>NC_142441.1:108557291-108864895 GCF_059453495.1 Arachis ipaensis | reverse complement strand
CGCCCAGACCATGCTCAGGACTGGCGTTCAACGCCAGAAACAAGCAAGGATTTGGCGTTGAACGCCCAAAAGAAGCTCAGTTCTGGCGTTCAAACGCCAGGAACAGATGAGGAGCTGGCGTCTAACGTCACTCCAGCTTCTAACTCTGGCACTCAATTGCCAGTGAGGGATCAGACACACACAAGTGCTGATAACAACCCATCTAAAAAGGCTTCTTCAACCACTTCTGTAGGAAATAAACTTACAGCAACTAAGGTTGAGGAATATAAAGCCAAGATACCTTGTCCTCAAAAACTCCGCCAAGAGGACCAGGATAAGCAATTTGCTCGCTTTGCAGATTATCTCAGGACTCTTGAAATAAAGATTCTATTTGCAGAGGCACTTGAGCAAATACCTTCTTATGCCAAGTTCATGAAAGAGATCTTGAGTCCTAAGAAGGATTGGAGAGAAACTGAAAGAGTTCTCCTCACTGAAGAATGCAGTGCAGTCATTCTGAAAATCTTTCCTGAAAAGCTTAAAGACCCTGGGAGTTTTCTGATACCATGCACATTAGAAGGTAATTGCACCAAGACAGCTTTATGTGATCTTGGGGCAAGCATCAACCTAATACCTGCATCCACTATCAGAAAGCTTGGTTTAACTGAAGAAGTTAAACCAACCTGGATATGTCTCCGACTTGCTGATGGCTCCATTAAATACCCATCAGGCGTGATTGAAGACATGATTGTCAGGGTTGGGCCATTCGCCTTTCCCACTGACTTTGTAGTGCTGGAAATGGAGGAGCACAAGAGTGCCACTCTCATTCTAGGAAGACCCTTCCAAGCAACTGGACGAACTCTCATTGATGTCCAACAGCGGGAAATAACCTTGAGAGTCAATGATGATGAGTTTAAGTTGAATGCTGTCAAAGCCATGCAGTATCCAGACACATCAAAAGACTGCATGAAAGTTGATCTTATTGACTCTTTGGTAGAAGAAATCAACATGGCTGAGAGTCTCAAATCAGAGTTTAAAGACATCTTTAAAGATGTTCAGCCTGATTTGGAGGATTCAGAGGAAATGAAAGATCCTCTGAAATTTCCTCTGGAAGAGGAAAAACCTCCTAAACCCGAGCTCAAATCATTACCACCATCCCTGAAATATACATTTCTGGGAGAAGGTGACACTTTTCCAGTGATCATAAGCTCTGCTTTAAATCCACAAGAAGAGGAAGCACTTATTCAAGTGCTAAGGACACACAAGACAGCTCTTGGGTGGTCCATAGGTGACCTTAAGGGCATAAGCCCAGCTAGATGCATGCACAAAATCTTATTGGAGGATAATGCTAAACCAGTGGTTCAACCAGAGAGGCGGCTAAATCCAGCCATGAAGGAAGTGGTGCAAAAAGAGGTCACCAAATTACTAGAGGCTGAGATTATTTATCCTATTTCTGACAGCCCCTGGGTGAGCCCTGTTCAGGTTGTCCCCAAAAAGGGAGGCATGACAGTGGTTCATAATGAAAAGAATGAACTGGTTCCTACAAGAACAGTTATAGGTGGGCGCATGTGTATTGACTACAGAAGGCTCAATACAGCCACCAGAAAGGATCATTTTCCTTTACCATTCATAGACCAGATGCTAGAAAGATTGGCAGGTCATGATTATTACTGCTTTTTGGATGGCTACTCAGGCTATAACCAGATTGCAGTAGATCCCCAAGATCAAGAAAAAACAGCATTCACATGTCCATCTGGAGTGTTTGCTTATAGAAGGATGCCATTTGGGCTGTGTAATGCGCCTGCAACCTTCCAGAGATGCATGCTCTCTATTTTCTCTGATATGGTGGAAAAATTTCTGGAAGTCTTCATGGATGACTTCTCAGTATATAGAGACTCATTCGGCTCCTGTCTTGATCACTTGAAACTAGTTTTGAAAAGATGCCAAGAGACCAACCTGGTTTTAAACTGGGAAAAATGTCACTTTATGGTGACTGAAGGGATTGTCCTTGGGCATAAAATTTCAAACAAGGGAATAGAGGTGGATCAAGCAAAAATAGAGGTAATTGAAAAATTACCACCACTTGCCAATGTTAAGGCAATCAGAAGCTTTCTGGGGCATGCAGGATTCTATAGGAGGTTTATAAAGGATTTTTCAAAAATCGCAAAACCCCTGAGCAATCTGCTAGCTGCTGACACGCTATTTGTGTTTGACACAGAGTGTCTGCAGGCGTTTGAAATGCTGAAAGCCAAGCTGGTCACAACATCAATTATTTCTGCACCAGATTGGACATTACCATTTGAGCTAATGTGTGATGCCAGTGACCACGCCATTGGGGCAGTACTGGGGGCAGAGGCATGACAAGCTTATGCATGTCATTTATTATGCTAGCCGCATTTTAAATGATGCCCAGAAAAATTACACAACCACAGAAAAAGAATTGCTTGCAGTGGTTTATGCCATTCACAAGTTTAGATCATACTTGGTAGGATCAAAGGTGATTGTGTATACTGACCATGCTGCTCTTAAATATCTACTCACAAAGCAAGATTCAAAACCCAGGCTCATAAGATGGGTGTTGCTTCTGCAAGAGTTTGATATAGAAATAAGAGACAGAAAAGGGACAGAGAACCAAGTGGCTGACCATCTGTCCCGGATAGAGCCAATAGAAGGGGCATCATTCCCCTCTCTTGAAATCTCTGAGACCTTTCCTGATGAGAATCTGTTTGCCATTCAGGAAACACCATGGTTTGCAGACATCGCAAACTACAAAGCTGCAAGGTTCATTCCCAAGGAGTACAGCAGGCAACAAAAGAAAAAATTAATTACTGATGCAAAGTACTACTTGTGGGATGAACCCTATCTCTTTAAGAGGTGTACAGATGGCATAATCCGTAGGTGTGTGCCTAAAAAAGAAGTACAGAGGGTCCTATGGCATTGCCATGGATCACAATATGGAGGCCATTTCGGAGGTGAGCGAACAGCCACCAAGGTCCTCCAATGTGGCTTCTATTGGCCCACACTCTATAGAGATTCCTGAGAGTTTGTACGTAACTGTGACAGTTGCCAAAGAGCTGGTAATCTGCCTCATGGTTACGCCATGCCTCAACAAGAAATCTTGGAGATTGAGTTGTTTGATGTATGGGGTATTGATTTCATGGGGCCTTTCCCACCATCATACTCAAACACTTATATTCTGGTGGCAGTTGACTATGTATCAAAATGGGTTGAGGCCATTGCCACACCCACCAATGATACTAAAACAGTGCTAAAATTCCTCCAGAAACATATATTCAGCAGGTTTGGTGTCCTCCGGGTACTAATCAGTGATGGGGGCACCCACTTCTGCAACAAACAGCTTTACTCTGCCATGGTCCGGTATGGGATTCGCCACAAGGTGGCGACTCCATATCATCCACAGACAAATGGGCAAGCTGAAGTCTCTAACAGAGAACTAAAAAGAATCCTGGAACGGACTGTAAGTACCCGTAGAAAGGATTGGGCACGAAGCTTGGATGATGCTTTGTGGGCTTACAGAACAGCATTCAAGACTCCTATAGGGACCTCTCCATACCAACTTGTGTTTGGTAAGGCATGTCACCTGCCCGTGGAACTGGAACATAAAGCCTACTGGGCAACCAGATTCCTAAACTTTGATGCCAAATTAGCTGGAGAAAAAAGATTGCTCCAACTAAATGAGCTAGAGGAATTCAGATTCACTGCTTTCGAAAATGCCAAGCTTTATAAAGAAAAATAAAAAAAGTGGCATGACAGAAAGCTGTCATCTAGAATCTTTGAACCAGGACAAAGGTTCTGTTGTTTAACTCTAGGCTCAGGCTATTCCCCGGGAAACTGAAGTCCCGGTGGAGGGGACCATATGTGATTACAAGTGTATCACCATATGGTTATGTGGAGCTTCAAGATATTGATTCTGACAGGAAATTCATTGTTAATGGACAGAGAATCAAGCACTATCTTGAAGGCAATGTTGAGCAAGAATGCTCAAGGCTGAAGCTAGATTAAAAGCTTAGCAAGGTCCAGCTAAAGACAATAAAGAAGCGCTTGTTGGGAGGCAACCCAGCCATGGGGCATCACTTCCTCTAAGCATTTTGCCCTATTCTTGATTTTATTTCTTTATATAAAGTTCACTGATACTAAGGTAAAGAGTCAATTGTATAAGTTCACAGGGTTACAGAAGGATTCTGCACACAAAACAAGAAAATGCCAGTAAAAGTCTGTTTTGGGCGTTCAACGCCCAAAAGAAGCATCCACTGGGTGTTGAACGCCAGTAAGGATAGCCATCTGGGCGTTAAACGCCAGAAAGAAGCATCTTCTGGGCGTTGAACGCTAGAAAGAAGCTCCTTCTGGGCGTTTAACGCCAGATTTACAGCGTCCTGGGCATTCAGAAAAACGCCCAGTGACAAAGGAGTTCCTGGCGTTCAACGCCAGAAAGAAGCAACAGCTGGGCGTTGAACGCCCAGGAGAGGCAGCATTTGGGCGTTGAACGCCCAAAACATGCAGCGTTTGGGCGTTCAAACGCCATGATGATGGGGAGGAGGTGAATTCGTTTTTACTTCATATTTTTCATTCTAAATCTAATTTTCATGTTTCAATTCATGATTTCTTGCATAAACATGTTAAGAACCCTGATTTCTAAAATCCCTAATTTCTAAAAACCCTATTTTAAAAATATCAAATATATCTTAATTCATAAGCACAAATCCTTTTTTTATCCAATTCAACTCTTTTTCAAAATTTTCAAAACAAATCTATCTCTTTTCATTCAAAAATCTTTTCAACTAATCAATATCTTTTTCAAATCTCCATACTATCTTTTTCAAAAATCCAAATCTATCTTTTTCAAATATCTTTCATATCTTTCTAATCTTAAATCATATCTTCTATCTTATCTTTCTTTGTATTTTCGAAATAACCCACCCCCCCTCCCTTTAAATATGGGTTCGGCCTCCCTCCCCTCCCATCCACAATTGCACCTAGCTCTCCTTCTCTCCCTCTTCTTTCTTTTCTTTTTGCTTGAGGACAAGCAAACCTCTAAGTTTGGTGTACCTATCTGTGATCACTAAGATCATGGTTCCTAAAGGAAAACAACCCACTCCAAGAGGCAAGAAAGAGAGTGTTCCAAAACCACTTTGGAATCAAGGGAAGTTCTTAACTAAAGAACATTCAGACCATTATTACAAAATAATGGGTCTAAGATCAGTGATCCCGGAAGTTAGATTCGATCTGAAAGAAGATGAATATCCGGAGATCCAGGAGCAAATCCGAATCAGGAACTGGGAGATCCTAGCCAATCCTGAAATGAAAGTGGGAAGGAATATGGTCCAGGAGTTCTATGCTAATATGTAGCATACAGATAGGCAAAGACTATCTGGATCTGCTATCTATGACTATCGGACCTTGGTCAGAGGAAAGATTGTTCATACCCACCCTAACAAGATCAGGGAGATCTTAAAGCTACCTCAGCTGAAAGATGATCCAGACTCCTTCAATAGGAGAATGATGAGAACAGACAAGGGCCTGGATAAGATTCTAGAGGATATGTGTATCCCTGAAGCCAGGTGGACCACCAGCACGAAGGGTGTCCCAAATCAACTCAAAAGAGAAGATCTCAAACCAGTCGCCAGAGGATGGCTGGACTTCATTGGGCATTCTCTGCTGCCCACTAGCAACCGTTCTGAAGTCACTATTAGAAGAGCAGTGATGATCCATTGCATTATGATGGGAAAAGAAGTGGAAGTTCATCAACTGATTTCAACTTAATTCTACAAAATTGCAAACAAAAACTCTAAAGATGCCAGGTTGGCTTATCCAAGCTTGATTTCTATGCTCTGCAAGGATGCTGGAGTAAGGATGGGAATAACTGAGTATATCTCAGTTGAGCGGCCAATCACCAAAGCATCAATGGAAAAACAACAATCACAGGATGACCCCATCAAGAAGAGAACACAGGAAATTCTCCCAGAAATCCCTCAATCTGAATACTGAGAGTATCTTGAAACATCTATTACCAAGATGCAAGAAGCTATGGAACAAATACAGAAAGAACAGAAGGAACAAAGTAGCATTCTTTGCTATTTGCTTAAAGAACAGGAGGAGCAAGGGCGTGATTTAAGGGAATTGAAGCGCCAGAAATTATCTCTTGAAGGACCAACCACCCCGCAGATTAGAGGAACATCCACTTCCCAGAACAAAGGTTGTTAAATTCCAATCTTAGCCTTAACTCTGTGATAACTGTTTTTATTTTAGTTTTACCTTAGGAGTCATATAGTAGTATTTAGTATCTATATTTTTGATTTTATCCCCAATTAAGCTATAATTTAATTTTATCATCATCATTAAACATGAATAAAATAGAAGAATTTCTTTAGAATAAGAGGTAATATTTTTTCGAGTTTTTAATAAGATAAATTCTAATTATTTATATGCGGTGGCAATGCTCTCTGTCTTCTGAATGAATGCTTGAATAGTGCATATGTCTTTTGAATTTGATGTTTAAGACTGTTAAATATGTTGGCTCTTGAAAGAATGATGAACATGAGACATGTTATTGATAATCTGAAAAATCATAAGAATGATTCTTAAAGCAAGAAAAAGCAGCAAAGAACAAAGCTTGCAGAAAAAAAAAAGAGAAAAAAATAGCGAAAAAAAATAGAAAGAAAAAGAAAAAGCAAGCAGAAAAAGCCAAAAGCCAATAACCCTTAAAACCAAAAGGTAAGGGTAAATAAAAAGGATCCCAAGGCTTTGAGCATCACTGGATAGGAGGGCCTAAAGGAATAAAATCCCGGCCTAAGCGGCTAAACCAAGCTGTCCCTAACCATGTGCTTGTGGCGTGAAGGTGTCAAGTGAAAACTTGAGACTGAGCGGTTAAAGTCAAGGTCCAAAGCAAAAAGAAGAGTGTGCTTAAGAACCCTGGACACCTCTAATTGGGGACTTTAGCAAAGCTGAGTCACAATCTGAAAAGGTTCACCCAATTATGTGTCTGTGGCATTTATGTATCCGGTGGTAATACTGGAAGACAAAGTGCTTAGGGCCACGGCCAAGACTCATAAAGTAGCTGTGTTCAAGAATCAACATACTAAACTAGGAGAATCAATATCACTATCTGAATTCTGAGTTCCTATAGATGCCAATCACTCTGAGCTTCAATGGATAAAGTGAGATGCCAAAACTGTTCAGAAGCAAAAAGCTACTTGTCCCGCTCATCTAATTAGAATCTGAGCTTCACTCAAAAACTCTGAGATATTATTGCTTCTTAAATTATTTGTATTCTATTTTATTTATCTAGTTGCTTGAGGACAAGCAACAGTTTAAGTTTGGTGTTGTGATGAGCGGATATTTTATACGCTTTTTGGGGTTAATTTCATATAGTTTCTAGTGTGTTTTAGTTAGTTTTTAGTTTATTTTCATTAGTTTCTAGGCAAAATTTATATTTCTAGATTTTACTATGAGTTTGTGTGCTTTTCTATGATTTCAGGTATTTTCTGGCTGAAATTGAGGGAGCTGAGCAAAAATCTGATTCAGGCTGAAAAAGGACTGCTGATGCTGTTGGATTCTGACCTCCCTGCACTCAAAATGGAATTTCTGGAGCTACAGAACTTCAAATGGCGCGCTTCCAATTGCGTTGGAAAGTAGACATCCAGGGCTTTCCAGATATAATAGTCCATACTTTGCTCAAGGATAGACGATGTAAACTGGCATTCAACGCCAGCTCCGTGCTGCAGTCTGGCGTCCAGCGCCAGAAACAAGTTACAAAGTGGAGTTCAACACCAGAAAAGGATCCAAAGCTGGCATTGAACGCCCAAAAACAGTCCTATGCACATGATTAGCTTAAGTCTCAGCCCCAGCACACACCAAGTGGGCCCCAGAAGTGGATTTCTGCACGATCTATCATAGTTTGTTCATTTTCTGTAAACTTAGGTTACTAGTTTAGTATTTAAACAACTTTTAGAGGTTTATTTCGCATCTCATGACATTTTAGATCTGAACTTTGTACCTTTTGATGGCATAAGTCTCTAAACTCCATTGTTGGGGGTGAGGAGCTCTGCTGTGTCTCTATGAATTAATGCAAGTATTTCTGTTTTCCATTCAAACATGCGTGTTCCTATCTAAGATATCCATTCGCACTTCAACCTGAATGTGATGAACGTGACAATCATCATCATTCCCCCACGAACACGTGCCTAACAACCACTTCCGTTCCACCGTAAAATGAATGAATATCTCTTAGATCTCTTAATCAGAATCTTCGTGGTATAAGCTAGATTGATGGCAGCATTCAAGAGAATCCGGAAAGTCTAAACCTTGTCTGTGGTATTCCGAGTAGGATTCAGGGATTGAATGACTGTGACGAGCTTCAAACTCGCGAGTGCTGGGCGTAGTGACAGACGCAAAAGGATAGTAAATCTTATTCCGGTACGATTGAGAACCTGCAGATGATTAGCCGTGCGGTGACAGCGCATCTGGACCCTTTTCACTGGAAGGATGGATGGTAGCCATTAACAACGGTGATCCACCAACACACAGCTTGTCATAGAAAGACATGCGTGTGTGAATCAGGAAACAGAGGAAAGTAGGACTTCAGAAGACAAAGCATCTCCAAAACTCCAACCTATTCTCCATCATAGCATACAAGTATAATTTGTGTTCTGCCCTTTTATTCCTTGCAATCATAATTGATAAGTGAATTATTTTATTGTTTTCCTGACTAAGAGTTACAAGATAACCATAGATTGCTTCAAGCCAACAATCTCCGTGGGATCGACCCTTACTCACGTAAGGTATTACTTGGACGACCCAGTGCACTTGCTGGTTAGTGGTACGAGTTGTAAAAAGTGTGATTTACAATTCGTGCACCACCTATTAAAGAGGATTACTTTAACTTAGAAGGGCCCGACATAACAAAGTCAGCCCAAAACAAAATTTATTAAAGTAGTCCCTGAAAGAGATCTGACAAAGATCCAAGAAAGAGGACTACAAAAAATAACTTAAGGAAGACCGACATAACCAAGTCGGACTCCTACTACCAAAAAAGTTATCAAAGTAGTCCCTGAAAGAGATCTGACAAAGATCCAAGAAAGAGGACTACAAAAAATAACTTAAGGGAGACCGACATAACCAAGTCGGACTCCTACTACCAAAAAAGTTATCAAAGTAGTCCCTAAAAGAGATCTGACAAAGATCCAAGAAAGAGGACTACAAAAAATAACTTAAGGGAGACCGACATAACCGAGTCGGACTCCTACTACCAAAAAAGTTATCAAAGTAGTCCCTGAAAGAGATCTGACAAAGATCCAAGAAAGAGGACTACAAAAATAACTTAAGGGAGACCGACATAACCAAGTCGGACTCCTACTACCAAAATGTTATCAAAGTAGTCCCTGAAAGAGATCTGACAAAGATCCAAGAAAGAGGACTACAAAAAATAACTTAAGGGAGACCGACATAACCAAGTCGGACTCCTACTACTGATAAGTTATCAAAGTAATCCCTGAAAGAGACCTGACAAAGGACCAAGAAAAAGGATTACAAAAATAACTAAAAAGAGATCGACCTGACGAAGTCAAACTCCTACAGACAAGTTATAAAAAAGTAATCTCCGAAAGAGAGGATTACAATAATAACTTAAAAAGGGGACCAACGCAAAGGAACTAGTCACAAATACGGAAAGCCGAGAAACAAGTTGGACCTCACAAATCGTAACCTCAAAGGATTCAATCTGCAAACAACGAAATAACCCAAGGAGGTCGAGCCACAAGATATCACACATCGGCAGAAAATAGAAAAATGGCAAATCAAAAGGCATTATGTAAAATCTACAAAGTTGCAAAAGCCTCGAAGGCCAGCAAAATCTAAGGATGGTGAGCTACCCTTTTTGTTTGTCAAAATAAAAGTTGCTAGAAAAGCAACTAGGAAAGCGTCAATAAATAAATAAGAAAGTTTTAAAAAGCCCACAAGTCGGGCCAACTGCACAAATTCCCAGGAAAGAGATCAGCAAGCATCAGGAGCCTTCTTGGCAGTATCAGGACAAGGAGAAGGAGGACGAGTCTAAATCGTTACGGCGTCTACAGTTCCATCTTCCCGGTTCAGAATCTGGCAATCCGAATCAGGTGCAACCGGATGAACAGAAGAAGTCGGCACTTTAGCAGAAGACACAGGGGGAGGAACAACCTCATCATCATCACCCTCATCATCAGGGACAATCTTGCCATCTCTGACAATATTATCCAGGCTAAAAAGGGTGAGATCAGCCTCGGGAGCAATGACCCGAACTTGCTCCTTCAAGTTCTCGTAAGCAGCAGTCACGCTGCCAACGAGATGACCTTGAAGCTCAGAATAATCTTCCCGTGCATGGTCGAGCTCCCCCCTTAGGCGCATCACCTCTCGATAAGAGGTAACGTAACTATCCTTGTGCATCAAGACTGCGTCCTCAGCCAACCTCAACGAAGCTGCCAATGACTGAGAACTCGCCTCCTCATTCTTCAAGTCCTTCTCCAGCTTGGCCACCTTTGTCTCAAGCTCCTCCTTTAACTCCTTCATCCGACCAAACTCTTGTTTCACCTCCTTCATAAACGCTTTAGTGGCGTGGAGAGGGAGATTCTGAGCAGTCCGATATATGGCAGCCGACATATACACCATCTTCACATGATTTCGGGCCATGAATTCCAATTGATGAAGGATGGACACATCGTCCATGGAGAGAGCACCGTAGGAACCGATTTGTTGATCCACGAATTCAATAGCATTAAAATCAGGAGCATCGAGGTCGAAGGGCTCGTCAGTCTTTTGTTTTTTATTGGGAGGAGCAACAGAAGGAGTAGCAGAGGCGACGTGAGGATCTACCAAACGAACTCGGGGTGTAGGGATCACTTTCTTCACCCCGACGGAACTCTACACTGATGGCTTATCGCGCACCTGGGAGGATCCCTCGCCAGCTGCCCTGGCAGCAATATTTCTGGCAGCAGTCACCCTCTGTGCCCTCTTAAAAGCTTTCATAGCTTCATTATTCTTCATTGCCTCTGCAAGCAAAACAGAAAATTCAGCTACAAATCGGATAAGTCAGAAAAGACAGCTACAAGCAACATAAACAAGATAATAAAAGAAACATAAGATACCCAGTTCAGTTTGAAGAAGAGAAGGATTGGTCAGAAATTTCTTTGTGTCAAGATGGGGAGGTTGACCCCAGCGTTCTTCCAAGATAGTCACAAAGGCTCGCTCAGCCTCATCCAACATTTCCCACGAATACCGGGAGACCCTCACGTCTTTTTGCCATTCCAAGGGAAAAGCAGGTTCTTCATTCTCATCCAGAAAAAAGGGCCGAGCTCTTTCAACAGCTCAGACCTTGAAAAAGTAGTTTTTAAAATCACGGAACGACTCGTCAAACATGGAAAAAACCTTCTTTCCTTGGGTAGAACAAAAGGAGACCCAAGCTGACTTCTTTTTTACCACACCGGGCTTAGTTAAGACAAACAGATAGAAAAAGAGAGATTGGGAAGCAGGAATACCAAAACCATCGCACAGCAATTGGAAAATTTTTATGAAACCCCAGGAGTTGGGGTGAAGTTGAGAATGGGCAACATTACAAGACCATAACAGGTCGGTTTCAGTAAAAGGAAGGGTAATACCCAGTTGACCAAAGAAAAAATCGTAAGCATAAAAGAAGGGGCGATTGTCAACAACTCGAGTCGAGAAGCAGACTCTCTCGTCAGAAGAAGGAGGAACAAGCTCATAGTTCTTCTCATCACCAGAATTACTACAGACACTATGAAACTGCCTAAGCTGAGCACAAAACTCAGAATCAACCAGCGAGACACACATGAGAACCATGGAGTCCACCCAATCGGCCATACCCGCAGGGACCTGGGAAGGCATCTCTACAACGTTATTTCGGGAAGACATGAAGTCAACTAAATCCTACAAAAAGAAAAGAAGAATGGATTGCTTAAAAACATCTCGGACATGGGGCAAAACATCTCGACGGGTGGTTAAACAAAAAAGGGAAAACCCCAAGACTTAAGACAAAAAGTCTTGGGACATCCCTTGGAGGCAGTAAACAAGCAAGGTCTTCAAGTTATTTCTATAGCCTACATCCCAGCACTCATTAAAATAAAATCCAGAAAGAAAACAAAGGAAGCAAAAACGCAAAAGGACCACCCTCCTACAGTTTATCAGGAAAAAGCATTGCTCCTACAGTTTACCAGCAAAAAGTACTACTTCTACAGTATATCAAAAATACCAAAAAGGCCAAGCAGCAAAGGCGCAAACTTTTTTTTTTTGAAATCAAGCAAAAAATCATCAGCCAAGGCATAAACAGAAACGGCGGCAACATGCAAAAGAAAAAGATTCGCACCAAAAAATGAAGAAATTTCAGAGCATGCAACAAGTCAAGCATGATAAAAACAGAAAGATCCAAACTTTCTCCAAAAAGAATATCAAAAGGAAAACTCCATCGCAAAGTCAAAAACAACGAGGAAAATACGAAATGGGACTAACCTGGAGATGGAAGAAGCTTCGAGGAAGAGTGGAAGCGCAGAGATAAAGGCTGCCCAGAAAAACGCCAAGCGACGCCGCAAACACAAGAAAGCAGAAGCGCAAGCGAAAGACAGAGAGCAGATGAGAGAAACAGAAAACGAGAGAGTAAAGGGAGAAGTTATGAAGAAGAAATGAAGAAGAGAAACCGTTTTTGATCGCGAAATTCAAAAATAAAAGCCAAAAGAGAATGAAGGGCAAAATTAATGCCAATTAAATGCGGATATTAAAACCGCTTGCGTTCCCTAAAAGCGCTAATACAAAAACGCACGCTTCTAGAGGAAAACGTTCTACATTCAAAAAATACTTTACAAAGAAAGGAATCGACAAATGCTTGAGTTTGACTTTAAGAAGGACCAAAGTCAAGGACTCGACCTCAAAAAGAAGATCGAGCTCAAGCAGGGGCACTGTTCATACCCTGGGTGGAGCTATCCGACCTGGGATGATTCGAGATAAAGCGACCAACCTCTTCAAGTCAGACTATCTGACCTCTTCTCAAAGAGCTCGGCCAAATCGATAGGAGAGCCCAGTTAAGGGCCCAAATAGAGGAGCACGACCCAAATCCTAAGGCGGCTTAAGCCTATAGAGATGAAGGCAGTTCTACTGAAAGATACGCTGACCTCGACTCAAAGATAAAGATAAGATAAGATAACTAACTTATCTTATCCAAAAGGTCACATCTCACCATTATAAATACACTGGAGCACCTAGGTATAACTCATACTCTGATTCTACATAACACCTGTTTAATACCCATGCTAACTTAAGCATCGGAGTCTCTTGCAGGTACCCCCCACCCTTCGGTGACAAAGGATCAGCAGCACGTTCAAGTCCAAACAAGTCGGACGTACCAGCTCCGGTCACCATTCACCAGCCGGACACATCGGTTCCGACCAGCACAGAAGATCTCGTCCGAGATCGACCTACGATTTCAGGTAACCCTCGGAACACCCCCCTATGGGGTTTAGAGGCTCATGCTGTAGAAGATGCAATATGAAGTGTAAAAAACGTCATAAGGTAAAAAATAAATCTCTAAAAGTAGTTTTTATACTAGACTAGTAACTTAGGTTTACAGAAAATGAGTAACTAAGTGTAGATAGTGCAGAAATCCACCTCCGGGACCCACTTGGTGAGTGTTTGGGCTGAGCTTTCAAGCTTTCACGTGCATATGCCTCAAGTTGGAGTTAAACGCCACCCTGAGTGCCAGAATGGGCGTAAAATGCCAAGAAATGTGCCAGTTCTGGCGTTTTACGCCAGAAAGTTTTTTGGCTGGATTTGAACGCCAGTTTGGGCCATCAAATCTCTAGCAAAGTATGGACTATTATCTATTACTGGAAAGCCCAAGATATCTACTTTCTAACGCAATTGAGAGCGCGCCAATTGGGCTTCTGTAGCTCCTGAAAATCTACTTCGAGTGAAGGAGGGTCAGAATCCAACAGCATCTGCAATCCTTTCTCACCCTCTGTATCAGATTTTTGCTCAGGTCCCTCAATTTCAGCCAGAAAATATCTGAAATTACAGAAAAACACACAAACTCATAGTAAAGTCCAGAAATGTGATTTTTGAATAAAAACTAATAAAATATAGTAAAAAGTAACTAAAACATACTAAAAACTATGTAAAAACAATGCCAAAAAGGGTATAAATTATCCGCTTATCACTTTTTCTATGACAAATGCATATGGTTAAAGCAAATTGATACATGAATGTGCATCCATTTTTTCAAATTTTTCAATAATTACCCAAAACAAAATTTTTCTCTACCAATGCTTTCCAAAATTTTCCCCACACTTAAATGACACACACACCATAACCTATGCTAATCAAAGATGCAATTCAAGGTAATTCATGATTTTCTGCTTAGGGTTGTGATGTGCTAACAATTAGAACAAAGGGGATTAAAAAGCTCAAAAGGGGTTAACAAAGGCAGATACAATGGTAAGTCCATATGGGTGAGTGAGTTTAATTCAAAAATGGCCTCAATCATGCTAAATGCATTCAAGACATCAAACATCGGAAATAAAGAATCAAGCAAAACCAAGATCACAATTATAGAAGAGATATAGCACACAAGAACAAAATAGTGGTTAAAATATGCAACCACTCATTATAGGCTCAACAACTCACAAGGTATTTGTTCTTTCTCTCTTCTATGTTGCACAAAAATTCATTCAAGCAAGTTTAAAAACAATTTTCCAAATCAATTCAATAGAACACCCTAAAAAAACAAAATTCTTGGAAATCTTTGCTGTTTTTCACCAAAATTATTTCCTATATATATGTGTTGTCATGGATGCACATTTTTCAAATTTTCTAGTTCTTTTCATAATTTTCAATAACCAAAAATTAACATGAACAATTAGGACAAAATTGAGCTAGGCATTATATTATTCACATCATCCAATCACAACTTCTATCTATAAAATATATACTAAGAAAAAGATGCAAAAATGCAACATGCAATAGCTATAAACTATGAATAGTCTAAAATATATGTACTAGAGGAAAATGCAATGCAACAAGTCAAAAGCACTCTAAATATCTACAAAAAACATAATAAAAAGAAACAAAAATAAAGTGTAAAGTGTTTGGAAAAGTAAGTTTACGCCCTAAAATGACGAAGCCTCCCCAACACTTAAGCGTTGCATGGTCCTCTGTGCACGAACACAATCTGGGGAGAATGTCTCTAAGTTCCTCCACCTTCGGTTGGTGGATGCGGGGGCTTGGGTTGTGTAAAAATTGCCAAGTCCAATGTATGCTCGGCATCTCCCTCCTCGGTATCCTCCTCCTCTACCGGCTCCTTGCCTCCACGCCTCATCCTAAAAAAGAATGGATAAAATATAATTAGGAATAATAGGGCAAGTAGCACAAAAAGGTAAAGTAAGAAGAAAATAAGCATCTAATTGAGGAAGTTTGCATAGTGGTGTGGCATGATAAAAATGATGAGCCATGTGTGTATTCCAATTATGCGCGCGGTTAGAATACACACAACGGTCGTTAAAATGGCATCCACACAATCAAAAATTAAGAATGAGTTCCTCGATTAAATGGCCTAAGATTCAACTAAGAGATCAGCATCATTTAGGCGTATGCAAACTTAGGCAGCTACAACAAGAGTAAATTGAATGTAGGAATTATTGGATATTGAGGTTGTGCAAGTGAAAGCGATAGGAATCATCCTTAGGAATAACCAATTCAATGATGAAAAGAAAATTACTTATTCATCCTTAGGAATAATCAAATAATCACATGGTTAAGGTGTTTGTTACAAAAAGTGACAAGTCTTGATAGGAATCAAGTCAAGTCAACTGAAACAAATGCAAAGCATTAACAAGAAACAAGGACCTTGTGATGTGATTATATTAACTTAAAAATCATGATGAACAAGCAATTCAATTCAATTCACTAAATTCCATGTGCACTCATAAAAGTTTCACCTAATATGCAAAAAATGTACATGTGCAAATCCAATTAGATGATAGTAATTTAGGGCAAGTTATAAGTGCATTGATGAAATTCAATCAACAAGCAACCCAATCAATCAACAAGCAAACACTTGCAACTTATTAAGTCCTCCGGGATCCCATATCCTGGTTTCCCGTTCTCTCTCTTGTTGATCTCTAGGCTCCAAGCCGGATGGACAAACTTCCAAATGACCCTTAGAACAACCCAACACTCTCCAGAAATCATCCAATTATGCTTCACACCATGCTTGAACTCCAAGTCTTGAATTGGTTTTCTTGAAGGACCTTGGATCCACTTGGCAACCAACGCTTCTTTCTCTACTGTGTACCAACCCAAGAAGGATCTTGAGTTGGTAATCAGTCTCCAAGATAGCATGTTAGTGGAGGCCAATGAATCTCATAGATGAAATTGCCACCCACTCAATGTGCTCTTGGTTGTCAATTCCTTCCTTACCAACATCTTCCTCCTCTTCCCCATCACTCACATCACAATGAGGAGGTTGTGAGAAGTCTACCTCCATGTCTTTCTCAAGCTCAATGGGAAGAGGCTCATTAGGATCATTAAGGGGATTGATCAAGGAGGACAAAAAATTATCAATGATGGAATCCTCATCTTGATCAATCTCCCCCAATTCTCCCTTTCTCTCATCCGGTGCACTTATCTCACCTTGCTCCTCTTGTTGTGGTTCAAACCTTAGCTCCTCCTCTTCCCCTTGAGGCTTAATGTTCTCTTCTTCACACTCTCTAAGAGAAGTGCCTTGATTGCATGAGTTTAGGAGGATCAAGCGGTTTACCGCTTTGCCTATGGTAGCCATGAAGTGCCCTTGTGTCCTTCAGAATCCTTCTTGCTCCTGGAGAAAGGCTTGAAGGTCTTGTGGCTCTTGGACCAAGGGTTGGAAAGTTTCACATTGGGATTAAAAATGAGTTTCATTACTTGGAGGAAAGGTTATATATGTGGGAGGTGATTCATGTTGGTAGGTATTTTGAGGTGGTATGTAAGAAGGTGTATGGTGGTGGTGATGTGGTGTTTGAAAATGTGGTGATTGAGGGTTATGTTGGGGGTATGGGTTATAGGTATATGGTGGTGGAGGTGCATAATCTAAGTGAGATCCACCATATCCTTGATTTGGGTGTGCATATTGGGAAGAGTTTTGCTCATTGTAGTATAGAGGAGGTGGCTCCTTCCAAAATTGATGCTCCAATCCCATGATGCAATCCAAAATTGAAGTTATCACACCCTACAAAAGGATCACAACAAAACTCCAAACCAAGAGGGTGATAACTCATAGAGGAAATAGAAAATAAAAACAAAAGACATCAATTAACAAAATAAACAAAATCCTAATTACCAACAAAAGCAAACAAACAACCAAAAAGTATCTATTCACACTATTCACATATTAACAACAACCAAAATCATAGCACTCATGGCGCTAGTTCCCCGGCAACGGCGCCAAAAACTTGGTGGAGAGGATCACGATGGTTCGAAAATTTAGCAAAACAAGGATTTCTTCATTGGTATTATAGTCCAAACCAACAAATAATCCTCCCGATCAAAGTTTAATATTTCTAATTCAAATCAACCGAGAGTAATGAAATCTCGAGTCGTCTTCCCTAGGAACCAATGCCGATGAGCGCACGCAATTTTGGTTGTTGAAAGCAAATGGTGTTTTCAATAATAGAAGCAAACAATAAAGAGATAAAAGAACAAGACAAAATTACAATTAATAAACTAATGAATGAATAAAAGAATTATGTATGTAATATAAACAAGTAAGACTCAAATTGATGGAAAATGGTTTAAAGCATAAATGGAACCTTGACTTGGGATGAGTTATAGAATCCTTTCCTTGCCATAACTACAATTATGATAATTATGATGGGTTAATCTCACTGAGTCAACCCTTAACATAGAAGAGTAAGTCAAGTGAGCATAATTGTTATTAATACACAAATCCTAGCTAACTTACTAATTACCTTAGCAAGAAGCTAGCGTTAGTGGAAACAACAACAACTAACAACCCATGAATTATCACCAAATGTTGGTCATTATGACTCTAGTATTCCATACTTTCATTTCCCCAAGCCAAAGGGTGAAAATTACCCCATAATCAAATTTGACATTTCATCAAACATCTAATATGTATAATCATAAAATATGTCAAAATTGGGAAAATGATAAAAACTATGAACAACCAAATGATCAAAATCAACAAAAGTAACTCAATAAACATCTAAAGATCATCAAGCATCAAATTCATTAACTAAAAATCAAAATTACAAAATTACGTATATATTGACAAAGGAAGTGAAATGTAAGAAAGTGTAGAATAAGTAGTGTAAATAAAAGAGAAATTAAAGAAATACTTACAATGGAAAAGCAAAATCCAAGACCAAGATTGACTATAAAATGCTATATTGAAACCCTAATTAAACCCTAAGAGAGAATTTCCTAATCTACACTACTCCTACTCCTACTATGTGTTTTTCCTAATCTAAAAAAATGTCTCCCTTTGTTATGTGTTGTTTCTCCTTCATATAGCCTTTGATTTCAGCATCCAAGCCATCAGAAATGGGACAAAAGAGCCCCAAAATCGCGAGCCACATGACTTTTAAATGAAGTCACGCACTGGTACCTGTGCGTGCGCACAGATGTGTGCATGTGCATACTTTGCTAAATTTGCACTTGTGCGTACGCATAGAGGGTTGTGCGTACGCACACATGGCTAAGTGCTTCTCCTTTGTTTTCTTCATGTGTTCTCCCTTTATACATGCTTCCTTCCACTTTTTCCTTGCCAAACTTGCCTCTAGGACCTAAAATCACTCAACAAACATGTCATGGCATCGAATGGCATAAAAGTGGGATTAAAATCACTAATTTAAGCACAAAAAATGCATGTTTTCATATTTAGGCACAATCTATAGAGAAAACACAAAGTATGCTATTTAGGTGAAAAAATGTGGGTTTATGTGAGGAAATCCATTCAAATCAAGCTAAAATATATCGGAAAATATGGACTCATCAGAGAGATAGAAGTGAAAATCAATCGCATAGCAAGCATGGTCCACAAAGCTTGAAACGCTAAAAAATATGCAATTAGGTAAGCTTACGATCCAATTTCACAATTTCAAAATCTCAATGTATGAAATAGCTGATGTAAATAAGGGTCAATCATAAACAAGCATCGCCTAACAAAAAAATGCATTGATGATACACAATTGCCTAACAACAGATAGTGAATTCAAATTACATGGTGGCTAGCTATAACATGCAATTCAAAAGATTTATAGAGCTTGAAGGCAATGTTGTGAGTACTTGTTATGCAAAAAATTAAGCATGAAGAATTCAATACCAAGCAACAAATTACAACCTCATTAAAATAAATTCAATAATAAATAATTTCAGCATCAAGAAATAGCAAACCAAGTCACTAATCCAACACTTATCACTTAAAATAAAAATTAAGCTAACTAACTAACTAACTAATAAACTAACTAACTAAAGAAAATAATGATAGATGGTAAATGGTGGTGTTGGATGATGGTTGGAGAGAGGAAAGAAGATACGAGAAGTGAAAAGAAGAAAAAAAATGGAAAAAAGAGAAGAAAAGAGGGTGATTCCTGAAGTCTCCTTTAGGCCAAAAAAGAATGATTACCTAGAGATCCGACGAGAAATCCGGAGGAGAGGTTGGGAAGTTCTAACCAATCCTATCCTGGAAGTTGGAATCTTGATTGTGCAAGAGTTCTATGCCAATGCATGGGTCACTAAACATCATGATACAAGCGTGAACCCAAGCCCCAAAAATTGGGGCACCATGGTCCGAGGGCGACCCTTGGATTTCAGCCCGGAAAGTGTAAGGTTGGTGCTCCATTTGCCAGTAATGCAAGGAGACCCACATCCTTACACTAGAAAAGTAAATTTTGATCAAAGGATGGACCAAGTCCTTTCAAACATTTGTGTGGAAGGAGCTCAGTGAAAGAGGGATGCTCAAGGTAAGCCTATCCAACTAAGAAGGCTTAACCACAAGCCTGTAGCTAGAGGATGGTTAGAATTTATCCAATGCTCTATCATTTCTACTAGCAATCGGTTAGAAGTAACCATTGACAGAGCCATCATGATTCATTACATCATGCTTGGGAGTGAAGTGGAGGTACATGAGGTAATACTTCAAGAATTGCACAAGAAAGCTGAAAAGCCTTCCACCTTAGCAAGGTTAGCATTCCCCCACCTTATCTGTCACCTATGTAATTCAGATGGAATTGTCATAGAAGGAGACATTTCTATTGAAGAGGATAAGCCCATCACTAAAAGAAGGATGGAGCAAACTAGAGAGCCTACACATGCACCTCAACAAGAGCATGTGGAGCTGCCTCAACAAGAAATCCCTGAGATGCCTCAAGGGATGCATTTTCCTCCCCAAGGCTGTTGGGACCAATTGCATACTTCTCTAGGAGAATTAAGCTCCAATATGGATCAGCTGAGGATGGGACATCAAGATAATTCTACTATCCTCTATGAAATAAGAGAAGATCAAAGAGTCATGAGGGAAGAACAACAGAGACAGGGGCGTGACATAGAAGAAATCAAGCGCTCCCTTGGATTCTCTAAGTGGCAGCCGCCGTTACTAGGGTAGACCCGTTCCCATAATTCCTGTTGCCTATGTCATTTTTCTATTTTCCATGTATTTTATCTTATTGTCTGTTTCTAGTGCATGATCATCTTTATTTTATGTCTTAAAGTAATGAAATATTCCATGCATCTCTCACCTTGCTTAAAAGAAAAGTTTTATTTGAAAAAGAGAAGTAAGATCCATGAACTCGAGTTAGATAATAAGAATAGTTCAATTATTTTGATGTGGTGGCATTGCTTTTACTTTCTGAATGCATGAATGAACAGTGCATGTTTGATATTGGAGTTAAAAATGTTGGCTCTTGAAAGAATGTTTAAAAAGGAGAAGTATTATTGGTAATCTAAAATTTGATTCTTGAAGTAAGAAAAAGCAGCAAAAAGCAAAAAGCAATAAAAGGAAAAAATACATAAGCAAAAAAAGAAAAAAAAAAAGAGAGAAAAAGCCAATAACTCTTTAAACCAAAAGGCAAGAGCAAAAAGCCAATAGCTCTTTAAACCAAAAGGCAAGAGCAAAGGACCCAAGGCTTTGAGCATCAATGGTTAGGAGGGCCTAAAAGAAATAAAATCTTGGTCTAAACAGTTCAAATGAGCTGCTTCCCTAACTATATGCTTGTGGTGTGAAGGTGTCAAGTGAAAATCTTGAGACTGAGCAGTTAAAGTCATGATCCAAAGCAAAAAGAGTGTGCTTAAGAACTCTGGACACCACTGTCTGGGGATTCTAGCAAAGCTGAATCACAATCCGAAAGGGTTCACCCAGTTAAGTGTTTGTGGCATTTATGTATCCGGTGGTAATACTGGAAAACAAAGCGCTTAGGGTCACGGCCAAGACTCAAAAAATCTGTGTTCAAGAACAAAAAAGAACAGAACTAGGAGAGTCAATAATATCATCTGAGTTCTAAGTTCCTAAATACACCAATTATTATGAGCTTCAAAGGAAAGTGAGATACCAAAACTATTCAGAAGTGAATAGACACTAGCCCCGCTCATCTAATTAAAACTGAGCTTCATTAAGAACTCTGAGATTTATTGCATCTTCTTCTTTTTAATCCTATTTTGTTTTTTGGTTGCTTGGGGACAAGCAACAGTTTAAGTTTAGTATTCTAATAAGCAGATATGCATACATATGGACAACATCACATATTTGGACAAGAAATGAAGAGAACAAAAAGCATTTTTACTCAAAAATCAAAACACATCTTTGGACAAGAAAAACCTGAGGAGTTCCCCATTAATCTTACCAGTGAACTTTATGGCCTTCTCTTATCTGTCATATTCCAACATGGTGCTCCTTTAATTTGTTCCAAATTAGGCTGTGGAATCTCCAACTTATGCTTCCTTGCCAGTTTTATGTATCTACATTTTTGGATTTTAGAATTAGAAGGAAGTCATATGAAAGTTCCTTAAGGCTGCGTTTGACAGAAAAATACATGACATAAACAAAGACAATAGAACAGAGACACTAAAATTATATTTTGGATATTGTGTTTGGATATAATATACAAGACACTAATGTAAAGTCCAATATTACGTTTGGATACACATGTACAAGTGATGAGCGAATATTTTATACGCTTTTTGGCATCATTTTCATATAGTTTTTAGCATGTTTTGTTTTAATTTTTATGAAGTTTACATAGGTTTTGGTGTAAAATTTACATTTTTGGAATCTACTTTGAGTTTGTGTGGTTTTATGCAATTTCAGGTATTTTCTGGCTGAAATTGAGGAGCTAGAGCAAAAGTCTGATTTAGAGGCAGAGAAAGCACTGCAGATGTTGTCTGGATCTGACCTCCTTGCACTCGAAAGAGCTTTTTTGGAGCTACAGAAGTCTAAATGGAGCGTTCTTGATGGCTATGGAAAGCTGACTTCTAAAGATTTCCAGCAATGTATAATAGTCAATACTTTGCTTCAGAATTAAAGGCCCAAAACTGGCATCCAACACCAGCCTCCTGCCTTGGTCCAGGCGTCCAGCGCCCAAAGGAGAAGACCAGCGTCCAAACGCCCAAAGAAGACCCCCTAGCCAGTGTTCAACATCCTAGAGACCTCCTAGCACGTGGATCTCATTAAATCTAAGCCCAAACACTCACCAAGTGGGCCTCAGAAGTGGATTTTAGCACTAAAAAACTGTTTTACCCTTTCTTAGCACTTGATCTTCGGGAGATACAGAGAGATCTACCATATTTCATTTTGCACATTGTATTTTCTATCAGTATGAGTTTCTAAACCTCCTAGGTTGAGGGGAGGAGCCTTACTGAATTTTATGGATTAATAAAAGTACTACTGTTCTTTCTCAATTCGTGTTTGATTCTCTATTCTAAGATGTATCTTCGTTCTTCATCAATATGAATGCGTTGAACTGGCATAAGGTTATCACATTCTACATGGGTTCAGAGTGAGTCTTTCATCAGATAATGATGAACCACCAGCTTGATTATACATCTCTTAGATGGCTAATCCATGACTTTGTTGGGGACTTCTTCTGACACCAGTTCAACCGAGGTACGGGGAGATTAGAGTCTCTGTGGTAGAGGCTAGAACCCAAAGGCGCAGCATTCTCTGATCCGGAAGATCCGACCTTGTCTGTGGTATTTTGAGTAGGATCATTAAGGAGAATGAACTACAGGAGCTTCACCTTCAATCAGACTGGATCCGCACTAACCCTGGGGTTCAGATCTGGAGGAGTAATAGCGATTTCTTTAAAAAGATGTTAATCACATACAGCCTGCCATAGAAGAAATCATTCACAATTGAAGAAGACAATAAGACCAGAGTTAATCCAAAAGGACAAAGCATCTCCAAGGCTTAACCATCTTCTTATCATAGTTTACACAACTTATGAGTTCTGAGTAACCTTTTCTCTTTATTTCCTTTTATGCAATTAAACAAACATACCTACATCTGTTATTCACCAGCCTAAGATCTTCAAGATAAACATAGCTTGCTTCAAACCACAATCCTCATGGGATTGAACCTGACTCGCTCTGGTATTACTTGGACGACCCAGTGCACTTGCTGGTATAGTTGTATGAAGTGTGGGGATTTGTGCACCAAGTTTTTGGCGCCGTTACCGGGGATTGTTTGAGTTTGGACCACTGACAGGTTTTCTTGTTCCTTAGATTACGTATTGTCTTTAATTTTGTTAGAGTCTTTTATTTTATTTTATTTTCTTCTTCTTTTTTTCTAAAAAATTAAAAAAAATTCAAAAATCTTTTCTTTTCTTTGTTTAATCTTTGTTTTTGGTGTGAGTCTTTTGTTTTTGTTCTTGTTCTTGTTCGAATTTCTTTTAGTCTTTTTCTTAAAATTTTCAAAAATAGTGTCTTTTGTTTGAGTCTTGTGTCAATCTTTAAGTTTGGTGTCTTCTTGTGTCTTTTCTTTAAATTTTTAAAATTGTGTGTTTGGTTTTCAAAAATTTTAAGTTTTGGTGTCTTTTGTGTGTTCTTGTTTTCTTTGAATTCTTTGAGTTTTGTTCTTGGTGTTCTTCTTGATCTTCAAAGTGTTCTTGTTTTTCTTTTTGTTTTAATCTTAAAATTTTTAAATTTAGTGTCCCTTTTTGTTTTTCCTTCTAATTTTCGCATAGTAGGTGTCTTAGATCTAAAAATTTTAAGTTTGGTGTCTTTTTGTTGTTTTTCTCTTTCATCATTAAATTCAAAAATAAAAAAATATCTTTTTTATCTTTATTTTAATTAAAATTTTGAAAATTACAATAAAAATTCAGATTTTAATTTTAAATTATTATCTTATCTTAATTTAGTTTTCAATTTTCAAAATTCAAATCTTTTCAAAAATCATATCTTTTTCAAAATCTTTATATTATGTTTTTATCTTTCTTCAAAATTCAAAAATCTTATCTTATCTTATTTCAAGTTCAAACTTCAAAATTCAAAATTTGAATTTCAAATTTCAAAATCAAACCTTTTCAAAAATCAAATTTTTTTCAAATCTTTATCTTATCTTGTTTCAAATTCAAAAATTCAAAATTTAAAATTTCAAAATTTCAAATTTCAGAATTCAAATTTCAATTTCAAAATTCAAAAATTAAAAATTTAATTTTCATATTTCAAATTTTAAATTCAAATCTTTTCTAATCTTCTATCTTATCTTGTTTTCAAATCTTTCCTAATTAGTTACTTATCTTCTCTCTCTTTTTTTTCAAAACTTCCTAACTTATCTTTCTTCACATCTCACAGGGAGTCCTCTGTTCTTGAACATAGAGCTCCCATTCTCATCTTTCCTTGGTTTCTTCTTTTCTTATTTATGACTAGGAACAGGGATAAAGAACCTCTTTTTAATCTTGATCCTGAACCTGGGAGGACTTTAAGGAGGAGCCTACAACATGTTAAAGCACAACACTCCAGAAGAAATCTCTTAGAAAATTTTGAACAAGAAGCTGAAGACATGGCCAAAAATGAAGGAGAGGCAAGAAAGGTTCTTGGTGACTTCACCATGCCTACCTCTGACTTTTATGGCAGAAGTATCTCCATACCTGCCATTAGAGCTAACAACTTTGAGCTTAAGCCTCAGTTAGTTTCTTTTCTGCAACAGAATTGAAAGTTTCATGGACTTCTACTAGAAGATCCACATCAATTCCTGTCAGAATTTTTGCAAATTTGTGATACTATTAAGACCAATGGAGTGGATCCTGAGGTCTACAGACTTATACTCTTTCCCTTTGCTATAAGAGACAGAGCTAAGATATGGTTGGATTCTCAACCAATAGAAACCCTAGACTCTTGGGAAAAGTTGGTCAATACTTTCTTGGCTAAATTCTTTCCTCCTCAAAAGATGAGCAAAATCAGAGTTAAAGTACAAACCTTCAGACAAAAAGAAGGTGAATCCCTCTATGAAACTTGGAAAAGATACAAGCAACTGATTAGAAGGTGTCCTCCTGACGTGCTCTCAGAATTATCTATCATAGGAATTTTCCATGATGGTCTATCTGAGATGTCCAAAATATCATTGGATAGCTCTGTAGGTGCATCACTCATCTTGAAGAAAACGCTTGTAGAAGCAAGAGAACTCATTGTGATGGTTGCAAAAGAGTTCTTGAGGTTGATACTCTAAATGCCATATTGGTTCAGAATAAGATCTTGACCCTACAGGTCAATATGATCTCTCAGTATTTGACTAGAATGCAAGCTACAGCTGGCAGCACTCAGAAAGCTTCTTCTGAAGTAGAAGCTTATGATCCTGATCAACCCACCATGGAGGAGGTGAATTACATGGGAGAACCCTATAGAAACACCTACAACCCTTCATGGAGGAATCATCCTAACCTCTCACGGAAGGATCAACAGAAACCTCAGCAAGGTTTCAATAACAATCAAGGTGGAAGGAACTAGAATAGGTTCAACAACAGGCCACCATTCCCATATTCTCAAAGGAATATGGAGACTCCTAAGCAGAGCCTTTCTGACTTAGCTATTCTAGTCTCCAGTCTCTCTAAGACCATTCATAGTTTCATCACTGAAACAAGGTCCTCCATTAGAAATTTAGAGGTATAGATTGGTCAACTGAGCAAGAGGATCCCTGAGACCCCTTCTGACACTCTTCCTAGTAACAATGAAGTGAACCCAAGAGAAGAGTGCAAGGCCATCACCACTAAGGCTGAGGCCGAATTAGGAGAGACTAGGAAGGCATTGAATGCCAGTGAGGAAGATCTGACTGGGCGTTCAACACAAGCCAGAACATCCCTGCTAGGCATTCAACGCCCAAAATTATAAGAGAAGTGGTGTTTAACGCCAGTAAGGGTATATCGCATGGGCGTTCAACGCCCAAAGCGCCAACAGAGCTGGCGTTGAACGCCAGTAAAGGCACACCATCTGAGTGCTCAATACCCACTCAAGAATCCCTATACAAGAATAAAAGGAAGCCAAGGCTCATATAAAGACCATAGAGGTTCCCTTGCATGCACTCCTGCAGTGCATGAGTTCTGATGAACACTCATCCTCTGATGAGGATAAGGACACTAGGGAAAAGCAAGTGGCTTGGTACCTAGGAGCTCTTATGAAGCTAAATGCCAAGTTATTTGGTACAAAGCCTTTGGAGGAAGAAACTCCAATGCTTTCCAAAGAACTCAATGCTTTGGTTCAGCAGAAGCTACCTCAGAAGCTTCCAGATCCTGGACACTTCCTGATTCCTTGCACCATAGGCACCATTACCTTTGAGAAGGCTTTGTGTGACCAGGGTCAAGCATAAACCTCATGCCACTCTCCATAATAGAGAAGCTGGGAATCTTTGAGGTACAAGATATAAACATATCACTAGAGATGGCAGACAAGTCAACGAAGAACCCATATGGCTTAGTAGAGGATGTCTTGGTGAACTTTGAGGACTACTATATCCCTGCAAACTTCATAGTCTTGGACATTGGAGAGGATGAGGATAAATCTATCATCCTCGGAAGACCTTTCCTAGCCACTGCAAAAGCCATGATTAATGTGGCAAAAGGTGAAATAGTTTTCCAACTAGGAGAGGACTACATCTTGTTCAAGATGTCCAATTCCAATTCTCCCTCTAATAAGCAAGAGACAATGGTATAACACCTACTATTCCAACCATCTCTTTCAGTGCAGAGCTTTGCTAGGCCCCCAAACATCAATTTTGGTGTTGGGCAGCCATTAACAAGCACTGAGAACAAAGGTAGTAGGAAGAAAGTACCTAAAGCCTGGAGGGACAAGAAAGTCCCCACTGAAGGCCTCTCACCTGGCATGAGAGTTGTCTTCACCAAGAAGCCAGTCATAAGACATACAGTGAATCGTATCCTGTCTCTAGAGCATGTGGAGCTCATTCATGAGAAGACAAGAAGAAAGCTCACTGTAAGAGGCAAAATTCTGAGCCCATATCAATCTCCGTAAGGAGCTAACCGTCAAGCTAATGACGTTAAAGAAGAACTTGTTGGGAGGCAACCCAATCTTAGTTAATTATTTTTATTTCCTTAATTTTGTTTTTCTTTAGTTTATTTTTTTAGGTTCATGATCTTGTGCAGCAGTCAGAATAGAGACAGAAATGTTCAGCAGTGAAAACAAAACACTCTGGATGGAGTGTTGTTGGAGTTGAACGCCAGTGCAGAGGGTAAGGAATCTGAATTCCCTAGCCTCTCAGGACCAATGGGTCCCATAGCATCTTTACCTACCTCACTTCTTTCCTCTTTCTTTCACACTTTCCCATACACTCTTTCCTATAAACCCTAGCCCAATCACATTCATATCACTTCTCTAAAACCATCATAACTCCCACCAACCCCACCCACTTTAAAATCAAATTTCCCTCCCATTTACCCCATCCATGACCGAACCAACTCTAGCCCACTCCTATAAATACCCTTCATTCTAACCCTTCATACACATACCTCTCATACACATTAAATCCCCCTTGGCCGAATTGCTTCTTCCCTCCTTCTCCTTCTATTTTCTTCTTCCTCTACTCCATTCTTCTCTTTTATTTCTTTTTGCTCGAGGACGAGCAAAGCTTTTAATTTTGGTATGGGAAAAGCGTTGTTTTTTGCTTTCCATTACCACTTATGGCACCCAAGGTTGGAGAATCCTTTAGAAAGAGAAAAGGAAAGGCAGTAGCCGCTACCTCCGAATCTTGGAAGATGGATAAATTCATCACCAAAGCCCACCAAGACCACTTCTATGAAGTAGTGGCATAGAAGAAGGTGATCCCTGAGGTCCCTTTTAAGAGTTAATGATGATGAGTTTAAGTTGAATGCTGTCAAAGCCATGCAGTATCCAGACACATCAAAAGACTGCATGAAAGTTGATCTTATTGACTCTTTGGTAGAAGAAATCAACATGGCTGAGAGTCTCAAGTCAGAGTTGAAAGACATCTTTAAAGATGTTCAGCCTGATTTGGAGGATTCAGAGGAAATGAAAGATCCTCTGAAATTTCCTCTGGAAGAGGAAAAACCTCCTAAACCCGAGCTCAAACCATTACCACCATCCCTGAAATATGCATTTCTGGGAGAAGGTGACACTTTTCCAGTGATCATAAGCTCTGCTTTAAATCCACAAGAAGAGGAAGCACTTATTCAAGTGCTAAGGACACACAAGACAGCTCTTGGGTGGTCCATAGGTGACCTTAAGGGCATAAGCCCAGCTAGATGCATGCACAAAATCTTATTGGAGGATAATGCTAAACCAGTGGTTCAACCACAGAGGCGGCTAAATCCAGCCATGAAGGAAGTGGTGCAAAAAGAGGTCACCAAATTACTAGAGGCTGGGATTATTTATCCTATTTCTGACAGCCCCTGGGTGAGCCCTGTTCAGGTTGTTCCCAAAAAGGGAGGCATGACAGTGGTTCATAATGAAAAGAATGAACTGGTTCCTACAAGAACAGTTACAGGTGGGCGCATGTGTATTGACTACAGAAGGCTCAATACAGCCACCAGAAAGGATCATTTTCCTTTACCATTCATAGACCAGATGCTAGAAAGATTGGCAGGTCATGATTATTACTGCTTTTTGGATGGCTACTCAGGCTATAACCAGATTGCAGTAGATCTCCAGGATCAAGAAAAAACAGCATTCACATGTCCATCTGGAGTGTTTGCTTATAGAAGGATGCCATTTGGGCTGTGTAATGCGCCTGCAACCTTCCAGAGATGCATGCTCTCTATTTTCTCTGATATGGTGGAAAAATTTCTGGAAGTCTTCATGGATGACTTCTCAGTATATAGAGACTCATTCGGCTCCTGTCTTGATCACTTGAAACTAGTTCTGAAAAGATGCCAGGAGACCAACCTGGTTTTAAACTAGGAAAAATGTCACTTTATGGTGACTGAAGGGATTGTCCTTGGGCATAAAATTTCAAACAAGGGAATAGAGGTGGATCAAGCAAAAATAGAGGTAATTGAAAAATTACCACCACCTGCCAATGTTAAGGCAATCAGAAGCTTTCTGGGGCATGCAGGATTCTATAGGAGGTTTATAAAGGATTTTTCAAAAATCGCAAAACCCCTGAGCAATCTGCTAGCTGCTGACACGCCATTTGTGTTTGACACAGAGTGTCTGCAGGCGTTTGAAATGCTGAAAGCCAAGCTGGTCACAACATCAATTATTTCTGCACCAGACTGGACATTACCATTTGAGCTAATGTGTGATGCCAGTGACCACGCCATTGGTGCAGTACTGGGGCAGAGGCATGACAAGCTTCTGCATGTCATTTATTATGCTAGCCGCGTTTTAAATGATGCCCAGAAAAATTACACAACCACAGAAAAAGAATTGCTTGCAGTGGTTTATGCTATTGACAAGTTTAGATCATACTTGGTAGGATCAAAGGTGATTGTGTATACTGACCATGCTGCTCTTAAATATCTACTCACAAAGCAGGATTCAAAACCCAGGCTCATAAGATGGGTGTTGCTTCTGCAAGAGTTTGATATAGAAATAAGAGACAGAAAAGGGACAGAGAACCAAGTGGCTGACCATCTGTCCCGGATAGAGCCAATAGAAGGGGCATCATTCCCCTCTCTTGAAATCTCTGAGACCTTTCCTGATGAGCATCTGTTTTCCATTCAGGAAACACCATGGTTTGCAGACATCGTAAACTACAAAGCTGCAAGGTTCATTCCCAAGGAGTACAGCAGGCAACAAAAGAAAAAATTAATTACTGATGCAAAGTACTACTTGTGGGATGAACCCTATCTCTTTAAGAGGTGTGCAGATGGCATAATCCGTAGGTGTGTGCCTAAAGAAGAAGTACAGAGGGTCCTATGGCATTGCCATGGATCACAATATGGAGGCCATTTCGGAGGTGAGCGAACAGCCACCAAGGTCCTCCAATGTGGCTTCTATTGGCCCACACTCTATAGAGATTCCTGAGAGTTTGTACGTAACTGTGACAGTTGCCAAAGAGCTGGTAATCTGCCTCATGGTTACGCCATGCCTCAACAAGAAATCTTGGAGATTGAGTTGTTTGATGTATGGGGTATTGATTTCATGGGGCCTTTCCCACCATCATACTCAAACACTTATATTCTGGTGGCAGTTGACTATGTATCAAAATGGGTTGAGGCCATTGCCACACCCACCAATGATACTAAAACAGTGCTAAAATTCCTCCAGAAACATATATTCAGCAGGTTTGGTGTCCCCAGGGTACTAATCAGTGATGGGGGCACCCACTTCTGCAACAAACAGCTTTACTCTGCCATGGTCCGGTATGGGATTCGCCACAAGGTGGCGACTCCATATCATCCACAGACAAATGGGCAAGCTGAAATCTCTAACAGAGAACTAAAAAGAATCCTGAAACGGACTGTAAGTACCCGTAGAAAGGATTGGGCACGGAGCTTGGATGATGCTCTGTGGGCTTACAGAACAGCATTCAAGACTCCTATAGGGACCTCTCCATACCAACTTGTGTATGGTAAGGCATGTCACCTGCCCGTGGAACTGGAACATAAAACCTACTGGGCAACCAGATTCCTAAACTTTGATGCCAAATTAGCTGGAGAAAAAAGATTGCTCCAGCTAAATGAGCTAGAGGAATTCAGATTCACTGCTTTCGAAAATGCCTAGCTTTATAAAGAAAAATAAAAAAAGTGGCATGACAGAAAGCTGTCATCTAGAATCTTTGAACCAGGACAAAAGGTTCTGTTATTTAACTCTAGGCTCAGGCTATTCCCCGGGAAACTGAAGTCCCGGTGGAGGGGACCATATGAGATTACAAGTGTATCACCATATGGTTATGTGGAGCTTCAAGATATTGATTCTGACAGGAAGTTCATTGTTAATGGACAGAGAATCAAGCACTATCTTGAAGGCAATGTTGAGCAAGAATGCTCAAGGCTGAAGCTAGATTAAAAGCTCAGCAAGGTCCAGCTAAAGACAATAAAGAAGCGCTTGCTGGGAGGCAACCCAGCCATGGGGCATCACTTCCTCTAAGCATTTTGCCCTATTCTTGATTTTATTTCTTTATATAAAGTTCACTGATACTAAGGTAAAGAGTCAATTGTATAAGTTCACATGGTTACAGAAGGATTCTGCACACAAAACAAGAAAATGCCAGTAAAAGTCTGTTTTGGGCGTTCAACGCCCAAAAGAAGCATCCACTGGGCGTTGAACGCCAGTAAGGATAGCCACCTGGGCGTTAAACGCCAGAAAGAAGCATCTTCTGGGCGTTGAACGCCAGAAAGAAGCTCCTTCTGGGCATTTAACGCCAGATTTACAGCGTCCTGGGCGTTCAGAAAAATGCCCAGTGACAAAGGAGTTCCTGGCGTTCAACGCCAGAAAGAAGCAACAGTTAGGCGTTGAACGCCCAGGAGAGGCAGCATTTGGGCGTTGAACGCCCAAAACATGCAGCGTTTGGGAGTTCAAACGCCATGATGGTGGGGAGGAGGTGAATTCATTTTTACTTCATATTTTTCATTCTAAATCTAATTTTCATGTTTCAATTCATGATTTCTTGCATAAACATGTTAAGAACCCTGATTTCTAAAATCCCTAATTTCTAAAAACCCTATTTTAAAAATATCAAATATATCTTAATTCATAAGCACAAATCCTTTTTTTATCCAATTCAACTCTTTTTCAAAATTTTCAAAACAAATCTATCTCTTTTCATTCAAAAATCTTTTCAACTAATCAATATCTTTTTCAAATCTCCATACTATCTTTTTCAAAAATCCAAATCTATCTTTTTCAAATATCTTTCATATCTTTTTAATCTTAAATCATATCTTCTATCTTATCTTTCTTTGTATTTTCGAAATAACCCACCCCCTCCCTTTAAATATGGGTTCGGCCTCCCTCCCCTCCCATCCACAATTGCACCTAGCTCTCCTTCTCTCCCTCTTCTTTCTTTTCTTTTTGCTTGAGGACAAGCAAACCTCTAAGTTTGGTGTACCTATCTGTGATCACTAAGATCATGGTTCCTAAAGGAAAACAACCCACTCCAAGAGGCAAGAAAGAGAGTGTTCCAAAACCACTTTGGAATCAAGGGAAGTTCTTAACTAAAGAACATTCAGACCATTATTACAAAATAATGGGTCTAAGATCAGTGATCCCGGAAGTTAGATTCGATCTGAAAAAAGACGAATATCCGGAGATCCAGGAGCAAATCCGAATCAGGAACTGGGAGATCCTAGCCAATCTTGAAATGAAAGTGGGAAGGAATATGGTCCAGGAGTTCTATGCTAATATGTAGCATACAGACAGGCAAAGACTATCTGGATCTGCTATCTATGACTATCGGACCTTGGTCAGAGGAAAGATTGTTCATACCCATCCTGACAAGATCAGGGAGATCTTAAAGCTACCTCAGCTGAAAGATGATCCAGACTCCTTCAATAGGAGAATGATGAGAACAGACAAGGGCCTGGATAAGATTCTAGAGGATATGTGTATCCCTGGAGCCAGGTGGACCACCAGCACGAAGGGTGTCCCAAATCAACTCAAAAGAGAAGATCTCAAACCAGTCGCCAGAGGATGGCTGGACTTCATTGGGCATTCTCTGCTGCCCACTAGCAACCGTTCTGAAGTCACTATTAGAAGAGCAGTGATGATCCATTGCATCATGATGGGAAAAGAAGTGGAAGTTCATCAACTGATTTCAACTGAATTCTACAAAATTGCAAACAAAAACTCTAAAGATGCCAGGTTGGCTTATCCAAGCTTGATTTCTATGCTCTGCAAGGATGCTGGAGTAAGGATGGGAATAACTGAGTATATCTCAGTTGAGCGGCCAATCACCAAAGCATCAATGGAAAAACAACAATCACAGGATGACCCCATCAAGAAGAGAACACAGGAAATTCTCCCAGAAATCCCTCAATCTGAATACTGAGAGTATCTTGAAACATCTATTACCAAGATGCAAGAAGCTATGGAACAAATACAGAAAGAACAGAAGGAACAAAGTAGCATTCTTTGCTATTTTCTTAAAGAACAGGAGGAGCAAGGGCGTGATTTAAGGGAATTGAAGTGCCAGAAATTATCTCTTGAAGGACCAACCACCCCGCAGATTAGAAGAACATCCACTTCCCAGAACAAAGTTTGTTAAATTCCAATCTTAGCCTTAACTCTGTGATAACTGTTTTTATTTTAGTTTTACCTTAGGAGTCATATAGTAGTAATTAGTATCTATATTTTTGATTTTATCCCCAATTAAGCTATAATTTAATTTTATCATCATCATTAAACATGAATAAAATAGAAGAATTTCTTTAGAATAAGAGGTAATATTTTTTCGAGTTTTTAATAAGATAAATTCTAATTATTTATATGCGGTGGCAATGCTCTCTGTCTTCTGAATGAATGCTTGAACAGTGCATATGTCTTTTGAATTTGATGTTTAAGACTGTTAAATATGTTAGCTCTTGAAAGAATGATGAACATGAGACATGTTATTGATAATCTGAAAAATCATAAGAACGATTCTTGAAGCAAGAAAAAGCAGCAAAGAACAAAGCTTGCAGAAAAAAAAAAGAGAAAAAAATAGCGAAAAAAAAATAGAAAGAAAAAGAAAAAGCAAGCAGAAAAAGCCAAAAGCCAATAACCCTTAAAACCAAAAGGTAAGGGTAAATAAAAAGGATCCCAAGGCTTTGAGCATCACTGGATAGGAGGGCCTAAAGGAATAAAATCCCGGCCTAAGCGGCTAAACCAAGCTGTCCCTAACCATGTGCTTGTGGCGTGAAGGTGTCAAGTGAAAACTTGAGACTGAGAGGTTAAAGTCAAGGTCCAAAGCAAAAAGAAGAGTGTGCTTAAGAACCCTGGACACCTCTAATTGGGGACTTTAGCAAAGCTGAGTCACAATCTGAAAAGGTTCACCAAATTATGTGTCTGTGGCATTCATGTATCCGGTGGTAATACTGGAAGACAAAGTGCTTAGGGCCACGGCCAAGACTCATAAAGTAGCTGTGTTCAAGAATCAACATACTAAACTAGGAGAATCAATATCACTATCTGAATTCTGAGTTCCTATAGATGCCAATCACTCTGAGCTTCAATGGATAAAATGAGATGCCAAAACTGTTCAGAAGCAAAAAGCTACTTGTCCCGCTCATCTAATTAGAATCTGAGCTTCACTCAAAAACTCTGAGATATTATTGCTTCTTAAATTATTTGTATTCTATTTTATTTATCTAGTTGCTTGAGGACAAGCAACAGTTTAAGTTTGGTGTTGTGATGAGCGGATATTTTATACGCTTTTTGGGGTTAATTTCATATAGTTTCTAGTGTGTTTTAGTTAGTTTTTAGTTTATTTTCATTAATTTCTAGGCAAAATTCATATTTCTGGATTTTACTATGAGTTTGTGTGCTTTTCTGTGATTTCAGGTATTTTCTGGCTGAAATTGAGGGAGCTGAGCAAAAATCTGATTCAGGTTGAAAAAGGACTGCTGATGCTGTTGGATTCTGACCTCCCTGCACTCAAAATGGAATTTCTGGAGCTACAGAACTTCAAATGGGGCGCTTCCAGTTGCGTTGGAAAGTAGACATCCAGGGCTTTCCAGATATAATAGTCCATACTTTGCTCAAGGATAGACGATGTAAACTAGCGTTCAACGCCAGCTCCGTGCTGCAGTCTGGCATCCAGCGCCAGAAACAAGTTACAAAGTGGAGTTCAACGCCAGAAAAGGATCCAAAGCTGGCATTGAACGCCCCAAAACAGCCCTATGCACATGATTAGCTTAAGTCTCAGCCCCAGCACACACCAAGTGGGCCCCAGAAGTGGATTTCTGCACTATCTATCATAGTTTGTTCATTTTCTGTAAACCTAGGTTACTAGTTTAGTATTTAAACAACTTTTAGAGGTTTATTTCGCATCTCATGACATTTTAGATCTGAACTTTGTACCTTTTGATGGCATAAGTCTCTAAACTCCATTGTTGGGGGTGAGGAGCTCTGCTGTGTCTCGATGAATTAATGCAAGTATTTCTGTTTTCCATTCAAACATGCGTGTTCCTATCTAAGATATCCATTCACACTTCAACCTGAATGTGATGAACGTGACAATCATCATCATTCCCCCACGAACACGTGCCTGACAACCACTTCCGTTCCACCATAGAATGAATGAATATCTCTTAGATCTCTTAATCAGAATCTTCGTGGTATAAGCTAGATTGATGGCAGCATTCAAGAGAATTCGGAAAGTCTAAACCTTGTCTGTGGTATTCCGAGTAGGATTTAGGGATTGAATGACTGTGACGAGCTTCAAACTCGCGAGTGCTGGGCGTAGTGACAGACGCAAAAGGATAGTAAATCCTATTCCGGTACGATTGAGAACCTGCAGATGATTAGCCGTGCGGTGACAGCGCATCTGGACCCTTTTCACTGGAAGGATGGATGGTAGCCATTGACAACGGTGATCCACCAACACACAGCTTGTCATAGAAAGACGTGCGTGCGTGAATCAGGAAACAGAGGAAAGCAGGACTTCAGAAGACAAAGCATCTCCAAAACTCCAACCTATTCTCCATCATAGCATACAAGTATAATTTGTGTTCTGCCCTTTTATTCCTTGCAATCATAATTGATAAGTGAATTATTTTATTGTTTTCCTGACTAAGAGTTACAAGATAACCATAGATTGCTTCAAGCCAACAATCTCCGTGGGATCGACCCTTACTCACGTAAGGTATTACTTGGACGACCCAGTGCACTTGCTGGTTAGTGGTACGAGTTGTAAAAAGTGTGATTTACAATTCGTGCACCACCTATTAAAGAGGATTACTTTAACTTAGAAGGGCCCGACATAACAAAGTCAGCCCAAAACAAAAAGTTATTAAAGTAGTCCCTGAAAGAGATCTGACAAAGATCCAAGAAAGAGGACTACAAAAAATAACTTAAGGAAGACCGACATAACCAAGTCGGACTCCTACTACCAAAAAAGTTATCAAAGTAGTCCCTGAAAGAGATCTGACAAAGATCCAAGAAAGAGGACTACAAAAAATAACTTAAGGGAGACCGACATAACCAAGTCGGACTCCTACTACCAAAAAAGTTATCAAAGTAGTCCCTGAAAGAGATCTGACAAAGATCCAAGAAAGAGGACTACAAAAAATAACTTAAGGGAGACCGACATAACCAAGTCGGACTCCTACTACCAAAAAAGTTATCAAAGTAGTCCCTGAAAGAGATCTGACAAAGATCCAAGAAAGAGGACTACAAAAAAATAACTTAAGGGAGACCGACATAACCAAGTCGGACTCCTACTACCAAAATGTTATCAAAGTAGTCCCTGAAAGAGATCTGACAAAGATCCAAGAAAGAGGACTACAAAAAATAACTTAAGGGAGACCGACATAACCAAGTCGGACTCCTACTACCAAAATGTTATCAAAGTAGTCCCTGAAAGAGATCTGACAAAGATCCAAGAAAGTGGACTACAAAAAATAACTTAAGGGAGACCGACATAACCAAGTCGGACTCCTACTACGGATAAGTTATCAAAGTAATCCCTGAAAGAGACCTGACAAAGGACTAAGAAAAAGGATTACAAAAATAACTAAAAAGAGATCGACCTGACGAAGTCAAACTCCTACAGACAAGTTATAAAAAAGTAATCTCCGAAAGAGAGGATTACAATAATAACTTAAAAAGGGGACCAACGCAAAGGAACTAGTCACAAATACAGAAAGCCGAGAAACAAGTTGGACCTCACAAATCGTAACCTCAAAGGATTCAAGCTGCAAACAACAAAATAACCCAAGGAGGTCGAGCCACAAGATATCACACATCGGCAGAAAACAGAAAAATGGCAAATCAAAAGGCATTATGTAAAATCTACAAAGTTGCAAAAGCCTCGAAGGCCAGCAAAATCTAAGGATGGTGAGCTACCCTTTTTGTTTGTCAAAATAAAAGTTGCTAGAAAAGCAACTAGGAAAGCGTCAATAAATAAATAAGAAAGTTTTAAAAAGCCCACAAGTCGGGCCAACTGCACAAATTCCCAGGAAAGAGATCAGCAAGCATCAGGAGCCTTCTTGGCAGTATCAGGACAAGGAGAAGGAGGACGAGTCTAAATCGGTACGGCGTCTATAGTTCCATCTTCCCGGTTCAGAATCTGGCAATCCGAATCAGGTGCAACCGGACAAACAGAAGAAGTCGGCACTTTAGCAGAAGACACAGGGGGAGGAACAACCTCATCATCATCACCCTCATCATCAGGGACAATGTTGCCATCTCTGACAATATTATCCAGGCTAAAAAGGGTGAGATCGGCCTCGGGAGCAATGACCCGAACTTGCTCCTTCAAGTTCTCGTAAGCAGCAGTCACGCTGCCAACGAGATGACCTTGAAGCTCAGAATAATCTTCCCGGGCATGGTCGAGCTCCCCCCTTAGGCGCATTACCTCTCGATAAGAAGTAACGTAACTATCCTTGTGCATCAAGACTACGTCCTCAGCCAACCTCAACGAAGCTGCCAATGACTGAGAACTCGCCTCCTCATTCTTCAAGTCCTTCTCCAGCTTGGCCACCTTTGTCTCAAGCTCCTCCTTTAACTCCTTCATCCGACCAAACTCTTGTTTCACCTCCTTCATAAACGCTTTAGTGGCGTGGAGAGGGAGATTCTGAGCAGTCCGATATATGGCAGCCGACATATACACCATCTTCACATGATTTCGGGCCATGAATTCCAATTGATGAAGGATGGACACATCGTGCATGGAGAGAGAACCGTAGGAACCGATTTGTTGATCCACGAATTCAATAGCATTAAAATCAGGAGCATCGAGGTCGAAGGGCTCGTCAGTCTTTTGTTTTTTATTGGGAGGAGCAACAGAAGGAGTAGCAGAGGCAACGTGGGGATCTACCAAACGAACTCGGGGTGTAGGGATCACTTTCTTCACCCCGACGGAACTCTACACTGATGGCTTCTCGCGCACCTGGGAGGATCCCTCGCCAGCTGCCCTGGCAGCAACATTTTTGGCAGCAGTCACCCTCTGTGCCCTCTTAAAAGCTTTCATAGCTTCATTATTCTTCATTGCCTCTGCAAGCAAAACAGAAAATTCAGCTACAAGTCGGATAAGTCAGAAAAGACAGCTACAAGCAACATAAACAAGATAATAAAAGAAACATAAGATACCCAGTTCAGTTTGAAGAAGAGAAGGATTGGTCAGAAATTTCTTTGTGTCAAGATGGGGAGGTTGACCCCAGCGTTCTTCCAAGATAGTCACAAAGGCTCGCTCAGCCTCATCCAACATTTTCCACGAATACCGGGAGACCCTCACGTCTTTTTGCCATTCCAAGGGAAAAGCAGGTTTGTCATTCTCATCCAGAAAAAAGGGCCGAGCTCTTTCAACAGCTCAGACCTTGAAAAAGTAGTTTTTAAAATCACGGAACGACTCGTCAAACATGGAAAAAATCTTCTTTCCTTGGGTAGAATGAAAGGAGACCCAAGCTGACTTCTTTTTTACCACACCGGGCTTAGTTAAGACAAACAGATAGAAAAAGAGAGATTGGGAAGCAGGAATACCAAAACCATCGCACAGCAATTGGAAAATTTTTATGAAACCCAGGAGTTGGGGTGAAGTTGAGAATGGGCAACATTACAAGACCATAACAGGTCGGTTTCAAATTGAGTAAAAGGAAGGGTAATACCCAGTTGACCAAAGAAAAAATCGTAAGCATAAAAGAAGGGGCGATTGTCAACAACTCGAGTCGAGAAACAGACTCTCTCGTCAGAAGAAGGAGGAACAAGCTCATAGTTCTTCTCATCACCAGAATTACTACAGACACTATGAAACTGCCTAAGCTGAGCACAAAACTCAGAATCAACCAGCGAGATACACATGAGAACCATGGAGTCCACCCAATCGGCCATACCAGCAGGGACCTGGGAAGGCATCTCTACAACGTTATTTTGGGAAGACATGAAGTCAACTAAATCCTACAAAAAGAAAAGAAGAATGGATTGCTTAAAAACATCTCGGACAGGGGGCAAAACATCTCGACGGGCGGTTAAACAAAAAAGGGAAAACCCCAAGACTTAAGACAAAAAGTCTTGGGACATCCCTTGGAGGCAGTAAACAAGCAAGGTCTTCAAGTTATTTCTACAGCCTACATCCCAGCACTCATTAAAATAAAATCCAGAAAGAAAACAAAGGAAGCAAAAACGCAAAATGACCACCCTCCTACAGTTTATCAAGAAAAAGCATTGCTCCTACAGTTTACCAGCAAAAAGCACTACTTCTACAGTATATCAGAAATACCAAAAAGGCCAAGCAGCAAAGGCACAAACTTTTTTTTTTTTGAAATCAAGCAAAAAATCATCAGCCAAGGCACAAACAGAAACGGTGGCAACATGCAAAAAAAAAGATTCGCACCAAAAAATGAAGAAATTCCAGAGCATGCAACAAGTCAAGCATGATAAAAACAGAAAGATCCAAACTTTCTCCAAAAAGAAGATCAAAAGGAAAACTCCATCGCAAAGTCAAAAACAACGAGGAAAATACGAAATGGGACTAACCTGGAGACGGAAGAAGCTTCGAGGAAGAGTGGAAGCGCAGAGATAAAGGCTGCCCAGAAAAACGCCAAGCGACGCCGCAAACACAAGAAAGCAGAAGCGCAAGCGAAAGACAGAGAGCAGATGAGAGAAACAGAAAACGAGAGAGTAAAGGGAGAAGTTACGAAGAAGAAATGAAGAAGAGAAACCGTTTTTGATCGCGAAATTCAAAAATAAAAGCCAAGAGAGAATGAAGGGCAAAATTAATGCCAATTAAATGCGGATATTAAAACCGCTTGCGTTCCCAAAAAGCGCTAATACAAAAACGCACGCTTCTAGAGGAAAACGTTCTACATTCAAAAAATACTTTACACAGAAAGGAATTGACAAATGCTTGAGTTCGACTTTAAGAAGGACCAAAGTCAAGGACTCGACCTCAAAAAGAAGATCGAGCTCAAGCAGGGGCACTGTTCATACCCTGGGTCGAGCTATCCGACCTGGGATGATTTGAGATAAAGCGACCAACCTCTTCAGGTCAGACTATCTGACCTCTTCTCAAAGAGCTCGGCCAAATCGATAGGAGAGCCCAGTTAAGGGCCCAAATAGAGGAGCACGACCCGAATCCTAAGGCGGCTTAAGCCTATAGAGATGAAGGCGGTTCCGCTGAAAGATACGCTGACCTCGACTCAAAGATAAAGATAAGATAAGATAACTAACTTATCTTATCCAAAAGGTCACATCTCACCATTATAAATACACTGGAGCACCTAGGTATAACTCATACTCTGATTCTACATAACACCTGTTTAATATCCATGCTAACTTAAGCATCGGAGTCTCTTGCAATTACCCCCCACCCTTCGGTGACAAAGGATCAGCAGCACGTTCAAGTCCAAACAAGTCGGACGTACCAGCTCCGGTCACCATTCACCAGCCGGACACATCGGTTCCGACCAGCACAGAAGATCTCGTCCGAGATCGACCTACGATTTCAAGTAACCCTCGGAACACCCCCCTATGGGGTTTAGAGGCTCATGCTGTAGAAGATGCAATATGAAGTGTAAAAAACGTCATAAGGTACAAAATAAATCTCTAAAAGTAGTTTTATACTAGACTAGTAACTTAGGTTTACAGAAAATGAGTAACTAAGTGTAGATAGTGCAGAAATCCACTTCCGGGACCCACTTGGTGAGTGTTTGGGCTGAGCTTTCAAGCTTTCACGTGCATATGCCTCAAGTTGGAGTTAAACGCCACCCTGAGTGCCAGAATGGGCGTAAAATGCCAAGAAATGTGCCAGTTCTGGCGTTTTACGCTAGAAAGTTTTTTGGTTGGATTTTAACGCCAGTTTGGGCCATCAAATCTCTAGCAAAGTATGGACTATTATCTATTGCTGGAAAGCCCAAGATGTCTACTTTCTAATGCAATTGAGAGCGCGCCAATTGGGCTTCTGTAGCTCCTGAAAATCTACTTCGAGTGAAGGAGGGTCAGAATCCAACCGCATCTACAATCCTTTCTCACCCTCTGTATCAGATTTTTGCTCAGGTCCCTCAATTTCAGCCAGAAAATATCTGAAATTATAGAAAAACACACAAACTCATAGTAAAGTCCAGAAATGTGATTTTTGAATAAAAACTAATAAAATATAGTAAAAAGTAACTAAAACATACTAAAAACTATGTAAAAACAATGCCAAAAAGGGTATAAATTATCCGCTTATCACTTTTTCTATGACAAATGCATATGGTTAAAGCAAATTGATACATGAATGTGCATCCATTTTTTCAAATTTTTCAATAATTACCCAAAACAAAATTTTTCTCTACCAATGCTTTCCAAAATTTTCCCCACACTTAAATGACACACACACCATAACCTATGCTAATCAAAGATGCAATTCAAGGTAATTCATGATTTTCTGCTTAGGGTTGTGATGTGCTAACAATTAGAACAAAGGGGATTAAAAAGCTCAAAAGGGGTTAACAAAGGCAGATGCAATGGTAAGTCCATATGGGTGAGTGAGTTTAATTCAAAAATGGCCTCAATCATGCTAAATGCATTCAAGACATCAAACATCGGAAATAAAGAATCAAGCAAAACCAAGATCACAATTATAGAAGAGATATAGCACACAAGAACAAAATAGTGGTTAAAATATGCAACCACTCATTATAGGCTCAACAACTCACAAGGTATTTGTTCTTTCTCTCTTCTATGTTGCACAAAAATTCATTCAAGCAAGTTTAAAAATAATTTTCCAAATCAATTCAATAGAACACCCTAAAAAAACAAAATTCTTGGAAATCTTTGCTGTTTTTCACCAAAATTATTTCCTATATATATGTATGTCTGTTGTCATGGATTCACATTTTTCAAATTTTCTAGTTCTTTTCCTAATTTTCAATAACCAAAAATTAACATGAACAATTAGGACAAAATTGAGCTAGGCATTATATTATTCACATCATCCAATCACAACTTCTATCTATAAAATATATACTAAGAAAAAGATGCAAAAATGCAACATGCAATAGCTATAAACTATGAATAGTCTAAAATATATGTACTAGAGGAAAATGCAATGCAACAAGTCAAAAGCACTCTAAATATCTACAAAAAACATAATAAAAAGAAACAAAAATAAAGTGTAAAGTGTTCGGAAAAGTAAGTTTACGCCCTAAAATGACGAAGCCTCCCCCACACTTAAGCGTTGCATGGTCCTCCGTGCACGAACACAATCTGGGGAGAATGTCTCTAAGTTCCTCCACCTTTGGTTGGTGGATGCGGGGGCTTGGGTTGTGTAAAAATTGCCAAGTCCAATGTATGCTTGGCATTTCCCTCCTCGGTGTCCTCCTCCTCTACCGGCTCCTTGCCTCCACGCCTCATCCTAAAAAAGAATGGATAAAATATAATTAGGAATAATAGGGCAAGTAGCACAAAAAGGTAAAGTAAGAAGAAAATAAGCATCTAATTGAGGAAGTTTGCATAGTGGTGTGGCATGATAAAAATGATGAGCCATGTGTGTATTCCAATTATGCGCGCGGTTAGAATACACACAACGGTCGTTAAAATGGCATCCACACAATCAAAAATTAAGAATGAGTTCCTCGATTAAATGGCCTAAGATTCAACTAAGAGATCAGCATCATTTAAGCGTATGCAAACTTAGGCAGCTACAACAAGAGTAAATTGAATGTAGGAATTATTGGATATTGAGGTTGTGCAAGTGAAAGCGATAGGAATCATCCTTAGGAATAACCAATTCAATGATGAAAAGAAAATTACTTATTCATCCTTAGGAATAATCAAATAATTACATGGTTAAGGTGTTTGTTACAAAAAGTGACAAGTCTTGATAGGAATCAAGTCAAGTCAACTGAAACAAATGCAAAGCATTAACAAGAAACAAGGACCTTGTGATGTGATTATATTAACTTAAAAATCATGATGAACAAGCAATTCAATTCAATTCACTAAATTCCATGTGCACTCATAAAAGTTTCACCTAATATGCAAAAAATGTACATGTGCAAATCCAATTAGATGATAGTAATTTAGGGCAAGGTATAAGTGCATTGATGAAATTCAATCAACAAGCAACCCAATCAATCAACAAGCAAACACTTGCAACTTATTCAATTACAAACACTAAAACTAAAACTAATATAATTACTAAAACAAAAATGAGATGTAATGAAAACTAAGTAAAACAAGTAGAAAAACATGGAAAAAGCAAGATAAGAGAGGGATGGAGGTGGTGGAAGTGCGTTAGGGCTTAAAGGAAAGTGCAAACAAAATTTGCCCAAAAGGGCACCTGTGCTTATGCACAAATGTGTGTGTGTACACACACTTCATGAAACAGGGGAGATGTGCGCTCGCACAAGGTGTGCGAGTGCTCCGAACAAAAGAAGAATATAGAAGTGTGCGCACCCACAAACTTGTGCGTGCGCACAAAACACTTTTTTTTAAGGGAAAAGGATCATGTGTGCAAGCGCACAGCACTGTGCGCGCGCACAAGAGCGAAAAGGAAAGGGATTCAGGTGCACAAGCTATGCCAGCGCACCCACCAGAGGGAGTGTATGGAAGTGTGCAGACGCACAGCTCTGTGCGCTTGCACAGAGAGTGCGAATAAGGGGGTCCGTGTGTGCATGCGCACAAGGTGTGTGCGTACGCACAAGGCGCAAAACACAGGGGAGCACCCACGCACATGCTGTGCTGGCACTGCGAACAGAGGGCATAAAGGCTTGTGTGCATACGCACAGGTTGGTGCGTATGCAGAGACGGTGAAATTTTGTTGTTGTGTGCATGCGCACAAGGGTGTGCGCACGCACATGCCCTGTTTTTCCCAAAAAAAAATTTCTTCAAAATCTAAGGCACCAAGCCTTAGCTCAACCAAAATTCAACCCCAAAACATTCAAAACATCATAAAGTCATGATCCATACTAAAATTAACCTACTAAACTCAAAACTAAACTAATCCTAAGCTAACTAAGACAAGCAAACATGCAATAAACTAGGACTATAAACAAAGAGAAAGGGTAAGGATGATGTTACCATGGTGGGGTGTCTCCCACCTAGCACTTTGGTTTATAGTCTTTAAGTTGGACTTGTTGAGGAGACTCTTACTAGGGTGGCTTGTGTTTCCACTCCTCCTTGAATCTCCATCCAAACTTGCACTTCATAAGTCCTCCGAGATCCCATATCCTGGTTTCCCGTTCTCCCTCTTGTTGATCTCTAGGCTCCAAGCCGGATGGACGAACTTCCAAATGACCCTTAGAACAACCCAACACTCTCCAGAAATCATCCAATTATGCTTCACACCATGCTTGAACTCCAAGTCTTGAATTGGTTTTCTTGAAGGACCTTGGATCCACTTGGCAACCAACGCTTCTTTCTCTACTGTGTACCAACCCAAGAAGAATCTTGAGTTGGTAATCAGTCTCCAAGATAGCATGTTGGTGGAGGCCAATGAATCTCATAGATGAAATTGCCACCCACTCAATGTGCTCTTGGTTGTCAATTCCTTCCTTACCAACATCTTCCTCCTCTTCCCCATCACTCACATCACAACGAGGAGGTTGTGAGAAGTCTACCTCCATGTCTTTCTCAAGCTCAATGGGAAGAGGCTCATTAGGATCATTAAGGGGATTGATCAAGGAGGACAAAAAATTATCAATGATGGAATCCTCATCTTGATCAATCTCCCCCAATTCTCCCTTTCTCTCATCCGGTGCACTTATCTCACCTTGCTCCTCTTGTTGCGGTTCAAACCTTAGCTCCTCCTCTTCCCCTTGAGGCTTAATGTTCTCTTCTTCACACTCTCTAAGAGAAGTGCCTTGATTGCATGAGTTTAGGAGGATCAAGCGGTTTACCGCTTTGCCTATGGTAGCCATGAAGTGCCCTTGTGTCCTTCAGAATCCTTCTTGCTCCTGGAGAAAGGCTTGAAGGTCTTATGGCTCTTGGACCAAGGGTTGGAAAGTTTCACATTGGAATTAAAAATGAGTTTCATTAGTTGGAGGAAAGGTTATATGTGTGGGAGGTGATTCACGTTGGTAGGTATTTTGAGGTGGTATGTAAGAAGGTGTATGGTGGTGGTGATGTGGTGTTTGAAAATGTGGTGATTGAGGGTTATGTTGGGGGTATGGGTTATAGGTATATGGTGGTGGAGGTGCATAATCTAAGTGAGATCCACTATATCCTTGATTTGGGTGTGCATATTGGGAAGAGTTTTGCTCATTGTAGTATAGAGGAGGTGGCTCCTTCCAAAATTGATGCTCCAATCCCATGATGCAATCCAAAATTGAAGTTATCACACCCTACAAAAGGATCACAACAAAACTCCAAACCAAGAGGGTGATAACTCATAGAGGAAATAGAAAATAAAAACAAAAGACATCAATTAACAAAATAAATAAAATCCTAATTACCAACAAAAGCAAACAAACAACCAAAAAGTATCTATTCACACTATTCACATATTAACAACAACCAAAATCATAGCACTCATGGCGCTAGTTCCCCGGCAACGGCGCCAAAAACTTGGTGGAGAGGATCACGATGGTTCGAAAATTTAGCAAAACAAGGATTTCTTCATTGGTATTATAGTCCAAACCAACAAATAATCCTCCCGATCAAAGTTTAATATTTCTAATTCAAATCAACCGAGAGTAATGAAATCTCGAGTCGTCTTCCCTAGGAACCAATGCCGATGAGCGCACACAATTTTGGTTTTTGAAAGCAAATGGTGTTTTCAATAATAGAAGCAAACAATAAAGAGATAAAAGAACAAGACAAAATTACAATTAATAAACTAATGAATGAATAAAAGAACTATGTATGTAATATAAACAAGTAAGACTCAAATTGATGGAAAATGGTTCAAAGCATAAATGGAACCTTGACTTGGGATGAGTTATAGAATCCTTTCCTTGCCATAACTACAATTATGATAATTATGATGGGTTAATCTCACTGAGTCAACCCTTAACATAGAAGAGTAAGTCAAGTGAGCATAATTGTTATTAATACACAAATCCTAGCTAACTTACTAATTACCTTAGCAAGAAGCTAGCGTTAGTGGAAACAACAACAACTAACAACCCATGAATTATCACCAAATGTTGGTCATTATGACTCTAGTATTCCATACTTTCATTTCCCCAAGCCAAAGGGTGAAAATTACCCCATAATCAAATTTGGCATTTCATCAAACATCTAATATGTATAATCATAAAATATGTCAAAATTGGGAAAATGATAAAAACTATGAACAACCAAATGATCAAAATCAACAAAAGTAACTCAATAAACATCTAAAGATTATCAAGCATCAAATTCATTAACTAAAAATCAAAATTGCAAAATTACGTATATATTGACAAAGGAAGTGAAATGTAAGAAAGTGTAGAATAAGTAGTGTAAATAAAAGAGAAATTAAAGAAATACTTACGATGGAAAAGCAAAATCCAAGACCAAGATTGACTATAAAATGCTATATTGAAACCCTAATTAAACCCTAAGAGAGAATTTCCTAATCTACACTACTCCTACTCCTACTATGTATTTTTCCTAATCTAAAAAAATGTCTCCCTTTGTTATGTGTTGTTTCTCCTTCATATAGCCTTTGATTTCAGCATCCAAGCCATCAGAAATGGGACAAAAGAGCCCCAAAATCGCGAGCCACATGACTTTTAAATGAAGTCACGCACTGGTACCTGTGCGTGCGCACAGATGTGTGCATGTGCATACTTTGCTAAATTTGCACTTGTGCGTACGCATAGAGGGTTGTGCGTACGCACACATGGCTGAGTGCTTCTCCTTTGTTTTCTTCATGTGTTCTCCCTTTATACATGCTTCCTTCCACTTTTTCCTTGCCAAACTTGCCTCTAGAACCTAAAATCACTCAACAAACATGTCATGGCATCGAATGGCATAAAAGTGGGATTAAAATCACTAATTTAAGCACAAAAAATGCATGTTTTCATATTTAGGCACAATCTATAGAGAAAACACAAAAGTATGCTATTTAGGTGAAAAAATGTGGGTTTATGTGAGGAAATCCATTCAAATCAAGCTAAAATATATCGGAAAATATGGACTCATCAGAGAGATAGAAGTGAAAATCAATCGCATAGCAAGCATGGTCCACAAAGCTTGAAACGCTAAAAAATATGCAATTAGGTAAGCTTACGATCCAATTTCACAATTTCAAAATCTCAATGTATGAAATAGGTGATGTAAATAAGGGTCAATCATAAACAAGCATCGCCTAACAAAAAAATGCATTGATGATACACAATTGCCTAACAACAGATAGTGAATTCAAATTACATGGTGGCTAGCTATAATATGCAATTCAAAGGATTTATAGAGCTTGAAGGCAATGTTGTGAGTACTTGTTATGCAAAAAATTAAGCATGAAGAATTCAATACCAAGTAACAAATTACAACCTCATTAAAATAAATTCAATAATAAATAATTTCAGCATCAAGAAATAGCAAACCAAGTCACTAATCCAACACTTATCACTTAAAATAAAAATTAAGCTAACTAACTAACTAACTAATAAACTAACTAACTAAAGAAAATAATGATAGATGGTAAATGGTGGTGTTGGATGATGGTTGGAGAGGGGAAAGAAGATACGAGAAGTGAAAAGAAGAAAAAAAATGGAAAAAAGAGAAGAAAAGAGGGTGATTCCTGAAGTCTCCTTTAGGCCAAAAAAGAATGATTACCTAGAGATCCGACGAGAAATCCGGAGGAGAGGTTGGGAAGTTCTAACCAATCCTATCCTGGAAGTTGGAATCTTGATTGTGCAAGAGTTCTATGCCAATGCATGGGTCACTAAACATCATGATACAAGCGTGAACCCAAGCCCCAAAAATTGGGGCACCATGGTCCGAAGGCGACCCTTGGATTTCAGCCCGGAAAGTGTAAGGTTGGTGCTCCATTTGCCAGTAATGCAAGGAGACCCACATCCTTACACTAGAAAAGTAAATTTTGATCAAAGGATGGACCAAGTCCTTTCAAACATTTGTGTGGAAGGAGCTCAGTGAAAGAGGGATGCTCAAGGTAAGCCTATCCAACTAAGAAGGCTTAACCACAAGCCTGTAGCTAGAGGATGGTTAGAATTTATCCAATGCTCTATCATTTCTACTAGCAATCGGTTAGAAGTAACCATTGACAGAGCCATCATGATTCATTACATCATGCTTGGGAGTGAGGTGGAGGTACATGAGGTAATACTTCAAGAATTGCACAAGAAAGCTGAAAAGCCTTCCACCTTAGCAAGGTTAGCATTCCCCCACCTTATCTGTCACCTATGTAATTCAGATGGAATTGTCATAGAAGGAGACATTTCTATTGAAGAGGATAAGCCCATCACTAAAAGAAGGATGGAGCAAACTAGAGAGCCTACACATGCACCTCAACAAGAGCATGTGGAGCTGCCTCAACAAGAAATCCCTGAGATGCCTCAAGGGATGCATTTTCCTCTCCAAGGCTGTTGGGACCAATTGTATACTTCTCTAGGAGAATTAAGCTCCAATATGGATCAGCTGAGGATGGGACATCAAGATAATTCTACTATCCTCTATGAAATAAGAGAAGATCAAAGAGTCATGAGGGAAGAACAACAGAGACAGGGGCGTGACATAGAAGAAATCAAGCGCTCCCTTGGATTCTCTAAGTGGCAGCCGCCGTTACTAGGGTAGACCCGTTCCCATAATTCCTGTTGCCTATGTCATTTTTCTATTTTCCATGTATTTTATCTTATTGTCTGTTTGTAGTGCATGATCATCTTTATTTTATGTCTTAAAGTAATGAAATATTCCATGCATCTCTCACCTTGCTTAAAAGAAAAGTTTTATTTGAAAAAGAGAAGTAAGATCCATGAACTCGAGTTAGATAATAAGAATAGTTCAATTATTTTGATGTGGTGGCATTGCTTTTACTTTCTGAATGCATGAATGAACAGTGCATGTTTGATATTGGAGTTAAAAATGTTGGCTCTTGAAAGAATGTTTAAAAAGGAGAAGTATTATTAGTAATCTAAAAGATCTAAAATTTGATTCTTGAAGTAAGAAAAAGCAGCAAAAAGCAAAAAGCAATAAAAGGAAAAAATACATAAGCAAAAAAAGAAAAAAAAAAGAGAGAAAAAGCCAATAACTCTTTAAACCAAAAGGCAAAAGCAAAAAGCCAATAGCTCTTTAAACCAAAAGGCAAGAGCAAATGATCCAAGGCTTTGAGCATCAATGGTTAGGAGGGCCTAAAAGAAATAAAATCTTGGTCTAAACAGTTCAAATGAGCTGCTTCCCTAACTATATGCTTGTGGTGTGAAGGTGTCAAGTGAAAATCTTGAGACTGAGCAGTTAAAGTCATGATCCAAAGCAAAAAGAGTGTGCTTAAGAACTCTGGACACCACTGTCTGGGATTCTAGCAAAGCTGAATCACAATCCGAAAGGGTTCACCCAGTTAAGTGTTTGTGGCATTTATGTATCCGGTGGTAATACTGGAAAACAAAGCGCTTAGGGTCACGGCCAAGACTCAAAAAATCTGTGTTCAAGAACAAAAAAGAACTGAACTAGGAGAGTCAATAATATCATCTGGATTCTAAGTTCCTAAATACACCAATTATTATGAGCTTTAAAGGAAAGTGAGATGCCAAAACTATTCAGAAGGGAATAGACACTAGCCCCGCTCATCTAATTAAAACTGAGCTTCATTAAGAACTCTGAGATTTATTGCATCTTCTTCTTTTTAATCCTATTTTGTTTTTTGGTTGCTTGGGGACAAGCAACAGTTTAAGTTTAGTATTCTAATAAGCAGATATGCATACATATGGACAACATCACATATTTGGACAAGAAATGAAGAGAACAAAAAGCATTTTTACTCAAAAATCAAAACACATCTTTGGACAAGAAAAACCTGAGGAGTTCCCCATTAATCTTACCAGTGAACTTTATGGCCTTCTCTTATCTGTCATATTCCAACATGGTGCTCCTTTAATTTGTTCCAAATTAGGCTGTGGAATCTCCAACTTATGCTTCCTTGCCAGTTTTATGTATCTACATTTTTGGATTTTAGAATTAGAAGGAAGTCATATGAAAGTTCCTTAAGGCTGCGTTTGACAGAAAAATACATGACATAAACAAAGACAATAGAACAGAGACACTAAAATTATATTTTGGATATTGTGTTTGGATATAATATACAAGACACTAATGTAAAGTCCAATATTACGTTTGGATACACATGTACAAGTGATGAGCGAATATTTTATACGCTTTTTGGCATCATTTTCATATAGTTTTTAGCATGTTTTGTTTTAATTTTTATGAAGTTTACATAGGTTTTGGTGTAAAATTTACATTTTTGGAATCTACTTTGAGTTTGTGTGGTTTTATGCAATTTCAGGTATTTTCTGGCTGAAATTGAGGAGCTAGAGCAAAAGTCTGATTTAGAGGCAGAGAAAGCACTGCAGATGTTGTCTGGATCTGACCTCCTTGCACTCGAAAGAGCTTTTTTGGAGCTACAGAAGTCTAAATGGAGCGTTCTTGATGGCTATGGAAAGCTGACTTCTAAAGATTTCCAGCAATGTATAATAGTCAATACTTTGCTTCAGAATTAAAGGCCCAAAACTGGCATCCAACACCAGCCTCCTGCCTTGGTCCAGGCGTCCAGCGCCCAAAGGAGAAGACCAGCGTCCAAACGCCCAAAGAAGACCCCCTAGCCAGTGTTCAACATCCTAGAGACCTCCTAGCACGTGGATCTCATTAAATCTAAGCCCAAACACTCACCAAGTGGGCCTCAGAAGTGGATTTTAGCACTAAAAAACTGTTTTACCCTTTCTTAGCACTTGATCTTCGGGAGATACAGAGAGATCTACCATATTTCATTTTGCACATTGTATTTTCTATCAGTATGAGTTTCTAAACCTCCTAGGTTGAGGGGAGGAGCCTTACTGAATTTTATGGATTAATAAAAGTACTACTGTTCTTTCTCAATTCGTGTTTGATTCTCTATTCTAAGATGTATCTTCGTTCTTCATCAATATGAATGCGTTGAACTGGCATAAGGTTATCACATTCTACATGGGTTCAGAATGAGTCTTTCATCAGATAATGATGAACCACCCGCTTGATTATACATCTCTTAGATGGCTAATCCATGACTTTGTTGGGGACTTCTTGAGACACCAGTTCAACCAAGGTACGGGGAGATTAGAGTCTCTGTGGTAAAGGCTAGAACCCAAAGGTGCAGCATTCTCTGATCCGGAAGATCCGACCTTGTCTGTGGTATTTTGAGTAGGATCATTAAGGAGAATGAATTACAGGAGCTTCACCTTCAATCAGACTGGATCCGCACTAACCCTGGGGTTCAGATCTGGAGGAGTAATAGCGATTTCTTTAAAAAGATGTTAATGACATATAGCCTGCCATAGAAGAAATCATTCACAATTGAAGAAGACAATAAGACCTGAGTTAATCCAAAAGGACAAAGCATCTCCAAGGCTTAACCATCTTCTTATCATAGTTTACACAACTTATGAGTTCTGAGTAACCTTTTCTCTTTATTTCCTTTTATGCAATTAAACAAACATACCTACATCTCTTATTCACCAGCCTAAGATCTTCAAGATAAACATAGCTTGCTTCAAACCACAATCCTCATGGGATTGAACCTGACTCGCTCTGGTATTACTTGGACGACCCAGTGCACTTGCTGGTATAGTTGTATGAAGTGTGGGGATTTGTGCACCAAATTTTTGGCGCCGTTGCCGGGGATTGTTTGAGTTTGGACCACTGACAGGTTTTCTTGTTCCTTAGATTACGTATTGTCTTTAATTTTGTTAGAGTCTTTTATTTTATTTTATTTTCTTCTTCTTTTTTTCTAAAAAATTAAAAAAAATTCAAAAATCTTTTCTTTTCTTTGTTTAATCTTTGTTTTTGGTGTGAGTCTTTTGTTTTTGTTCTTGTTCTTGTTCGAATTTCTTTTAGTCTTTTTCTTAAAATTTTCAAAAATAGTGTCTTTTGTTTGAGTCTTGTGTCAATCTTTAAGTTTGGTGTCTTCTTGTGTCTTTTCTTTAAATTTTTAAAATTGTGTGTTTGGTTTTCAAAAATTTTAAGTTTTGGTGTCTTTTGTGTGTTCTTGTTTTCTTTGAATTCTTTGAGTTTTGTTCTTGGTGTTCTTCTTGATCTTCAAAGTGTTCTTGTTTTTCTTTTTGTTTTAATCTTAAAATTTTTAAATTTAGTGTCCCTTTGTGTTTTTCCTTCTAATTTTCGCATAGTAGGTGTCTTAGATCTAAAAATTTTAAGTTTGGTGTCTTTTTGTTGTTTTTCTCTTTCATCATTAAATTCAAAAATAAAAAAATATCTTTTTTATCTTTATTTTAATTAAAATTTTGAAAATTACAATAAAAATTCAGATTTTAATTTTAAATTATTATCTTATCTTAATTTAGTTTTCAATTTTCAAAATTCAAATCTTTTCAAAAATCATATCTTTTTCAAAATCTTTATATTATGTTTTTATCTTTCTTCAAAATTTAAAAATCTTATCTTATCTTATTTCAAGTTCAAACTTCAAAATTCAAAATTTGAATTTCAAATTTCAAAATCAAACCTTTTCAAAAATCAAATTTTTTTCAAATCTTTATCTTATCTTGTTTCAAATTCAAAAATTCAAAATTTAAAATTTCAGAATTTCAAATTTCAATTTCAAAATTCAAAAATAAAAAATTTAATTTTTATATTTCAAATTTTAAATTCAAATCTTTTCTAATCTTCTATCTTATCTTGTTTTCAAATCTTTCCTAATTAGTTACTTATCTTCTCTCTCTTTTTTTTCAAAACTTCCTAACTTATCTTTCTTCACATCTCACAGGGAGTCCTCTGTTCTTGAACATAGAGCTCCCATTCTCATCTTTCCTTGGTTTCTTCTTTTCTTATTTATGACTAGGAACAGGGATAAAGAACCTCTTTTTAATCTTGATCCTGAACCTGGGAGGACTTTAAGGAGGAGCCTACAACATGTTAAAGCACAACACTCCAGAAGAAATCTCTTAGAAAATTTTGAACAAGAAGCTGAAGACATGGCCAAAAATGAAGGAGAGGCAAGAAAGGTTCTTCGTGACTTCACCATGCCTATCTCTGACTTTTATGGCAGAAGTATCTCTGTACCTGCCATTAGAGCTAACAACTTTGAGCTTAAGCCTCAGTTAGTTTCTTTTCTGCAACAGAATTGAAAGTTTCATGGACTTCTACTAGAAGATCCACATCAATTCCTGTCAGAATTTTTGCAAATTTGTGATACTATTAAGACCAATGGAGTGGATCCTGAGGTCTACAGACTTATACTCTTTCCCTTTGCTATAAGAGACAGAGCTAAAATATGGTTGGATTCTCAACCAATAGAAACCCTAGACTCTTGGAAAAAGTTGGTCAATACTTTCTTGGCTAAATTCTTACCTCCTCAAAAGATGAGCAAAATCAGAGTGAAAGTTCAAACCTTCAGACAAAGAGAAGGTGAATCCCTCTATGAAACTTGGAAAAGATACAAGCAACTGATTAGGAGGTGTCCTCCTGACGTGCTCTCAGAATGGTCTATCATAGGAATTTTCCATGATGGTCTATCTGAGATGTCCAAAATATCATTGGATAGCTCTGTAGGTGCATCACTCATCTTGAAGAAAACGCTTGTAGAAGCAAGAGAACTCATTGAGATGGTTGCAAAAGAGTTCTTGAGGTTGATACTCTAAATGCCATATTGGTTTAGAATAAGATCTTGACCCTGCAGGTCAATATGATCTCTCAGTATTTGACTTGAATGCAAGCTACAGTTGGCAGCACTCAGAAAGCTTCTTCTGAAGTAGAAGCTTATGATCCTGATCAACCCACCATGGAGGAGGTGAATTACATGGGAGAACCCTATAGAAACACCTACAACCCTTCATGGAGGAATCATCCTAACCTCTCACGGAAGGATCAACAGAAACCTCAGCAAGGTTTCAATAACAATCAAGGTGGAAGGAACTAGAATAGGTTCAACAACAGGCCACCATTCCCATATTCTCAAAGGAATATGGAGACTCCTAAGCAGAGCCTTTCTGACTTAGCTATTCTAGTCTCCAGTCTCTCTAAGACCACTCATAGTTTCATCACTGAAACAAGGTCCTCCATTAGAAATTTAGAGGTACAGATTGGTCAACTGAGCAAGAGGATCCCTGAGACCCCTTCTGACACTCTTCCTAGTAATAATGAAGTGAACCCAAGAGAAGAGTGCAAGGCCATCACCACTAAGGCTGAGGCCGAATTAGGAGAGACTAGGAAGGCATTGAATGCCAATGAGGAAGATCTGACTGGGCGTTCAACACAAGCCAGAACATCCCTGCTAGGCATTCAACGCCCAAAATGGTAAGAGAAGTGGTGTTTAACGCCAGTAAGGGTATATCGCATGGGCGTTCAACGCCCAAAGCGCCAACAGAGCTGGCGTTGAACGCCAGTAAAGGCACACCATCTGAGTGCTCAATACCCACTCAAGAATTCCTATACAAGAATAAAAGGAAGCCAAGGCTCATATAAAGACCATAGAGGTTCCCTTGCATGCACTCCTGCAGTGCATGAGTTTTGATGAACACTCATCCTCTGATGAGGATAAGGACACTAGGGAAAAGCAAGTGGCTTGGTACCTAGGAGCTCTTATGAAGCTAAATGCCAAGTTATTTGGTACAAAGCCTTTGGAGGAAGAAACTCCAATGCTTTCCAAAGAACTCAATGCTTTGGTTCAGCAGAAGCTACCTCAGAAGCTTCCAGATCTTGGACACTTCCTGATTCCTTGCACCATAGGCACCATTACCTTTGAGAAGGCTTTGTGTGATCAGGGTCAAGCATAAACCTCATGCCACTCTCCATAATAGAGAAGCTGGGAATCTTTGAGGTACAAGATATAAACATATCACTAGAGATGGCAGACAAGTCAACGAAGAACCCATATGGCTTAGTAGAGGATGTCTTGGTGAACTTTGAAGACTACTACATCCCTGCAAACTTCATAGTCTTGGACATTGGAGAGGATGAGGATGAATCTATCATCCTCGGAAGACCTTTCCTAGCCACTGCAAAAGCCATGATTAATGTGGCAAAAGGTGAAATAGTTTTCCAACTAGGAGAGGACTACATCTTGTTCAAGATGTCCAATTCCAATTCTCCCTCTAATAAGCAAGAGACAATGGTATAACACCTACTGTTCCAACCATCTCTTTCAATGCAGAGCTTTGCTAGGCCCCCAAACATCAATTTTGGTGTTGGGCAGCCATTAACAAGCACTGAGAACAAAGGTAGTAGGAAGAAAGTACCTAAAGCCTGGAGGGACAAGAAAGTCCCCACTGAAGGCCTCTCACCTGGCATGAGAGTTGTCTTCACCAAGAAGCCAGTCATAAGACATACAGTGAATCGTATCCTGTCTCTAGAGCATGTGGAGCTCATTCATGAGAAGATAAGAAGAAATCTCACTGTAAGAGGCAAAATTCTGAGCCCATATCAATCTCCGTAAGGAGCTAACCGTCAAGCTAATGACGTTAAAGAAGCACTTGTTGGGAGGCAACCCAATCTTAGTTAATTATTTTTATTTCCTTAATTTTGTTTTTCTTTAGTTTATTTTTTTAGGTTCATGATCTTGTGCAGCAGTCAGAATAGAGACAGAAATGTTCAGCAGTGAAAACAAAACACTCTGGATGGAGTGTTGTTGGAGTTGAACGCCAGTGCAGAGGGTAAGGAATCTGAATTCCCTAGCCTCTCAGGACCAATGGGTCCCACAGCATCTTTACCTACCTCACTTCTTTCCTCTTTCTTTCACACTTTCCCATACACTCTTTCCTATAAACCCTAGCCCAATCACATTCATATCACTTCTCTAAAACCATCATAACTCCCACCAACCCCACCCACTTTAAAATCAAATTTCCCTCCCATTTACCCCATCCATGACCGAACCAACTCTAGCCCACTCCTATAAATACCCTTCATTCTAACCCTTCATACACACACCTCTCATACAAATCAAATCCCCCTTGGCCGAATTGCTTCTTCCCTCCTTCTCCTTCTATTTTCTTCTTCCTCTACTCCATTCTTCTCTTTTATTTCTTTTTGCTCGAGGATGAGCAAAGCTTTTAATTTTGGTATGGGAAAAGCGTTGTTTTTTGCTTTCCATTACCACTTATGGCACCCAAGGTTGGAGAATCCTTTAGAAAGAGAAAAGGAAAGGCAGTAGCCGCTACCTCCGAATCTTGGAAGATGGATAGATTCATCACCAAAGCCCACCAAGACCACTTCTATGAAGTAGTGGCATAGAAGAAGGTGATCCCTGAGGTCCCTTTTAAGCTCAAGAAGAATGAGTATCTGGAAATCCAAAGAGAGATCCGGAGAAGAGGTTAAGAAGTCCTAACCAATCCCATCCAAGAGGTTGAGATCTTAATGGTGCAAGAGTTCTATACTAATGTATGGGTCACAAAAAACCATGACATTTGTGTGAACCCAAATCCCAAGAATTAGAGCACCATGGTCCGAGGGAGAATCTTAGATTTAAGCCCAGAAAGTGTGAGGTTGGCATTCAACTTACCTTTGATGCAACGAGACCCACATCCTTACACTAGAAGAGTCAACTTTGATCAAATACTGGATCAAGTGCTCTCAGACATCTGTGTGGAAGGAGCACAGTGGAAAAGGGATTCCCAAGGCAAGTGGTGCACGAAATTGTGATCATCAATGGCGCCAACAGCTTGGTATACACAATTGTAATCTCAACTCTTTGTCACAACTCCGCACAACTAACCAGCAAGTGCACTGGGTCGTCCAAGTAATAAACCTTACGTGAGTAAGGGTCGATCCCACAGAGATTGTCGGCTTGAAGCAAGCTATGGTCATCTTGTAAATCTCAGTCAGGCGGATTCAAATGGTTATGGAGAATTGATAATTAAAAGATGAATAAAACATAAAATAGGACAGAGATACTTATGTAATTCATTGGTGAGAATTTCAGATAAGCGTATGAAGATGCTTTGTTCCTTCTGAACCTCTGCTTTCCTATTGCCTTCTTCCAATCATTCATACTCCTTTCCATGGCAAGCTGTATGTTGGGTTTCACCATTGTCAATGGCTACCTCCCGTCCTCTCAGTAAAAATATTCCAAATGCGCTGTCACCGCACGGCTAATCAGCTGTTGGTTCTCGATCATATTGGAATAGGATCCATTGATCCTTTTGCGTTTGTCACTACGCCTAACACTCGCGAGTTTGAAGCTCGTCACAATCATCCCTTCCCTGATCCTACTCGGAATACCATAGACAAGGTTTAGACTTTCCGGATCTCAGGAATCGCCGCCAATTGATTCTAGCCTATACCACGAAGGTTCTAATCTTAGATTAGAAACCCAAGAGATACACATTCAAGCTTGTTTGTATGTAGAACGGAAGTGGTTGTCAGGCACGTGTTCATAGGTGAGAATGGTGATGAGTGTCACGGATCATCACATTCATCAGGTTGAAGAATGAGTGTATATCTTAGAGAAGAAGTAGGCGTGAATTGAATAGAAAAATAATAGTACTTTGCATTAATTCATGAGGAACAGCAGAGCTCCACACCTTAATCTATGGTGTGTAGAAACTCCACCGTTGAAAATACAAAAGTGATAATGGTGATCATTGGCTTCAGCCGCAGAGAGGGAACCAGAAGAACCAAGATCAAAAGTATGATCAAGTGTGTAAAATACAATAGCAAAAGGTCCTATTTGTAGAAAACTAGTAACCTAGGGTTTACAGAAATGAATAAATGATGCAGAATCTACTTCAGGGCCCACTTGGTGTGTGCATGGGCTGAGCGTTGAAGCTTTCACGTTTAGAGGCTTTTTTTGGAGTTAAACGCCAGCTTTTGTGCCAGTTTAGGCATTTAACTCCAGCTTTTATGCTAGTTCTGGCATTTTGATGCCATAATTTCTATGCTGACTTGGAACGCCGGTATGGGCCATCAAATCTCGGGCAAAGTATGGACTATTATATATTGCTGGAAATCCCAGGATGTCTACTTTCCAACGCAATTAAGAGAGCACCAATTGGGCTTCTGTAGCTCCAGAAAATACACTTCGAGTGCAGGGAGGTCAGAATCCAACAGCATCTGCAGTCCTTTTTCAGCCTCTGAATCAGATTTTTTCTCATGTCCCTCAATTTCAGCCAGAAAATACCTGAAATCACAGAAAAATACACAAACTCATAGTAAAGTCTAGAAATGTGATTTTTATTTAAAAACTAATAAAAGCATAATAAAAACTAACTACATATACTAAAAACATACTAAAAACAATGCCAAAAAGCGTATAAATTATCCGCTCATCACAACATCAAACTTAAATTGTTGCTTGTCCCCAAGCAACTGAAAATCAAATAGGATAAAAAGAAGAGAATATACTATAAATTCCAAAATATCAATGAATCTTAGCTCTAATTAGATGAGCGGGACTAGTAACTTTTTGCCTCTGAACAGTTTTGGCATCTCACTTTATCCCTTGAAGTTCAGAATGATTGGCATCTATAGGAATTCAAAATTCAGATAGTGTTATTGATTCTCCTAGTTCCGTATGTTGATTCTTGAACACAGCTACTTTATGAGTCTTGGCCGTGACCCTAAGCATTTTGTTTTCTAGTATTACCACCGGATACATAAATGCCACAAACACATAACTGGGTGAACCTTTTCAGATTGTGACTCAGCTTTGCTAGAGTCCCCAATTAGAGGTGTCCAGAGCTCTTAAGCACACTCTTTTTTCTTTGCACCACGACTTTAACCGCTCAGTCTCAAGTTTTTACTTGACACCTTCACGCCACAAGCACATGGTTAGGGACAGCTTGGTTTAGCGGCTTAGGCCAGGATTTTATTCCTTTAGGCCCTCCTATCCACTGATGCTCAAAGCCTTGGATCCTTTTTATTTTACCCTTGCCTTTTGGTTTAAAGGGCTATTGGCTTTTTCTGCTTGCTTTTTTTTTCTTTTTCTTTCTTTCTTTTAATCATTTGCCATTTTTTTTTTGCAAGCTTTTCATTGCTTTTTCTTGCTTCAAGAATCAATTTTATGATTTTTTAGATTATCAATAACATTTCTACTTTTTCATTATTCTTTCAAGAGCCAACAATTTTAACATTCATAGACAACAAATTCAAAAATATGCACTGTTCAAGCATTCATTCAGAAAACAAAAAGTATTGTCACCACATCAAAATAATTAAACTAGTTTCAAGGATGAATTCGAAATCATGTACTTGTTCTTTTATGATTAAAACATTTTTCTTTCAAGAAAGGTAATGGATTCATAGGACATTCATAGCTTTAAGACATAGACACTAAGACACTAGTGATCATGTAATAAAGACACAAACATAGATAAACATAAAGCATAAAAATTCAAAAAAACAGAAAATAAAGAACAAGAAAATTAAAGAACGGGTCCACCTTAGTGATGGCGGCTAGTTCTTCCTCTTGAAGATCTTATGGAGTGCTTGAGCTCCTCAATGTCTCTTCCTTGCCTTTGTTGCTCCTCTCTCATAATTCTTTGATCTTCTCTAATTTCATGAAGGAGGATAGAATGCTCTTGGTGTTCCACCCTTAGTTGTCCCATATTGGAACTTAATTCTTCTAGGGAGGTGTTAATTTGCTCCCAATAATTTTGTAGAGGAAAATGCATCCCTTGAGGCATCTCAGTGATTTCATGATGAGGAATTTTCTCATGCTCTTGTCCATGAGTGGGATCTCTTGTTTGCTCGATCCTTTTCTTAGTGATGGGCTTGTCCTCATCAATGAGGATGTCTTCCTCTATGTCAATTCCAGCTGAATTGCAAAGGTGACAAATGAGATGAGGGAAGGCTAACCTTGACAAAGTAGAGGACTTGTCCGCCACCTTGTAGAGTTCAAGGGATATAACCTCATGAACTTCTACTTCCTCTCCAATCATGATGCTCTGGATCATGATAGCCCGGTCTATAGTAACTTCAGACTGGTTGCTAGTGGAAATGATTGAGCGTTGGATGAACTCCAACCATCCCCTAGCCACGGGCTTGAGGTCATGCCTTCTTAGTTGAACCGGCTTCCCTCTTGAATCTTTCTTCCATTGAGCGCCCTCTTCACAAATGTCTATGAGGACTTGGTCCAATCTTTGATCAAAGTTGACCCTTCTAGTGTAGGGGCGTGCATCTCTTTGCATCGTGGGTAAGTTGAATGCCAACCTTACATTTTTTGGACTGAAATCTAAGTATTTCCCTCGAACCATTGTAAGCCAATTCTTTGGGTCCGGGTTCACACTTTGATCATGGTTCTTGGTGATCCATGCATTGGCATAGAACTCTTGAACCATTAAGATTCTGACTTGTTGAATGGGATTGGTAAGAACTTTCCAACCTCTTCTTCGAATCTCATGTCGGATCTCTGGGTATTCAACCTTTTTGAGCTTGAAAGGGACCTCGGGGATCATCTTCTTCTTGACCACAACTTCATAGAAGTGGTCTTGATGTACCCTTGAGATGAATCTCTCCATCTCCCATGACTCGGAGGTGAAAGCTTTTGCCTTCCGTTTCCTCTTTCTAGAGGTTTCTCCAGCCTCAGGTGCCATAAATGGTTATGGAAAAATAAAAAGCAACATTTTTACCACACCAAACTTAGAAGGTTTGCTCGTCCTCGAGCAAAAGAAGAAGGAAGAAAGTAGAGGAAGAAGAAATAGAGGAGATGGAAGGGGGTTAGTGTTTCGGCCAAGGGGGAGAAGTAGTGTTTAAGATGTGTGAAAATGAAGGGGTGAAGATGGGTTTATATAGGAGTGGGGAGAGGGTAAGGTTCGGCCATGTATGGGTGGTTTTGGGAGGGAAAGTGGTTTGAATTTAAATGATGAGGTAAGTGGAGTTTATGATGGATGGATGTGGATTGGTAAAGGGTATTTGGGGAAGAGTATTATAAAAAGGTGTGAAGAAGAGAGAGAGTGAGTTGAGGCTGGTGGGGATCCTGTGGGGTCCACAGATCCTGAGGTGTCAAGGATTTCTCATCCCTGCACTAATTAGGCTTGCAAAACGCCCTTTGCTGCCAATCCTGGTGTTAAACGCCAGGTTGCTGCCCATTTCTGGCGTTTAACGCCAGCTTCTTGCCCTTTTCTGGCGTTAAACACCAGTCTGGTGTCCATTTCTGGCATTAAACACCCAGAATGGTGCCAGACTGGGAGTTTAACGCCCATTCTGCTGCCCTTACTGGCGTTTAAACGCCAATAGGCTTCTCCTCTAGGGTGTGCTATTTTTCATTCTATTTTTCAGTTTGTTTTTACTTTTTCAATTGTTTTTGTGACTTCACATGATCATCAACCTACAGAAAACATAAAATAACAATGGAAAATAGAAATTTAACATAGATAAGTAAAATTGGGTTGCCTCCCAACAAGCGCTTCTTTAGTGTCAGTAGCTTGACAGTAGACTCTCATGGAGCCTCACAGATAGTCAGAGCATGATGATGGCCTCTCAACACCAAACTTAGAGTTTGGTTATGGCCTCCCATCACCAAACTTAGAATTTGAATGTGGGGGTTTTGTTTGACTCTGTATTGAGAGAAGCTTTTCATGCTTCTTCTCCATGGTTACAGAGGGAGATCCTTGAGCTTTAAACACAAGGGAGTCCTCATTCACTTGAAGGACCAATTCTCCTCTGTCAACATCAATCACAGCTTTTGTTGTGGCTAGGAAGGGTCTGCCAAGGATGATGGATTCATCCATACACTTTCCAGTATCTAGGACTATGAAATCAGCAGGGATGTAGTGGTCTTCAACCTTTACCAAGACATCCTCTACAAGTCCATAAGTCTGTTTCCTTGAATTGTCTACCATCTCTAGTGAGATTCTTGTAGCTTGTACCTCAAGGATCCCTAGCTTTTCCATTACAGAGAGAGGCATGAGGTTTATGCTTGACCCTAGGTCACACAGAGCCTTCTCAAAGGTCATGGTGCCTATGGTACAAGGTATTGAGAACTTTCCAGGATCTTGTCTCTTTAGAGGTAATTTCTGCCTAGTCAAGTCATCCAGTTCTTTGGTGAGCAAAGGGGTTCATCCTCCCAAGTCTCATTACCAAATAGCTTAGCATTTAGCTTCATGATTTCTCCAAGGTACTTAGCAACTTGTTCCTCAGAAACATCTTCATCCTCTTCAGAGGAAGAATACTCATCAGAGCTCATAAATGGCAAAAGTAAATTCAATGGAGTATCTATGGTCTTAGTGTGAGCCTCAGATTCCCATGGTTCCTCATTAGGGAACTCCTTGGAGGCCAGTGGACGTCCATTGAGGTCTTCCTCAGTGGAGATCACTGCCTCTTCCTCCTCTTCAGGTTCGGCCGTGTGGGTTATGTTGATGGCCTTGCACTCTCCTTTTGGATTCTCTTCTGTATTGCTTGGAAGAGTACTAGGAGGGAGTTCAGTAACTTTCTTACTCAGCTAAACCACTTGTGCCTCTAAATTTCTAATGGAGGACTTTGTTTCAGTCATGAAACTTTGAGTGGTTTTAATTAAATCAGAGACTACAGTTGCTAATTCAGAGTGGTTCTGCTTATAATTCTCTGTTTGTTTCTGAGAAGATGATGGAAAAGGTTTGTCATTGCTAAACCTATTTCTTCTACTATTATTGTTGTTGAAGCCTTGTTGAGGCCTCTGTTGATCCTTCCATGAGAGGTTTGGATGATTTCTCCATGAAGGATTATAGGTGTTTCCATAGGATTCTCCCATGTAATTCACCTCTTCCATTGCTGGGTTCTTAGGATCATAAGCTTCTTCTTCAGATGAAGCTTCTTTGGTACTGACTGTTGCTGCTTGCATTCCAGACAAACTCTGAGAAATCATACTGACTTGCTGAGTCAATATTTTGTTTTGAGCCAATATGGCATTCAGAGTATTAATCTCAAGAACTCCTTTCTTCTGACTTATCCCATTATTCACAGGATTCCTTTCAGAGGTGTACATGAATTGGTTATTTGCAACCATTTCAATGAGTTACTGAGCTTCTGTAGGCGTCTTCTTCAGATGAAGAGATCCTCCAGCAGAGCTGTCCAATGACATCTTGGACAGTTCAGACAGACCATCATAAAAGATACCTATGATGCTCCATTCTGAAAGCATGTCAGAAGGACACCTTCTGATCAATTGCTTGTATCTTTTCCAAGCTTTATAGAGGGATTCACCTTCCTTCTGTCTGAAGGTTTGGACTTCCACTCTAAGTTTGCTCAATTTTTGAGGTGGAAAGAACTTTGCCAAGAAGGCATTGACTAGCTTTTCCCAAGAGTTCAGGCTTTCTTTAGGTTGTGAATCCAACCATGTTCTGGCTCTGTCTCTTACAGCAAAGGGAAAGAGCATAAGCTTGTAGACCTTGGGATCAACCTCATTGGTCTTGATAGTGTCACATATTTGCAAGAATTCAGCTAAGAACTGATGAGGATCTTCCAATGAAAGTCCATGAAACTTCAATTCTGTTGCATCAGAGAAACTAATTGAGGCTTAAGCTCAAAGTTGTTTGCTCCAATGGCAGGGATTGAGATGCTTCTCCCATAGAAGTCGGGAGTAGGTGCAGTAAAATCACCAAGCACCTTCCTTGCATTGTTGGCATTGTTGTTATTTTCGGCTGCCATGGCTTCTTCTTGTTTGAAAGTTTCTGTTAGGTCCTCTATAGAGAGTTGTACTTTAGCTTCTTTTAGCTTTCTCTTTAAGGTTCTTTCAGGTTCAGGATCAGCTTCAACAAGAATGCCCTTGTCCTTGCTCCTGCTCATATGAAAAGAGAGGAGAAGAAAATATGGAATCCTCTATGTCACAGTATAGAGATTCCTTGAAATGTCCGAGGAAAATAAAAATAGAAGGATGAGGTAGAGAGGAGAGAATTCGAACTTATAGAGAGAGGTAGTCCGAATTGCACATTGAGGAAGAGTGCTAGTCCCTTAAATAGAAGGATTTGAGAAGAGGGGAAGAATTTTTGAAATTAAAGTAAAAAGATTTTGAAATAATTAAAAGAAATTTTGAAAATTTGGTAAATGATTTTCGAAAACTAAGATTGGGAAAGAAATTAAGTGATTTTTGGAAAAGATTTTGAAAGTAGAAATAAAAAAGATATGATTGAAAATTAATTTTGAAAAAGATGTGATTGAAAAGATATGATTGAGAAGATATGATTGAGAATCAAATTAAAAAGAGAAATTTTTTTTTAAATTAAAGTTGATTACTTGACTAACAGGAAATTAAAAGATATGATTTTAGAATTAAAATTTGATCCTTTCTTAATAGGCAAGTAAAAACTTGAAAATTTTGAATTAAATCATTAATTGTAGCAAGGATTTTCGAAAATAATAATAATATAAAAAAATGGAAAGAAATTGATTTTGAAAAGATATGATTGAAGAGATATGATTTGACAAAGATTTGATTTTGAAAAATTATGAATATTTGAAAAAGATTTGAATTAAAAATAAAATCTTTCCTCTAGTGTCCTCCTGGCGTTAAACGCCTAGAATGGCATCCATTCTGGCGTTTAACGCCCAAAATGCTACCTTTTTGGGCGTTTAACGCCCAGCCAGGTACCCTGGTTGGCGTTTAAATGCCAGTTTTCCTTCCTCACTGGGCGTTTTGAACGCCCAGCTTTTTCTCTGTAATTCCTCTGCTGCATATTCTGAATCTTCAATTCTCTGTATTATTGACATGAAAAGACATGGTTGGAAAACTAAGATTAAACAAATAATGCATGCAAGACACCAAACTTAGAAGTTTGTATACTAAGGACTATAACAATTTGAAAATGCATATGAGAAACAACAAAAGACACAAAACAAGAGAATTTAAAGATCAGAGCAAGGAAATCATCAAGAACAACTTGAAGATCAATGAAGAACATAATGCATGTAATTTTCAAAAATTAGAAGAATACAATTGACACCAAACTTAAGATTAGACACTAGACTCAAACAAGAAACATAAAATATTTTTTATTTTAAGATTTTATAAATTTTTTTTGTAATTTTTTCGAAAATTAAGTGTAAAAAGAGAAAAAAGGACTTCAAAATTCTTAATGAGAATTCCAGGAATCATGCAATGTTAGTCTAAAACTCCGGTCCAATAATTAGACATGGCTTACTAGCCAGCCAAGATTTCAGTGAAAGCTTCGGTCCAAAATACTAGACATGGCCAATGGCCAGCCAAGACTTAACAGATCATTACTTTCAACAGCAAGATTGATAGAAATCAACAAGCTCTTGTGATGATAAGTTGAAACCTCGGTCCAAAAGTTTAGACATGGTTTCACAACCAGTCAGACTTCAACAAATCATAATGAAACTCTAGAATTCATTCTTAAAAACTCTGAAGAACAAAATAGAAATACATTTTTTTTGAATTTTTTTTCGAAAAAATAAAAAGCAAAAAGCTTAAACATAAATTAAAATTACCTAATCTGAGCAACAAGATGAACCGTTAGTTATCCAAACTCGAACAATCCCCGGCAACGGCGCCAAAAACTTGGTGCACGAAATTGTGATCATCAATGGCGCCAACAGCTTGGTACGCACAATTGTAATATCAACTCTTTGTCACAACTCCGCACAACTAACCAGCAAGTGCACTGGGTCGTCCAAGTAATAAACCTTACGTGAGTAAGGGTCGATCCCACAGAGATTGTCGGCTTGAAGCAAGCTATGGTCATCTTGTAAATCTCAGTCAGGCGGATTCAAATGGTTATGGAGAATTGATAATTAAAAGATGAATTAAACATAAAATAGGATAGAGATACTTATGTAATTCATTGGTGAGAATTTCAGATAAGCGTATGAAGATGCTTTGTTCCTTCTGAACCTCTGCTTTCCTATTGCCTTCTTCCAATCATTCATACTCCTTTCCATGGCAAGCTGTATGTTGGGTTTCACCGTTGTCAATGGTTACCTCCCGTTCTCTCAGTGAAAATGTTCCAAATGCGCTGTCACCGCACGGCTAATCAGCTGTTGGTTCTCGATCATGTTGGAATAGGATCCATTGATCCTTTTGTGTCTGTCACTACGCCCAACACTCGCGAGTTTGAAGCTCGTCACGGTCATCCCTTCCCTGATCCTACTCAGAATACCACAGACAAGGTTTAGACTTTTCGTTTCTCAGGAATGGCCGCCAATTGATTCTAGCCTATACCACGAAGGTTCTAATCTTAGATTAGAAACCCAAGAGATACACATTCAGGCTTGTTTGCATGTAGAACGGAAGTGGTTGTCAGGCACGCGTTCATAGGTGAGAATGGTGATGAGTGTCACGGATCATCACATTCATCAGGTTGAAGAATGAGTGTATATCTTAGAGAAGAAGTAGGCGTGACTTGAATAGAAAAATAATAGTACTTTGCATTAATTCATGAGGAACAGCAGAGCTCCACACCTTAATCTATGGTGTGTAGAAACTCCACCGTTGAAAATACAAAAGTGATAATGGTGATCATTGGCTTCGGCCTCAGAGAGGGAACCAGAAGAACCAAGATCAAAAGTATGATCAAGTGTGTAAAATACAATAGCAAAAGGTCCTATTTGTAGAAAACTAGTAACATAGGGTTTACAAAAATGAGTAAATGATGCAGAATCCACTTCAGGGCCCACTTGGTGTGTGCTTCGACTGAGCGTTGAAGCTTTCACGTGTAGAGACTTTTCTTGGAGTTAAACGCCAGCTTTTGTGCCAGTTTAGGCGTTTAACTCCAGCTTTTATGCCAGTTCTGGCGTTTTTACGCCAGAATTTCTATGCTGACTTGGAACGCTGATTTAGGCCAACAAATCTCGGGCAAAGTATAGACTATTATATATTGCTGGAAAGCCCAAAATGTCTACTTTCCAATGAAATTAAGAGCGTGCCAATTGGGTCTCTGTAGCTCCAGAAAATCCACTTCGAGTGCAGGGAGGTCAGAATCCAACAGTATCTGCAGTCCTTTTTCAGTCTCAGAATCAGATTTTTGCTCAAGTCCCTCAATTTCAACCAGAAAATACCTGAAATCATAGAAAAATACACAAACTCATACTAAAGTCTAGAAATGTGATTTTTATTTAAAAACTAATAAAAACATAATAAAAACTAACTAAAATATACTAAAAACATACTAAAAATAATGCCAAAAAGCATATAAATTATCCGCTCATTAGCAAGCCCATTCAAATAAGAAGGCTTGACTTCAAGCCCATAGCTCGAGGATGGTTGGAATTCATCCAACGCTCTATCATCCCTACTAGCAACCGGTCAGAAGTTACTATTGAAAGAGCCATCATGATCTATTGCATCATGATTGGAAGTGAGGTGGAAGTACATGAGGTGATTCCTCAAGAACTGTACAAGATAGCTGAGAAGCCTTTAACTAAGGCAAGGCTAGCTTTTCCTCATCTCATCTATCATCTATGCAATTCAGCTGGAATTGTCATAGAAGGAGATATCTCCATTGAGGAGGACAAGCCCATCACTAAGAAAAGGATGAAGCAAACTAGAGAGCATGCACATGAGCCTGTACAACTGCCTCAGCGTGAGGTCCCTAAGATACCTCAAGGGATATATTTTCCTCTTCAAAGCTATTGGGATCAATGGCATACTTCCACGGGAGAATTAACCTCTAACATGAATCAGTTAAGGATGGTGCATCAAGAGCATTCCACCATCCTCAATGAAATTAGAGAAGATCAAAGGGCTATGAGGGAAGAACAACAAAGGCAAAGGAGTGACATTGAAGAGATCAAGCACTATATTGGATCCTCAAGGAGGAGCACTAGCCGCCACCATTAAGGTGGATTCGTTCTCTTAATCACCTCTCCTTATGACATTTTTCTGTTTTCTATTATGCTTTATTATCTGTTCTCTTGTTCATATTGCATGATCATTTCCATCTACGTCTTTAAGTTATAAAATGTTCCATATATCTCTCACCATTACTTAAAAGAAAATTTTAATTGAAAAGAATTGAGAGGTACATGAATTTCAAGTTTATAATTAGAATAGTTCAATAATTTTGATGTGGTGGCATTGCTTTTGTTTTCTAAATGTATGAATAAAAAGTGCATATTTGAAGTTGAAATTAAGAATGTTGGCTCTTGAAAGAATGATGAAAAAGGAAAAGTATTATTGGTAATCTGAAAAATCTCAAAAATTGATTCTTGAAGCATGAAAAAGCAGTAAAAAGAAAAAGAAAAAGCATGTTGCAAAAGAAAAAAATTTATATACGCATGCAAAAAAATAATGGCAAAAAAATATAAAAAAAGAAAGAAGCAGAAAAAGCCAATAGCTCTTTATACCAAAAGGCAAGAGCAAAAAGCCAGTAACCCTTTAAACTAAAAGGCAAGGGTGAAAGGATCCAAAGATCATGAGAGTGTGCTTAAGAACTCTAGACACGTCTATCTGGGAATTCTAGCAAAACTAAATCACAATCCAAAAGGGTTCACCCAGTTAAAGTGTTTGTGGCATTTATGTATCCAGTGGTAATACTGGAAAACAAAGTGCTTAGGGTCACGGCCAAGACTCTAAAAGCTGTGTTCAAGAATAAAAAAGAACTGAACTAGGAAAGTAAATAATATCATCTGGATTCTATATTCCTAAAAGAGACTAACACTTTTGAGTTTCAATGGATAGTGAGATGCCAAAACTATTCAGAAGCAAAAAGCTACTAAGCCCCACTCATCTAATTGAAACTGAGCTTTATTGGAAACACTGAGATTTATTGTATCTTACTCTTCTTTTTATCCTACTGTGTTTTTAGGTTCTTGGGGATAAGCAACAGTTTAAGTTCGGTGTTGTGATGAGCAGATATTTTAAACGATTTTTGGCATCATTTCATATAGTTTTTAGCATGTTTTGTTTAATTTTTATGAATTTTTCATAGATTTTGGTGTAAAATTCACATTTTTGGATTCTACTTTGAGTTTGTGTGTTTTTATGCAATTTTAGGTATTTTCTGGGTGAAATTGAGGAGTTGGAGCAAAAGTCTGATTCAAAGACAGAGAAAGCACTGCAGATGCTGTTCGGATCTGACCTCCTTGCACTTGAAAGAGCTTTTCTGGAGCTATAGAAATCCAAATGAAGCATTCTCAGCGACTATAGAAAGCTGACTTCTAGAGATTTCCAGCAATGTATAATAGTCAATACTTTGTTTCAGAATTGAAGGCCCAAAACAGGCATCCAACGCCAGCCTCCTGCCCCAGTCCAAGCGTCCAGCGCCCAAAGGAGGAGACCAGCATCTAAACGCCGAAATAGGACCACCTAGCCAGCGTTCAATGCCCTAGAGGCTTTCTAGCACGTGGATCTCATCAAAGCTCAGCCTAAACACTCACCAAGTGAGACCCAGAAGTGGATTTTAGCACTAAAAGACTGTTTTAACCTTTCTTATGTAATCCTTAGTCATTAGCTTGGTATTTAAAGACTTTTTACACTTGATCTTCGGGAGATACAGAGAGATCTACCATATTTCATTTTACACATTGTATTTTCTATCAGTATGAGTTTCTAAACCTCCTAGGTTGAGGGAAGGAGTCTTGCTGAGTTTTATGGATTAATAAAAGTACTACTATTCTTTCTCAATTCATTTTTGATTATCTATTCTAAGATGTATCTTCGTTCTTCATCAATATCAATGCGTTGAACTGGCATAAGGTTATCACATTCTACATGGGTTCAAAGTGTGTCTTTTATTGGACAATGATGAACCACCAGCTTGATTATACATCTCTTAGACGGCTAATCCACGACTTTGTTGGGGACTTCTCGAGACACCAGTTCAGCCGAGGTGCGGGGAGATTAGAGTCTCTGTGGTAGAGGCTAAAACCCAAAGGTGCAACATTCTCTGATCCGAAAGATCCAACCTTGTCTGTGGTGTTTTGAGTAGGATCATTAAGGAGAATGAACTGCAGGAGCTTCACCTTCAATCAGACTGGGTCCGCACTAACCCTGGGGTTCAGATCTGGAGGAGTATTAGCGATCTCTTAAAAAAGACGTTAATCATATATAGCCTGCCATAGAAGAAATCATTCACAATTAAAGAAGACAGTAAGATGGTGCATACGAATCCCTACACTTTCGTACAGCAGTAGCAGAAAGTGCACTGGGTCGTCCAAGTAATACCTGAGCGAGTCAGGGTCGATCCCACCAGGATTATGGTTTGAAGCAAGCTAAGGTCGATCCCACCAGGATTGTGGTTTGATGATTGGAGTTGCTTTGCTTTTCTGATTTAACACCAGTATTACTGCTCTCTTTGCTTGTGAGTGATTTCCTCAATGGTAGGGCTGTATGTGATTGACACTGGTTTGAACAACTACCAATACTCCTCCAGATCTGAACCCCAGGTTTAGTGTGGATCCATTCTGATTAAGGGTGAAGCTCGTACAGTTCATTCTCCTTGATGATCCTACTCAAAACGCCATAGACAATATTGAATCTTCCAGAATAGAGAAATGCCATGCCTTTGGTTCTAGCCTCTACCACAGAGACCCTAATCTCCCCAAAAATCGGCTGAACTGATGTCTCGAGAAGTCCCCATCGAAGTCGTGGATTAGCCGTCTGAGAGATGTATATTCAACATGGCAGTTCATCATTGTCCAATGAAAGACGCACTCAAAACCCATATAGAATGTGATAACCTTATGCCAGTTCAATGCATTCATATTGATGAAGAACGAATATACATCTTAGAGTTAATCAAACACGGATCGAAGAGAAACAATAATACTTTTATTAATTCAGAGGACTCAGTAGGGCTCCTCCCCTCAACCTAGGAGGGTTAGAAACTCATACTGAAAATAAAACACAATGTAAAACATGGATAATGCTGAATGATGGTATGTTGTTCGTCAAAAGATGCGAATTACATAAACATAATCCCTTAAATACTAAACAAATTACTAGTAAGGGTAAAACAGTCCTTTTGTGCTAAAATATACTTTTGGGGCCCATTTGGTGAGTGTTTGGGCTGAGCTTTGATGAGATCCACGTGCTATGAGGTCTCTGGGGCATCGAACACCAGCTAGGGGTTCCTCTTTGGGCATTTGTACATCAATCTCCACACTTTGGGCGCTGGACGCTTGGAAGGGGGCAGGTAGCTAGCATTAGAAGCCTATTTTGGGCCTTCTAATCCAAAGTAAAGTATGGACTATTATATATTGGTGGAAAGCCCTGGAAGTCAGATTTCCATAGCCGTTGAGAATGCTTCATTTTGAATTTTGTAGCTCCAGAAAAGCTCTTTCGAATGCAGGCAGGTCAGATGTGGACAGCATCTGCAGTGCTTTCTCTGTCTCTGAATCAGACTTCTGCTACAGCTCCTCAATTTCAGCTAGAAAATACTTTAAATTTTACAAAAACACAAAAACTCATAGTAGAATATAAAAATGTGAATTTAACACTAAAACCTATAAAAACTTAATGAAAACTAAATAAAAACTACTAAAAACTATATGAAAGTGATGCTAAAAAGCGTATAAAATATTCGCTCATCACAACACCAAACTTAAACCGTTGCTTGTCTCGAAGCAACTAAAAACACAGTACAATAAAAAGAAAATTAAGATACATTAAATTTCTAAGTTTCAAATGAAGCTTAGTTACAATCAGATGAGCGGGACTTAGTAGCTTTTTACCTCTGAATAGTTTTGGCATCTCACTATCCATTGAAACTCAGAGATGTTGCATCCTTAGGAACTTATAATCCAGATGATATTATTGAATCTCTTAGTTAAGCCTATTTTGATTCTTGAACACAGCTTTCAGAGTCTTGGCCGTGACCCTAAGCACCTTGTCTTCTAGTATTGCCACCAAATACAATAATGCCACCAACACTTTAACTGGGTGAACCTTTTCAGATTGTGACTCAGCTTTGCTAGAGTCCCCAGATAGAGGTGTCCAAAGTTCTTAAGCACATTCTTTTTGCTTTGGACCACGACATTAACTGCTCAGTCTCAAGCTTTTCACTTGACACCTTCACGCCACAAGCACATGGTTAGGGACAGCTTGGTTTAGCCGCTTAGGCCAGGATTTTATTCTTGTGGGCCCTCCTATCCATTAATGCTCAAAGCCTTGGGTCCTTTTACCCTTGCCTTTTGGTTTAAAGGGTTACTGGATTTTTCAATCTGCCCTCCTTTTCTTGCATTTTTGGGTAGTAATGGATTTTTTTGCTTTATTTTTTTCTTTTCACCATTTTTCTTTCTTTTTTCGCATGCTTTTATTTTTTTTTTCTTTTGCAACATGCTTTTGCTGCTTTTTCTTGTTTTAAGAATCAATTTTTAGATTTTTCATATTATCAATAATACTTTTCCTTTTTCCTTATTCTTTCAAGAGCCAACATTCTAAAATTTCAATTTCAAATATGCATTGTTTAATCATACATACAGAAAACAAAAGCAAATGACACCACATCAAATTATTTAAACTATTCTTATTTTAAGCAAATACAAATTTTTTTAAGCAAGGTGAGAGATGTATGGAACATTTTACAAATTTAAGACATTAATGCAAATGATCATGCAACAAGAACAAGTGAACAGATAAAACATAATAGAAAATAGAAAAATAATAAAAGGAAAGGAGATAAAAGAGAACGAATCCACCTAAATGATGGTGGTTAGTGCTTCTCCTTGAGGATCCAATGAAGTGCTTGATCTCTTCAATGTTACTCATTTGTCTTTGTTGAGGCGGCTGCATAGGCTCATGTGCATGCTTTCTAGTTTGCTACATCCTCTTCTTCCATACTTAGGAGTGGTAGAAGTAAAAAAATAAAGCTTTTGCAATACCAAACTTAAGAGTTTTACTCGTCCTCGAGCACATATGAGCGATGGGGAAGAATAGGGTAGAAGAACGTGGGGTTGGTGGAGCTTCTGTGGGACATACTGGTCCTGAGAGGCTAGGGAATTTCAAATTTCATGCTTCTCTGCACTGGCGTTTGAACGCCCAGGGGATGCTCCCTGACTGGCATTCAACGCCAGCAATGCTGCCCATTAGGGGCACTGGACGCCCAGCCAGAGCTCCCTGGCTGGCGTTCAACTTTTATTAACACTCCATCCAGAGTGTTCTGTTGTCACTGCTGTAAAAATTCTGTCTATGTTCTAACTACTACATATGATCATGACTCTAAAAATATCTGAAAGAAAAACAAAACAAAATAAAAGGAAATAAATAATTAATTAAGGTTGGGTTGCCTCCCAACAAGCACTTTTTAATGTCATTAGCTTGACGGACAACTCCTTTCAAGGAGGAATATAGTCATAGAAGAATAAATCCTTACTCCTTACTGGGAGCTTCCTTCCTGTGCTCTCATGGAATAGCTTAATAAGCTCAAGAGATAGGATTGTGTTCACTGCCTGAGGTAGGGTTGGGCTAGCAGCAATATGCTGGTGTCCCTGATTCTCACTTCCCTCTTCCATGGTGAATACCATGATGAAATAAGTGAACATTACCATTTTCCATGGTGAAAATCCCTCAGTAGGGATATTTTTATTTTTCCAGCCCCTAGGTATCTTCCTTTTGGGGCCTTCCTCCTTTGTGGATAGTGTACATCCTAAGCAAACTTACATTTGGTCTTAGGAGGGATTGAATTGGTTCCATCCAAGGGAGGAGGCTTGGATGCTGAATCCTTTATGCAAGTGCCTCCTTTTTCAGGGGGTAATAGAAGGTCAAGAACCTTGAACACCATCCAGCCCTTATACAAGGTAATCCTTGTTTTTCGTGCCTCTTGGATTCCCAGCTTCTCCATTATAGAGATTGGCATGAGGCTTATTCTTGACCCTAGGTCACACAGAGCCTTCTCAAAGGTCATGGTGCCTATGGTACAAGGGATCAGGAAGCGTCCAGGATTGGAATCTTCTGAGGTAGCTCTTGCTGAACCAAAGCATGGAGTTCTTTGGAAAGCAATGGAGGTTCCTCCTCCAAAGGTTTTGTACCAAACATATTGGCATTCAGCTTCAAAAGAGCTCTTAGGTACCGAGCAACTTGCTCTTCCCTAGTTTCTCCATCCTCAATCGAGGATGAGTGTTCATCAGAACTCATGCAATACAGAAGTGCATACAAAAGAACCTCTATAGTCTCTATATGAGCCTTGGCTTCCTTTGGATCTGGGATAGGGGTTTCTTAAGTGGGAATTGAGCACTCAGAAGGTGTGCTTTTACTAGCGTTCAATGCCAACTCTGATAGCTCTTTGGGTGTTGAACGCCTAGGTTGTGCACCCTTACTGGCGTTAAACGCCAGTCCCCTTATCAGTTTGGGCGTTGAATGCCCAGCAGGGGTATCCTTGCTGGCATTCAATGCCAGCTTCCCTCGCTGTGTGGGCATTGAACGCCCAGTGAGGGGTTCTTCTCTGGTGTTCAGTGCCAGAGTTCCTGACTTTTTGGGCGTTGAACGCCCAGCCAGTGCCCCCTGGTTGGCATTCAATGCCAGCTCTACTACCAGGATGGGCGTTGAACGCCCAGTGAGATCTTTCTCACCGGCGTTCAATGCCTTCCCAATCTCTCCAGGTTGGGCCTCTACCTCCGTAAAAGGTATCAGATTTAAACTTAAGCCAAGATCATACAGGGCCTTGTCAAAAATGATTTTTTTCTAGTAGTCCATAGGATCTGACATCTTCCTTGGTAGCTCATGCTGAATTAGGATACTATACTTTCAGTAAGTATCTCTATTTCATCTCCCATTAGGTCCTTCTTTTGAAAAACAATGTCTTTTAGATAGGCCGTATAGGGGGTCTTTTATCCCAATACCTCTGCAATAGAGATATTAACTTGCAGCTCTTTAAGGGCTGCTGGGAAATGAGCCAACTGCTCATCTGCCGGTCCTTTCTGCATGCCTAGGAAAGGTAGCTCATGAGGCTCTTTCACCTCTGCAAGGGCGAGCTCTGTGGTCATCACAGGCTCCTTTTGCATGCTGATGAGTCCATATTTGATGATAATTTTTTGTTAGAATTGAATGGATTTTCATCACATAAACTCACACTTATTCTCTTGAAAAGCATGCTTTTGATCCCTCTTCCCAATTTGTGCTTAATCATGAAAATATGCTCTTTTATACCTAATTGAATCTATTTTATTCCATTTGCCTCCCATTCGATGTCTTGATGTTGTTGGTGAGTGCTTTTAGGTATATAGCATAGGAATGGATTAGAGAAAATGGAAGAAGAGCATGCAAAGTGGAGGAAGCAAGAGAAATCAAAGGAGATGAGCTCAGAGACGTGCGCGTGCGCACAGCTACCTGTGCGTACGCACAACCACCCAAGCAGAGCACGTGGATTGCATCAAGCGCGTCGCGCGTCCAGCCAAGCATCGCGTAGTGTGCGTGCGCACACCTTCTTGTGCGTACGCACAGGCCTGGATTTCTCGCGAAGTGTGCGGATACACGCGTCTGTGCGTCCGCACAGGTGTCCGTACATGACTTCATTAAAATAGCACGTGCCTCGTGATTTGGGGGCTTTGGAGGCCCATTTCTGAAGTCTTCTAGCTCATATTGAAGGGGGAATGAGGAGCATAACATAGGATATCATTTAGGATAGTTTAGGAGTAGTATAGGAAGCTTTAGTTTTAGTTTTTCTCTAAGTTTTTCATCAACTCTACTAAGGTTTACATTAGGGTTTTATATTCAAGTTCTATTTCTATTTTTGATCTTGGATTTTCGTAGCTTTCATTGTAAGTATTCCCTTGTTATTACTCTTTATAGTTACATTGTCATTACATTTTCTTCTAATTCAAGTTATAGTTTCATTATGCTTCTCTCTTGCAATTTCAATTTCTTGTTGATGAATTTGATGTTTGATGTTAAGTTCATGCTTTCTTGTGTTGATCTTGTTGATGGAGATTGATTGTTACTTTTAGTTTCAAGTTGTTTCTCATTTTCTCCATGTTTAAGCTTTTTGCCCACCAAGTGTTTGACAAAATGTCAAACATGGTTTTAGGCTAAATTTTTTGTTCTTGACTTGGGTAAAGTGAGCAATTGGGTTTCTAGAGTTGGAATGTCCAACATTTAGTTTCAATTCTTGGATTGTTAATTGTTCTTGTTCCCACTAACGCTAAGTTGTTGCTAAGGCAATTAGCAAGCAATTTAGGATTTGTGGATTAGGGACACTTATTCTCATTTAACTTATCTTCCGATGTGAGGATTGATCAAGTGAGGCTAATCCATCATAATTGTCATAGTTGTGGTTCCAACAAGGAAAGAACCCTTAGCTCACTCCAAGCCAAGACTATTTTTGATGCTTTTAATCTTTCAAACCTTTATATGTTGATCTCCTTTATACTTTACTTGTTTATATTAAATAGTCGGTTCTTTAATTTCTTAATTAGTTCAATCATTACAATTTTGCATGTTCTTTTATTTCTTTATATGTTCATTTCTTCATTTACAACCCATTGATCCCCACAACCGGAATTGCACACTCATTGTTCTAAAGTTCTCCTAGGGAGACGACTCGGGAGTCTAATACTCTCGGTTTTAATTTGGTTTTGCTTGTGACATATCTTGTGAAATTCCAATTTGATTTGAGGCCCCAATTTTTGGGTTAGGACTATACTTACAATGCTAATTCCATTTAAGGATAACCGAGTTCCTAATCCATATGCAATTTGGGGTTCACCACAACTCAACATCACATGCCCTGAGAAGGATCAACTTGAGGTTCCTTCTCTTATGTAGGGGCGTGCTCAATGACAGTCTCAGTATCCTTCTGGTCCGTGATTGCCTTCAGTCCTTAAGTAGCAAACTCTTGAGGTTCGGCCTCTTTAGTGAAGACTACTATCTCACCTTCTTTTAAGGTCTCCTTCCTAGAGAGCATCATACTTTCTGTGAGGGCCAGACACTCTTCTCTAGGATTCACTTCTGTATCTCTGAGAAGAGTGTTAGGGTGTCTCTGCAGTTTCTGAGGAAGGTTCCTCTGAATGACTGTATTGCACTCCTTAGTATGAGCTACTGTCTCTGTCTCTCTCAAATCCTTCTTATGACTCAAAATGTCCTTCATGAACTTAGCATAAGAAGGTATCTGTTTAAGAGCTTCTGCAAAAGGGATCTTGATCTCTAATGTTCTGAGATACTCCACAAAGCGGACAAATTGTTTATCCCTTTCCTCTTGACAGATTCTCTGAGGAAATGGTATCTTAGCCTTATAATCATCATCCTTGGTTGATGGAGGCCGAATGCCATGTGTGTTAGAAGGGGGGTTACTACCTTGCTTAGCAGGGTTGTTGTCAGTAAGTGACTAATTTCCCTTGCTTGGGCGTTCAACGCCCATGCTGCTGCCCCCTTGGGCATTTTAACACCCAATCTCTGCCCTTTCCTGGCATTCAATGCCAAGAGAGATACCTCTCTGGGCATTTGAATGCCCAGTCTCTGCCCTTTTTTGGCGTTCAATGCCAAGAGAGATACTTCTCTGGGTGTTTAAACACCCAGAGTTATCTTGTACAGAGACCTAGTTATCCTCTATGGGCTTTTCGTTCTTATTGTACTGAGGTTGGGTGCTTAGGGTTTTCCCACTCCTCAGTTGAATAGCCTGGCATTCATATGTTATCAGCTTAGATAACTGCTGCCTTGTTTGACTCAACTGGGCTTCTACATTCCTGTTAGAAGCCTGAGTTTCTTGCAGATCCTCTTGCATTTCCAGCAATTACTGGGCAAGGGCTTGCAGTTGCTGAGTCAATGGGCCATCTTGTTCTGGAGGGTTAGGTTCAGTAACTACTGCCTTAACATCTCCTTTTATAGAAGGCTCAAGAGATGAGTACAGATGCTGATTAGTGGCAACTGTCTCAATAAGCACTTGAGCTTCTCTTATGGTCTTTCTCATGTGTATAGAGCCACCAGTAGAGTGGTCTAAAGACATTCTAGCCATGTATGAAAGTCCATAGTAGAAGATGTCTAATTATACTCATTCTGAAAATATTTCAGTGGGATATTTTCTTAACATCCTTCTATACCTTTCCCAGGCATCATAAAGAGATTCATTATCTCTTTGTCTGAAGCCTTGGATGTCTAGCCTCAGCTGGGTCATCTTTCTTGGGGGAAAGTATTAATTTAAAAACTTTTCCACTAACTGTTTCCAAGTTTTTAAACTAGCTTTAGCCTGGTTATCCAACCACCTTTTTGCATGGTCCTTTACAGCAAAAGGAAAAAGAAGTAATTTGTAGGCATCTTGGTCTACTCCTCATTGTGTACTGTATCAGCAATCTTTAAGAAGTCTGCTAAGAATTCTGTAAGTTCTTCCTGAGGAAGCCCAGAATACTGGCAATTCTGCTGCACTAGAGTAATGAGTTGAGGGTTCACTTCAAAGCTACTTACTCTGATGTGAGGTATGCTAATACTTCTTCCATAGAAATCAGCAGAGGGATTTGTATAAGATCCCAGAGTTCTCCTAAACTCTTTATTCCCACTTGGGTTCATAATGAAGAAAGGTAGAATGAAAGGAAAAAGAAATAGGGATAGGGGAGATGAATAAGAATTAAAATATTTTTTTTCATTTTATTTATTAATTAATTTCGAAAAGTAAGTTTAATAATTTAAAAAGAATTGAAAATTAAATTATGAAATTCGAAAATAGAAGAGAGAGAAGAAGAAAATAATTTTCAAAAAATAAGAAAGAGACGAATTAGTTAGGAAGTTTTAAAAAACAGAAGAAAGAGAAGGTATGTAACTAATTGAAAAAAGATTTGAATTTAAGATTTAAAATTTGAAAATTAAAGTTTTTAATTTTAAAATTTGAAATTTAAACTTTGCATTTGAAAATTTAAAATTTAAAATTTAAAATTTTGAATATTGAAAAAGCCAACAAGATAAGATTTGAAACTTTATTTTAAAAAAGATTTAATTTTGAAATCTGAAATTTGAATTTTAAATTTTGAAATTTGAGATTTGGATTTTGACAATTGAATTTTAAAATTTTGAATTTGAAATAAGATAAGATTTTGAAAAAGATATGATTTTTGAAAAGATTTGATTTTGAAATGATTTGATTTTTGAAATTTAAAGCCGAAAATTATAATTAAAATAAAGATAGAAAGATATTTTTTTTATTTTTGAATTTAATAAGGAGAGAGAAAAACAAGTAAAAGACACCAAACTTAAAATTTTTAGATCTAGTTACTCCTAGTATGCGAAAATTTGAGGAAAAACACCAAGGAACACCAAACTTAAAAATTTTAAGATCAAAACACAAAAAAGAGCAAGAACACCTTGAAGACTAACAAGAACACGAAGAACAAAATTCAATGAAACTCAAAGAACACAAGAACATAAAAGAACACCAAACTTAAAATTTTTAGAAAACCAAACATAAATTTTCGAAAATCAAAAGAAAATAAACAAAAAAACACCAAACTTAAAGAATTGACACAAGAATTAAACAAAGAAACTATTTTTAAAAATTATTTTGAAAGAAAGAATCAAAGAAATCGAAAATTTTAATTGGACCAACAACAAAGACTCAAACACCAAACAAAGAATTGAAACAAGACTCAAACCAAGAACAAAAATTGAACAAAGGAAAGAAAAATATTTTTGAAAAAGTTTTTAGTAATTTTTGAAGAAATAGAAGAAGAAGAAAATAAAATTAAAGACTCAAATAAAATAAAAATTACTTGATCTAGGGAGCAAGACAATCCTTCAGTTTGTCCAAACTCAACAATACCCGACAACGGCGCCAAAAACTTGGTTCGTACGAATCCCCACACTCTCGTACAGCAGTACCAGCAAGTGCACTGGGTCATCCAGGTAATACCTGAGCGAGTTAGGGTCAATCCCACGAGGATTGTGGTTTGAAGCAAGCTATGGTTATCTTGCAGGTCTTAGTCAGGTAGATCAGAAGTAGTTGTTGGATACGGAATTGTGTTAGGATTATGGGTTTATTATAATAGGGTGCTAATATTTTAAAGATAGAGTTGAGGATTGGAGTTGCTTTGCCTTTCTGAATTAACTCCGGTATTACTGCTCTCTTTGCTTGTGAGTGATTTCTTCAATGGCAGGCTGTATGTGATTGACACTGGTTTGAGCAGCTACAAATACTCCTCCAGATCTGAACCCCAGGTTTAGTTCGGATCCATTCTAATTGAGGGTGAAGCTCGTATAGTTCATTCTCCTTGATGATCCTACTCAAAATGCCACAGATAAGGTCGAATCTTCTGAATCGGAGGAATGTTGCGCCTTGGGTTCTAGCCCCTACCACAGAGACCCTAATCTCCCTGGAAATTGGCTGAACTGATGTCTTGAGAAGTCCCCAACGAAGTCATGGATTAGCCGTCTGAGAGACGTATATTCAAGCTGGAGGTTCATCATTGTCCAATGAAAGACGTACTCTAAACCCATATAGAATGTGATAACCTTATGCTAGTTCAATGCATTCATATTGATGAAGAACGAATATACATCTTAGAATTAATCAAACACAAATCGAAGAGAAACAGTAATACTTTTATTAATTCATAGGACTCAGCAGGGCTCCTCCCCTCAACTTAGGAGGTTTAAAAACTCATATTGAAGATAAAACATGATGTAAAACATGAATAATGTTGAATGATTGTATATTGTTCGTCAAAAAGTGCGAATTACATAAACATAATCCCTTAAATACTAAACAAATGACTAGTAAGGGTAAAACAATCTTTTTAGTGCTAAAATCCACTTCTGAGCCCCACTTGGTGAGTCTTTGGACTGAGCTTTGATGAGATGCATGTGCTATGAGGTCTCTGGGGCGTGGAACGCCAGCTAGGGGGACCTCTTTGGGCGTTTGTACATTGGTCTCTGCTCTTTGGGCGTTAGATGCTTGGAAGGGGGCAGGTAGATGGCGTTGGACGCCAGTTTTGGGCCTTCTAATCCAAAGAAAAGTATAAACTATTATATATTGCTGGAAAGCTCTGGAAGTCGGCTTTGCATAGCCGTTAAGACTGCTCCATTTAAACTTTTATAGCTCCAGAAAAGCTCTTTCGAATGCAGGCAGGTCAGATTTGGACAGCATCTGCAGTGCTTTCTGTGTCTCTAAATCAAACTTCTGCTCCAGTTCCTCAATTTTACCCAGAAAATACCTAAAATTGTAAAAAAATACAAAAAATCATAGTAAAATCCAAAAATGTGAATTTAACACTAAAACCTATTAAAACTTAATGAAAATTAAATAAAAACTACTAAAAACTATATGAAAGTGACGCCAAAAAGCGTATAAAATATCCACTCATCATAAGACCAGAGTTAATCCAAAAGGACAAAGCATCTCTAAGCCTTAACCTTCTTCTTATCATATTTTACACAACTTCTGAGTTCTGAATAACCTTTTCTCTTTATTTCCTTTTATGCAATTAAACAAACATACCTACATCTCTTATTCACCTGACTAAGATCTGCAAGATAACCATAGCTTGCTTCAAACCACAATCCTCATGGGATTAACCCTGACTCGCTCAGGTATTACTTGGATGACCCAGTGCACTTATTGGTACAGTTGTACGAAGTGTGGGGATTCATGCACCAATCACCATTGAGGAGGACAAGCCCATCACCAATAAAAGGATGGAGCAAACTAGAGAGCCCACACATGCACCTCAACAAGAGCATGTGGAGCTTCCTCAAAAAGAAATCCCTGAGATGCCTCAAGGGATGTATTTTCCTCCCCAAGGCTATTGGGCTCATTTGCACACTTCTCTTGGAGAACTGAGCACTATCATGGATCAGTTGAGGATGGAACATCAGGATCATTCCACTATCCTCCGTGACATAGGAGAAGATCAAAGGGCCCTGAGGGGAGAACAAAGAGTTATGAGAGAAGAACAACAGAGGCAGGGGCATGACGTAGAAGAAATCAAGCACTCCATTGGATCTTCCAGAAAGAGTTGTAGCCACCACCACTAAGGTGGATTCATTCCCTTTTACTCCCCTATTTGCTTATGTTATTTTTCTATTTTCCATATATTTTGTTTTATTGTCTGTTTCTAATTGCATGATCATCTTTATTTTATGTCTTAAGCCTTAAACTGTTCCATGCATCTCTCACCTTGCTTAAAAGAAAATTTTTAATTTAAAAAGAAAAGTAAGATGCATGAATTTTGAGTTATATATTAAGAATAGTTTAATTACTTGATGTGGTAGCATTGCTTTTGTTTTCTGAATGCATGAATGAACAGTGCATATTTGATGTTGAATCTAAGAATGTTGGCTCTTAAAAGAATGATGAAAAAAGTGAAGTATTATTGGTAATCTGAAAGATCCTAAAATTGATTCTTGAAGCAAGAAAAAGCTGCAAAAAGCAATAAAAGAAAAAAATTTATATATGCTTATGCGAAAAAAATAAGAAAAAGAAGCAGAAAAAGCCAGTAGCTCTTTAAACCAAAAGGCAAGAGTAAAAAGCCAGTAGCTCTTTAAACCAAAAGGCAAGAGCAAGGATCCAAGGCTTTGAGCATCAATGGTTAGGAGGCCCTAAAAGAAATATCTTAGCCTAAACAGTTCAAATGAGCTGCTTCCCTAACTATATGCTTGTGGTGTGAAGGTGTCAAGCAAAAAACTTGAGACTGAGCAGTTAAAGTCGTGGTCCAAAGCAAAGAGTGTGCTTAAGAACTATGGACACCACTGGCTGGGGACTCTAGCAAAACTGAGTCACAATCCTAAGGGGTTCACCCGGTTAAAGTGTTTGTGGCATGTATGTATCTGGTGGTAATACTGGAAAATAAAGTGCTTAGGGTCACGGCCAAGACTCTAAAGAAGATGTGTTCAAGAATAAAAAAAACTTAACTAGGAGAGTCAATAATATCATCTGGACTCTAAGTTCCTAAATATGCCAATCATTCTAAGCTTCAATGGATAGTGAGATGCCAACACTATTCAAAAGCAAAAAGCTACTAGTCCCGCTCATCTAATTGAAACTGAGATTCGTTGAAAACTCTGAGATTTAATGCATTCTTCTCTTCTTTTTATGCTACTTTTTTTTGGTTGCTTGGGAACAAGCAATAGTTTAAGTTTGGTGTTTTGATGAGCGGATATTTTATACGCTTTTTGACATTATTTTCATATAGTTTTTATTCTGTTTTATTTGAGTTTTATTATATTTTCATAGGTTTTAGTACAAAATTCATATTTTTAGATTCTACTTTGAGTTTGTGTGTTTTATGATGATTTTAGGTATTTTCTGGCTGAAATTGAGGAGCTTGAGCAAAAGTCTGATTCAGAAACAGAGAAAGCACTGCAAATGGTGTCAGGATCTGACCTCCATGCACTCGAAAGCACTTTTTTAAAGCTACAGAGGTCCAAATGGCGCGCTCTTAATGGCTACGGAGAGCTAACATCCAAGGACTTCTGGAAATATATAATAGTTCATGCTTTTCTTCGAATATGAAGGCCCAAAGCTAGCGTTCCACGCCATCCATCTGCCCCATTCCTGGCGTTCAACACCCACAAGGGTGTGGCTGGCGTCCAATGCCCAAAAGAGGGTCCCTAGCCAGTGTTCAACACCCGTAAAGGACCCTAGCTCGTGGGAGACACTCAAGGTCAGCCCAAACACTCACCAAGTGGGCCCCAGAAGTGGATTTCTGCACTGTCAACTTAGTTTATCTTATTTCTGTAATCCTTAGTCATTAGATTAGTATATATAGGCAAGAGTTCACCCTTATTAGAGGAATCTTTCCCACTTTTATGTTTTTATTGTATTTTTCTATCAGCATGAGTCACTAAACCTCCTAGGTTAAGGTTAGGAGCTCTGCTGATTTTCATGGATTAATAAAAGTACTACTGTTCTATTCAATTCATGTGTGACTCTATTCTAATATGTATCTTCATTCTTCAACCTCATGAATTAGATGATCCGTGACAATCATCTTCATTCTACATGGGTTCAGTGTGAGTCCTTAACCAGAAATCATTGAACCACCAGCTTGATTATGCATCTCTTAGACGGCTAATCCACGACTTCGTTGGGGACTTCTCGAGATACCAGTTTAGCCGAGGTATGGGAAGATTAGGGTGTTTGTGGTAGAGGCTATAACCAAAGGAGCAACATTCTCTAATCCAAAAGATTCAACCTTTTCTGTAGTGTTTTGAGTAGGATCATCAAGGGAATAAACTGCTGGAGCTTCACCCTCATTCAGATTGGGTGCACATTAAACCTGGCGTTCGGCATGAGAGAGGAAGATTGGCGGCCATTAAACCGGCGTTGATCATTTACAACTTGCCATGGAAGGAATTACTCACAGTTGGAGAAAGACAGTAGGAAAGGTTAATCCAGAAGAATGAAGCATCTCCAAAACCTCAACCTTTCTCTTATCAATGGTTTCACTCAATTTAATTAATTTCATCCCTATTCCTATTTTATGCGTTTATCTCAACAAATTATCTTTTCTAATCACCTGACTAAGATCTACAAGGTGTCCATAGCTTGATTCAAAACAACAATCTCCGTGGGATCGACCCTGACTCACCTCAGGTATTACTTGGACGACCCAGTGCACTTGCTGGTTCAGTTGTGCGAGTTCTTATTTCGCGCACCAATCTACTCAACATGCAAGGCAAAGAAACAATCATCCAAGGGCCATCAATGAAGTTTTCTCTAATAAGTCCGCCCTCACCAAGACCTTAGGGGAAATGATCACCATTCTCAAGAAAATCCACCTTAATCAACAACAACCTCCTCCACAACAACAATGCCAACAGATAGTCCCTCAAAAAATATGTGGAATTTTTGCTTGTTACTCTTATTATACCGATGAATGTCCACAACTCCAAGGGGACAATACCTTGGCGGCCACCAATCAAGGCCCTTATCAACAAGGGGGTAAATATAATCAAGGGTGGCAAAGCCAAGGTTGGCAAGAGAAGTTAAACCAAGGATGGAAAAATGGTTCAAATCAAAGAGGGAACAACAACTTTCAACCATACCACAACCAACAAAACCAATCATTCCAACCACAAAACTAAGGCCAAAGATACCAACCTCCACGACAAAGACAAACTCAAGTGCCTCAAATTACCCAACCATAAGTTCCTCAAATCACTTACCCTTCTTCTTCCTCCAACCAAGCTCCAATGGATGATACCTTTCGCATTATTCTTTAAGAAAAAAAGGAATTGCATTCTATTATCCAAGAGCAAATGTAATCTCAAAGGAAACAAGAGGCATGCATGGCCACTTTGAAGGAATTGCATTCTATTATCCAAGAGCAAATGTAATCTCAAAGGAAACAAGAGGCATGCATGGCCACTTTGACCGAAGCCATATCCCGTACGGCTCCCCTACTAACAATAACCAAAGTGCCTTCCAACCTTCAAGCTCAAGTTCACTTTCCTCTCAACCATTGTCCAACCCAAAAGGTAGCATCAATAATATCTTTTTGTGGCCCGGCACCATACTGCAAGAGAGGAGCTCCAAGGAATCAAAGGCTAATGAGGTTACTATTGATTAAGACATTGTTGAGGTGGGGGATGTAGAAGATGAGAAAGAGGTGCAAGAGGTTGTTGAAGAGGAAGTTTCTCAAGCTAGAGAAAGTGGCTCCAAGGAAGAAGATGTCTTGAAAGAGCCCATGCCAATTCCATTTCCCACTTTGGCAAAGAGGACAAAAAAGAAAGTGGAGTTAGATCCCAAGATGGTGGATATCTTCAAAAGTTTGAGGTAACCATTTCCCTTTTTGATATTATTTGCTAAGTTCCTAACTATGCTAAGTTTCTAAAAGATTTGTGCATGAACAAGGAAAAGATTAATGAATTAGAAACTATTCCTTTGGGTAGCTCAATTTCTGCTTTGATGGGTGCTATACCGGAGAAATGTGGTGATCCCGGTCCTTGCTTAGCTTCTTGCACTATAGATGATGTTGAATTTTTAGATTGTATGTGTGATATTGGTGCTTGTGTGAGAATTATGCCTTTGTCTATTTATAATGAATTGGACCTTCCACCATTGAAAAGATTGGCAACCCGTTTTGTTTTAGCCGACAAGAGCATTATTTCTGTGGCCGGTGTTGCTGAGGATGTCTTAGTGAGCATCAAGGGATTGACTTCCCAATTGATTTTTACATCCTAGATATTCCTTCTAATGACTCCGGGAAGCCATCATCCATTCTATTAGGGAGGCCTTTCTTGAAGACTTCGAGGTTTAAGCTTGATGCATTTTCGGGCACTTACTCTTTTGAGATTGATGGTAGAACCGTGAGCTTCAATTTGGATGAGACTATGAAGTATCCGCCGGTGGACCGTTCTATCTTCCGGTATGATTTGATTGATGAAGTTGTAGTTGAGATCCACCATGAGACTCCTCATGAGATGAGTATGAGTAAAGGTCTAAGTGTGAAAAAGAATTATGACTATGATGTGGACTTTCCACCACCTCCACTATTGCAAGAAGACTCTAATGAGGGGTTGTAACCTTTCTCTCTCCAATTGAAGTGTGCCTTCTTGGAAGAAGATGAGGTAATTGAGCCGGAAGAAGTGAATACTAGTGTAGACTTCACCCAACCTCCTAAATTTGATGTGTTGGACGATGAAGATGATTTAGAGGAGGTTGATGAAGGAAGGCTACAAAATGTTGAAGTGGACTTTACCCAACCTCCCAAATTTGATTTGATTGATGATGAGGAAGAGTTAGAGAAGGTGGATGAAGTGGAGCAACAAAATGTTGATGAAAAAGAGTCAACCCACCAAGACATGAAGGTACTCATGCATGAACAAATTGAGTGGGTGACAATTTCACCAAGGAGCTTCATAGGCCTACATCAATATGCTATCTTGGAAACAGATTCTCAACTTCAAATCATTCTTGGAATGCTAGATGGTGAGCAAATGAATGTTGAGTGGCAAGGAGATTCAAAATCCATCAAAGAAGCCAAACCAACACTTGAAGTCCAAGCATGGTGCAAGAAAGAGATGAGTGGATTCCAAGATGATGTAGAGTATCTTAGTGAGAATTCAAGAGTTTAGCCATCCAAACAGAATCGTAAGGATCACCAAGAAGAAGTTCTTGAAGAATTAGTAGACCTCACTTTGGATCCCAAAGAACTTGTAAAGGCCAAACATCAGTGGAGACCCAAGAAGGAATGGAAGCATAGACTACCATAACAAGAGCCCATAGACCGTCAAAATTAAGGACGTTAAAGAAAAGTGCTAGGTGGGAGATACCACACCATGGTATGATCTACCTTATTCATAGATTGTTTTACTTTGTTCTCCTTTCTTTGGCTGATTGCTTGAATTTGTTTAGATCTATTTGAATTTTGAGTGTTTGATAAGGTTTTCATTGTTGTTAGTTTGATTAGTTTACCTACTTTGAGTAGTGTCATTGAATTTTAGATGTTTCAGGCCCAAGTCCAACTCATTTCTAAAGCTATTTGATGCAGAATTCAAGAGGAAACAAGGGAGGAGCAATTAGATACTGTAGAATCATGCTTTATGTAGTTTTCTAGAGAGAGAGGCTCTTCCTCTTCTCTCTATAATTACGGTAGAATTAGGTTAGATCTCCTTTAGATTTATGTTTAATTCTTGTCTTGATCTACATTTCCTTTCAATTTCTTGTTACCACATTTTAGCTCTATTAGTGTTATTTGCTATTTCCTCTATTTTGTTTCTTTTATGTTCATGACTCTTGTTGGTCTTAATTTTTTTCAATGCAATTTGATGTTTTATGTTCTTTTTATGCTTAATTGATTTGTCATTGTTAATTTCTTGCATTAGGTAGTTATAGAATTTATATTTATTGCAATTTTACCATGCTTTCCTTTTATGCCTTTCAAGTGTTTGACAAAGTGCTTGGTTGGATGTTAGAGTAGCTTTTTGAGCATTCTTGGCTTGGAAAGAGAAATTAGGTGCTCTTGAGTCATTAACACCCAACTTATGTTGGTGATCTAGAGTTATTAGTTAATATTGTTTCCATTGACTTTAATCTCTTGCTAACTCAATTAGTAAGTTGATTAAGACTTTTGGATTGAGATTAATGATGCCAAGGCATCTTAGGCTAGTTTCACTAGTATTTTTCTGTTAGTTTTAGTGGTTTTATGCACTTTCTTGAGCTTAAAGTAACCAAGAATGGTTAAAAGAATAACAAAGCAATGAACCATCCAAACAATATGATTTTGATGCAATATCCATGAGTTTTAGTTATATTACTTGAATGCTATGAATGGAAGATTTCTCATGAAATTTTGCAAGACTTTGATGCAATTGTTTGGATGATTTCAGGGAAGAAGAGGCTAGGCAAGGAAGCAACAAAATCAATAAAGGAAGCTTGAATATCACATGTGGAGTTTAAGTTCCAGTTTAAGCCTAAACTGGAGCTTAAACGCCAGAATCATGAAGGCTAAGAAATGCTGGAATTGAAGTTTAACCTCCAGTTTGACCTCAAACTGGAGGTTAAACGCCAGAATGAAAAGTCTCACCAAAGAAGCATTCCACGTTTAACCTCCAGTTTGACCTCAAACTGGAGGTTAAACGCCAGAATGATAATGCCACTCAGGAAGGAGTTCCACGTTTAACCTCCAGTTTGACCTCAAACTGGAGGTTAAACGCCAGAATGGGAAAAGCACCAGGGAGCCATTTCCACGTTTAAGCTCCAGTTTGACCTCAAACTGGAGCTTAAACGTGTTCGACACCTCCAGGGCTACCTTTCTAAGCTTCCACGTTTAACCTCCAGTTTAACCTTAAACTGGAGGTTAAACGTGTTCGACCTCCAGGATGCCTCCTTCCATTTCCACGTTTAACCTCCAGTTTGACCTTAAACTGGAGGTTAAACGTGTTCGACCTCCAGGGCTGCCCTTCCTATATCCACGTTTAAGCTTCAGTTTGACCTCAAACTGGAGCTTAAACGTGTTCGACTACATGACTCTCCAGGGCTGCCTTTTTCCATTTCCACGTTTAAGCTTCAGTTTAACCTTAAACTAAAGCTTAAACGTGCTTCTACAAAAGGCCTCACTGGAAGTGTCTGGCGTTTAAGCTGCAGTTTAAGCTTAAACTGCAACTTAAACGCCACTCTTGGAAAAGGTTTCTGGACCAAAGATATTGTGGTTTAAGTTAGTATTTGAGCACAAACATTAACTTAAACTTATTCTGGTATGAAACCCAATTGAATATCATGGTTTATGGGATTGGGCTTGAAGGATTGATGAGTCTGAAATTTCAATTTATTGAGTCATGTGCCATTATTTGATTATCACTAAGTTGGCTCAATGAATGTTACAGAATTTGGACCAGCAGCCTCATCAAGATTATGGATCATAAACCCAAGGCAAAAGGAAAGCAGGGAGAGGCCTCAAAGCCCAAGAAACACAACAGAAGCTCAATATAGAAACTGTATAAATAGGATAGAATTTAAGTTAGAGAGGGACTTTTACCTTCACTTTTAGCTAGTTTTCATATCTTTGTAATTGAATTCAGAGCTATGACTCACTAAACCCCCTTTCATTGGGTTAGGGAGCTCTATTGTAATTCAATGAATTAATAATAGTTTATCTTCTTCTTCAATCTTTTCTCTTGAATCTTGTTAGAAAGCTTCTCGATCTAATTCCATTGGGTAGTTGTCTTGGGAAAGAAACTACCCATAATTGGAATCCTTCGGAACCTTGGGAAAGGAATGGAGGATTCATGCTAGAGAAGCTTTCTCACAGTGAATTGGATTGGGGTTTGGATGGATATTGTGACATGTAATCCTACCAAATTGTGGTTCATGAAACTGTGTGGTATAATCAGTGATCGAGCATCATCTCTTCTTATGAACATTTAAACCAAGGGATTGGGAATTTGTTTGTTTTTAGAGAGAATTGGTGAGCCAAGGGATTGGGATCCAATCATATAAGATTGCCAAGCAAAATTCAATGAACGCATTGGTTGAGGAAGAGATAAACATGTTTTGATTCGGAGATCTCAATATCTCCTATAACTAGTTTATGCGCATCAAGTTTATGAACTAGTTTATGCGCATAAACTAGTTATGCTACGAATTAGGAAATTGCACGATCGGCAAAATTCCTTCCGGCAAGTGCACCGGTTATCGTCAAGTAAAAACTCACAATAGAGTGAGGTCGAATCCCACAAGGATTGGTTGAATGAGCAATTCAGATTAGAAGTGTGTTCTAGTTGAGCGGAATCAAGATTTAGATGAGAATTGCGGAATGTAAAATTGGCGGGAAAAGTAAATGACAAGAAATTGAAATGGTGGAATCTTAAATTGCATGAATTAAAGAGCAGAAACTAAATTGCTGAAATTAAAAGGGAATGGGGGTGATTGCATGAATGTACTTGCCGAATGTAAAGAGAAAGTGGAAATCAGAAATGGGGAATTCATTGGGTTATAGGAGATATTGAGATCTCCGAATCAAAACATGTTTATCTCTTCCTCAACCAATGCGTTCATTGAATTTTGCTTGGCAATCTTATATGATTGGATCCCAATCCCTTGGCTCACCAATTCTCTCTAAAAACAAACAAATTCCCAATCCCTTGGTTTAAATGTTCATAAGAAGAGATGATGCTCGATCACTGATTATACCACACAGTTTCATGAACCACAATTTGGTAGGATTACATGTCACAATATCCATCCAAACCCCAATCCAATTCACTGTGAGAAAGCTTCTCTAGCATGAATCCTCCATTCCTTTCCCAAGGTTCCGAAGGATTCCAATTATGGGTAGTTTCTTTCCCAAGACAACTACCCAATGGAATTAGATCGAGAAGCTTTCTAACAAGATTCAAGAGAAAAGATTGAAGAAGAAGATAAACTATTATTGATTCATTGAATTACAATAGAGCTCCCTAACCCAATGAAAGGGGGTTTAGTGAGTCATAGCTCTGAATTCAATTACAAAGATATGAAAACTAGCTAAAAGTGAAGGTAAAAGTCCCTCTCTAACTTAAATTCTATCCTATTTATACACTTTCTATATTGAGCTTCTGTTGTGTTTCTTGGGCTTTGAGGCCTCTCCCTGCTTTCCTTTTGCCTTGGGTTTATGATCCATAATCTTGATGAGGCTGCTGGTCCAAATTCTGTAACATTCATTGAGCCAACTTAGTGATAATCAAATAATGGCACATGACTCAATAAATTGAAATTTCAGACTCATCAATCCTTCAGGCCCAATCCCATAAACCATGATATTCAATTGGGTTTCATACCAGAATAAGTTTAAGTTAATGTTTGTGCTCAAATACTAACTTAAACCACAATATCTTTGGTCCAGAAACCTTTTCCAAGAGTGGCGTTTAAGTTGCAGTTTAAGCTTAAACTGCAGCTTAAACGCCAGACACTTCCAGTGAGGCCTTTTGTAGAAGCACGTTTAAGCTTTAGTTTAAGGTTAAACTGAAGCTTAAACGTGGAAATGGAAAAAGGCAGCCCTGGAGAGTCATGTAGTCGAACACGTTTAAGCTCCAGTTTGAGGTCAAACTGAAGCTTAAACGTGGATATAGGAAGGGCAGCCCTGGAGGTCGAACACGTTTAACCTCCAGTTTAAGGTCAAACTGGAGGTTAAACGTGGAAATGGAAGGAGGCATCCTAGAGGTCGAACACGTTTAACCTCCAGTTTAAGGTTAAACTGGAGGTTAAACGTGGAAGCTTAGAAAGGTAGCCCTGGAGGTGTCGAACACGTTTAAGCTCCAGTTTGAGGTCAAACTGGAGCTTAAACATGGAAATGGAGAGAGCAACCCTGGAGGAGAAAACTTGGTCGAACACGTTTAAGCTCCAGTTTGAGGTCAAACTGGAGCTTAAACGTGGAAATGGCTCCCTGGTGCTTTTCCCATTCTGGCGTTTAACCTCCAGTTTGAGGTCAAACTGGAGGTTAAACGTGGAACTCCTTCCTGAGTGGCATTATCATTCTGGCGTTTAACCTCCAGTTTGAGGTCAAACTGGAGGTTAAACGTGGAATGCTTCTTTGGTGAGACTTTTCATTTTGGCGTTTAACCTCCAGTTTGAGGTCAAACTGGAGGTTAAACTTCAATTCCAGCATTTCTTAGCCTTCATGATTCTGGCGTTTAAGCTCCAGTTTAGGCTTAAACTGGAACTTAAACTCCACATGTGATAATCAAGCTTCCTTTATTGATTTTTTTGCTTCCTTGCCTAGCCTCTTCTTCCCTGAAATCATCCAAACAATTGCATCAAAGTCTTGCAAAATTTCATGAGAAATCTTCCATTCATAGCATTCAAGTAATATAACTAAAACTCATGGATATTGCATCAAAATCATATTGTTTGGATGGTTCATTGCTTTGTTATTCTTTTAACCATTCTTGGTTACTTTAAGCTCAAGAAAGTGCATAAAACCACTAAAACTAACAGAAAAATACTAGTGAAACTAGCCTAAGATGCCTTGGCATCAATTAACTAGTCCTATTTGACTTCCTCCCTATGTTGAAGATAACATTGTACCTTCTTCCAATGTTGAAGATGACTAAATAGGATTAGCTCTTGCTAATTATTATATTATGTTTAATGACTAGGATAGAAAGCCTAGATTCTCAATCCTTGCTATGAATGCCTGATGAGCGGATATTTTATACGCTTTTTGACATCATTTTCATATAGTTTTTAGTAATTTTTATTTAGTTTTTATTAAGTTTTTATAGGTTTTAGTGTTAAATTCACATTTTTGGATTCTATTATGAGTTTTTGTGTTTTTGGAAAATTTCAGGTATTTTCTAGCTGAAATTGAGGAGATGGAGCAGAAGTCCGATTCATAGATAGAGAAAGCACTGCAGATGCTGTCCAAATTTTACCTGCATGCATTCGGAAGAGCTTTTCTGGAGCTATGAAATTCCAAATGGAGCGCTCTCAACGGCTATGGAAAGCTGACTTCTAGAGATTTCCAGCAATATATAATAGTCCATAATTTTCTTTGGATTAGAAGGCCCAAAACTGGTGTCCAACGCCCGCTACCCGCCCCCTTCCAGGCGTCCAGCACCCAAAGAACAGAGCCCAGCGTCCAACGGCCCAGAGAGGACCCCTAGCTGGCATTCCACACCCAAGGAGCCATATAGCACATGGATCTCATTAAAGCTCAGCCCAAACACTCACCAAGTGGACCTCAGAAGTGGATTTTAGCACTAAATAGACTATTTTACCCTTACTAGTCATTTGTTTAGTATTTAAGGGATTAGATTCATGTAATTCATATAACACTTACACAGTTTTCATATCTCATTCAGCATACACATTTTTACTTTGTATTTTCCTTTCAGTATGAGTTTCTAAACCTCCTAGGTTGAGGGGAGGAGCCATGCTGAGTACTATGAATTAATAAAAGTACTACTGTTTCTCTTTGATCTGTGTTTGATTAATTCTAAGATGTATATTCGTTCTTCATCACTATGAATGCGTTGAACTGGCATAAGGTTATCACATTCTACATGGGTTCAGAGTGCGTCTTTCATCAAACAATGATGAACCACCAGCTTGAATATATATCTCTCAGACGGCTAATCCACGCCTTCGTTGGGGACTTCTCGAGACATCAGTTCAACCGATTTCCGGGGAGATTAGAGTCTCTGTGGTAGAGGCTAGAACCAAAGGCGCAGCATCCCTCTGATCCGGAAGATTCGACCTTGTCTATGGCGTTTTAAGTAGGATCATCAAGGAGAATGAACTGTATGAGCTTCACCCTCAATCATAATAGATCCGCACTAAACCTAGGGTTCAGATCTGGAGGAGTATTGACAACTGATCAAACCAGTGTCAATCACATACAGCCTGCCATTGAAGAAATCGCTCACAAGCAAAGGAAATAGTACTACCAGATTTAATTCAAAAAGACAAAGCAACTCCAATCCTCAACTCTATTCCTATCCCTGAGTATAATTTCATTCACAAAGTATTTTCTACCCCTTTTGCTTTATTCCTTTTATGGTTTAACCAAATTCAAACCAACAACTTTTGATCCGCCTGACTAAAACCTGCAAGATAATCATAGCTTGCTTCAAACCACAATCCTCATCGGATCGACCCTGACTCGCTCAGGTATTACTTGGACGACCCAGTACACTTGCTAGTACAGTTGTACGAAAGTGTGGGGATTCGTACTTCCAAGTTTCTGGTGCCGTTGCCGGAGATTGTTGAGTTTGGACATACTGCCGGATTGTCTTGCTCCCTAGATCAGGTAATTTTTAATTTTGTTAGCTTTTCTACTTTTATTTTCTTCTTCTCAATCTTCGAAAAATTAAAAACCTTTTTCAAAAATATTTCTCTTTTCTTTGTTCAATTTTTGCTCTTGGTTTTAGTCCTGCATGTTCATGCTTTTCAATTCCAAAAATTTTTAAAGTAAAATTCTTCCTAAACGTTTTTCAAGAAATATTTCTCTTTTCTCTGTTTGAGTCTTTGTGTCCCTGATTTTTGCAAGAGTATAACTTTCTTCTTGATTTGAGTCTTTTATTTTTATTTTCTTCTTCAAATTCTCAAAAATTTCACAAAGCTTTTAAAAAAAATATTTTTATTTTCTTTGTTTAATCTTTGTTCTTAGTTTGAGTCTTTGTGTTTTTGTTCTTGGTAATTTTGGTCCCTTTTGAGTCTTTCTTTCAAAAAATTTTTAAAAATAGTTTCTTTGTTTAAATCTTGTGTCAAGTCCTTAAGTTTGGTATTTTCTTGTTTATTTTCTTGTGATTTTCAAAAATTGTGTCTTGATTTTCTAAAAATTTTAAGTTTGGTATTATTTTTATGTTCTTGAGTTCTTTGAGTCTTTGAATTTTGTTCTTTGTGCTCTTGTGTGTCTTCAAAGTGTTCTTGAGTCTTTTTGTGTTTTGATCTTAAAATTTTTAAGTTTTGTGTTCCTTTGTGTTTTCCTCCAAAAATTTTCAACAATAAAGAGCATTAGATCTAAAAATTTTAAGTTTGGTATCTTTTACTTGTTTTTCTCTTTCCTCATTAAATTCAAAAGTTAAAAAAATAGATCATTTCTAACTTAATTTCAACCTAATTTTCTAATTTTTTTAATAAAATTCAGATTTCAATTTTAAAATTTTATCTTATCTTATCTTAGTTGTCAAGTTTTCAAAAAATCAAATTTTTTCAAAAATAAAAATCATATCTTTTTCAAAAATCTTATCTTTTGCTTATCTTTTCAAAATTTAAAAATCTTATCTTATCTTTTTCAAAATTCAATTTCAAAATCCAAAATTTAACATTCAAATTTCAATTTTAAAAATTAAACCTTTTCAAAATTCAAATCTTTTTCAAATCTTCATCTTATCTTATTTCAGATTCAAAATTCAAAATTTAAAATTTAAAAAATTCAAATTTCAAATGTCAAAATTCAAATTTTAAAATTTCAAATTTCAAAATTTAATTTTCAAATTTTAAATTTTAAATTCAAATCTTTTTAATTTTAAAACTTATCTTTACTTAACTTTCTTATCTTTTCTATCTTATCTTTTCTTTTTAAATTTTAAAATTAGATCTTTTTCAAATATTTTTAATTTCTTATTAAATTTTAATTTCAAATATTTTCTTATCTTATCTTCTATCTTATTTTTAAAATTCAAATTTTTTCTTAATTAATCACTTCTTTCTCTCTCTTCTTTTTCAAAACTTCCTAACTAACTTATTCTCTGCATAAGATGACTTTGGGCGTTCAAACGCCCAGAGAAGTATCCCTCTAGGCGTTGAACGCCAGGAATGAGCAGAGACTATGCGTTTAAACGCCCAAAGAGGTATCCCTCTTGGCGTTGAACACCCGAAAAGGGTGGAGAGTGGGCATTTAAATGCCCAAGGGGGCAGCCGCATGGGCGTTGAATGCCCATGCAAAGGAGGTCAGTCACAGACTGATAACAACCCTCCTAAGCAAGCTAGTGACCCCCTTCCAACTCACATGGCATTCGGCCTTCATCAACCAAGGTTGATGAATACAAGGCTAAGATGCCATTTTCTCATAAACCCTGTCAAGAGGAAAGGGATAAAAAGTTTACCCACTTTGCGAAGTATCTCAGAACATTAGAGATAAGGATCCCTTTTGCAGAAGCTCTTGAACAGATACCATCTTATGCAAAGTTCATGAAGGACATTCTAAGTCATAAGAAAGATTGGAGAGAGACACAAACAGTACTCCTCACTGAGGAATGTAGGGTAGTCATTCAAAATAGCTTGCCAGAGAAGCTCAAGGACCCTGGAAGCTTTATGATACCATGCACTCTAGGTAATGCTTGTACAAGAACAGCTCTATGTGACCTTGGGACAAGTATCACCCTAATACCTGCTTCTTTAATAAAGAAGCTATGTTTGACTAATGAAGTCAAACTAACCCGCATGTGCCTTCAACTTGATGACGGTTCTATTAAGATACTATCAGGAGTAATTGAAGACATGATTGTCATGGTTAGACCCTTTGCCTTCCCCACTGAATTTGTGGTGTTGGACATGGTGGGGCACAAGAGTGTATCCCTTATCATAGGAAGACCCTTCCTAGTTACAGGACGGACCCTCATTGATGTTGAGAAATGGGAAGTAACCTTAAGATTCAATGAGGAAAAATTCATACTAAATGCTATCAAAGCTATGCAGCATCCAGACATTCCTAAGGAATGCATGAGCATTGACCTCATTGATTCCCTGGTGGAAGAGATCAACATGGCCGAAAGCTTCAAGGAAAGGCTTGATGATACTCAGCCTGATTCAGAGGAACCTTTGGAAACCTCTGAGGAAAAGGAGAAGCCTCCTAAGCTTGAGCTTAAGCCATTACCCTCCTCCCTGAAATATGCATTTCTGGGAGAGGGAGATACCTATCTTGTGATCATAAGCTCTACACTAGAGCCACAGTAAGAAGAGGCACTAATCGAAATGCTTAAAACACATAGGACCGCCCTTGGGTGGGCTATAAGTGATCTTAAGGGTTTTAGCCCAGCCCGATGCATGCATAAAATCCTGTTGGAGGATAATGCCAAACCAGTGGTACAACCACAGAGGCGATTGAATCCAGCTACGAAGGAAGTAGTGCAGAAGGAAGTTACTAAGCTTTTTGAGGCTAGGATTATTTATCCCATCTCTGACATCCTATCGGTGAGCCCTGTCCAGGTTGTTCCTAAGAAGGGAGGAATGACGATGGTTCATAATGAAAGGAATGAGTTGATCCCAAAAAGGATAGTTACAGGGTGGCGTATGTGCATTGATTATAGAAGACTCAATGACGCCACCAGGTAAGATCACTTTCCTTTACCCTTCATTGACCAAATGCTAAAAAGACTAGCAGGTCATGCTTTTTATTGTTTCTTGGATGGATATTCTGGGTACAATCAAATAGCAGTAGATCCACAGGATCAAGAGAAGACATCATTGACATGTCCATCTAGCGTGTTCGTCTATAGATAAAAGCCATTTGGCCTGTGTAATGTGCATGCCACATTTCAAAGATACATGTTATCCATCTTTTCTGATATGGTAGAGAAATTTCTTGAAGTGTTCATGGATGAATTCTCTGTGTATGGAGACTCATTTGACTCCTGTCTTGATTATCTGACCCTGGTCCTGAAAAGATGCCAAGAAACAAACCTAGTTCTAAACTGGTTGAAATGCCACTTCATGGTAACTGAAGGCATTGTTCTTGGGCATCAAATACCAAATAAGGAGATAGAGGTGGATCAAGCTAAGGTGGAAGTGATAGAACACTTGCCTCCACCTACTAGTGTTAAGGCAATCAGAAGTTTTCTTGGACATGCAGGATTCTACAGGTAGTTCATAAAAGATTTTTCTAAAATCGCCAAACCCCTGTGCAATCTCTTGGCCACTGATGTTCCCTTCGTCTTTGACCAAGAATGCCTGCATGCTTTTGAAACTTTGAAAGCCAAGCTTGTCACTGCTCCTATCATCTCTGCACCCAACTAGGACTTGCCATTTGAGCTAATGTGTGATGCAAGTGATCATGAAATTGGTGCAGTCCTAGGGAAGAGACATGAAAAGCTTCTTCATGTCATTTATTATGCTAGTCGCGTATTAAATGATACATAAAAAAATTACACTACTACAGAAAAGGAGCTACTTGCAGTGGTTTATGCCATTAACAAGTTCAGATCCTACCTAGTAGGATCTAAGGTCATTATTTATACTGACCATGCTGCTCTAAAGTATCTACTCACTAAGCAGGAGTCTAAACCCAGACTTATAAGATGGGTATCACTCCTGCAAGAGTTTGATATAGAAATTAGAAACAGAAAAGGGACAGAAAATCAGGTGGCTGATCACCTGTCCCGGATTGAGCCAGTAGCAGGGACTTCTTCTCCCTCTATTGACATATCCGAATCCTTTCCAGATGAGCAACTCTATGCCATCCAGACAACACCTTAGTTTGCAGACATTGCAAACTATAAGGCTATACGATTCATTCCCAAGGAGTTTACCGGGCAGCAAGCCCGGAAACTCATGCATGATGCAAAATATTACCTATGGGATGAGCCATATCTCTTTAAGAGATGCTCGGATGGAATAATCTGATGCTGTGTGTCTGAAAAAGAGACATAGAGAATTCTATGGCATTGCCATGGCTCTGACTATGGAGGATATTTTGGAAGTGAGCAGACAGCCACTAAGGTACTCCAAAGTGGCTTTTACAGTCCTACTCTCTTCAAAGATTCTAGAGAGTTCATCTGTAACTGTGATAGTTGCCAGAGGGCTGGCAATCTTCCTCATGGTCATAGCATGCCTCAACAAGAAATCCTAGAGATTGAGTTGTTTGACGTATAGCGCATAGATTTCATGGGACCTTTCCCGCCTTCATACTCAAACACCTACATCCTTGTGGCAGTAGATTATGTGTCTAAATGGGTTGAAGAAATAGCAACACCCACCAATGACACCAAAGTAGTAATGAAGTTCCTCCAAAAGAACATCTTCAGCAGATTTGGTGTCCCTAGGAGACTAATTAGTGATGGAGGAACTCATTTCTACAACAGACAGCTGGATTCTGTCTTAAGCCATTACGGAGTTCACCATAAAGCAGCAACACCGTATCATCTCCAAATCAATGGGCAAGCTGAAGTCTCTAATAGAGAACTAAAACAAATTCTAGAAAGGACAGTAAGTGCCTCTAGAAAGGATTGGGCTAGAAAGCTTGATGATGCACTGTGGGCATACAGAATAGCTTTCAAAACCCCCTATTGGGACTTCACCATATCAGTTAGTATATGGGAAGTCCTATCATTTACCAGTGGAACTAGAACACAAGGCCTATTGGGCCACTAGATACCTCAACCTCGATGCTAAAGCAGAAGGAGAAAAATGGCTGCTCCAGCTAAATGAGTTGGATGAAATCCACTTAGATGCATTTGAGAATACGAAGATCTATAAGGAAAAGGCAAAGAGGTGGCATGACAGGAAGATAGCTTCTAGAATCTTTGAACCAGGGCAAAAAGTTCTGCTCTTCAACTCAAGGCTCAGATTATTCCCTGGAAAACTCAAATCCTTCTGGAAGGGACCGTATGTGATTACAAGAGTATCACCTTACGGACACATAGAACTTCAAGGAAAAGATCCTGAAAACAGATTCACAGTCAATAGACAGAGAATTAAGCATTACCTTGAAGGAGATATAGAGCCATGAGGCTCAACACTGTTACTAAATTAAGTACAGTGAAGTCCAACTAAAGACACTAAAGAAGCGCTTGTTGGGAGGCAACCCAACCTTATTCAACCATATTTATTTTCTTTCATTTTGTTTTTCCTTTCAGTTGTCAGAGTCATGATCGGGTGCATCAATCAAGAGACAGAATTTCACAGCAATGAAAACAGAGCACTCTGGATGGAGTGTCAAAGTCGAACGCCAGTGAGGAAGCCCTCATTGGGCGTTCAACGCCCATCGTGGGCAGCATTGCTGGCATTGAACGCCAAGCAGGGAGCATCCCCTGGGTGTTCAAAGGCCAGTGAAAGAGAGCAGGGAATCTGGAATTTCTAACCTCTCAGGGCCATTAGGTCCCACAGAAACTCCACCTACCCCCAACTTCTTCTACTCTACTTTGCTCGAGGACGAGCAAAACTCTTAAATTTGGTGTTGCAAAAGCTTTGCTTTTTGGCTACTACCACTCCTAAGTATGGAAGAAGAGGATGGAGCAAACCAGGAAGTATGCACAAGAGCCTGTGCAACCGCCTCAACAAAGACAAAGGAGTGACATAGATGAGATCAAGCACTACATGGGATCCTCAAGGAGGAGCACTGGCCATCATCATCCAGGTGGATTCGTTCTCTTTATCTCCTTGTCTGTTATTTTTCTGTTTTTGGTCTGTTTTCTTGCTCTAGTTGCATGATCATTTGCATTTGATGTCTTTAAGTTGTAAAATATTTCTTATATCTCTCACCTTGCTTAAATAATTTTTTTTTTAAAAGAATTGAGAGATGCATGAATTTCAAGTTTAAAATAAGATTAGTTTAATTAGTTTGATGTGGTGTCATTTGCTTTTGTTTTCTGAATGAATGAAATAAATAGTGCGTATTTGAAGTTAAAATTTTAGAATGTTGGATCTTGTAAGAATAAGGTAAAAGGAAAATATTATTGATAATCTGAAAAATCTTAAAATTGATTCTTGAAGCAAGAAAAAGTAGCAAAAAGCAAAAGAAAAAGCATGTTGCAAAAAAAAAAAACTTATATGCATGCAAGAAAGAAAAAAAGTGGCGAAAAAGAAAAAAAAAGCAGAAAATCCATTACTGCCCGAAAATGCAGGAAAAGGAGGGCAGATTGATAAAGGCAGTAACCCTTTAAACCAAAAGGCAAGGGTAAAAGGACCCAAGGCTTTGAGCATCAGTGGATAGGAGGGCCCAAAGGAATAAAATCCTGGCCTAAGCGGCTAAACCAAGATATCCCTAACCATGTGCTTGTGGCGTGAGGTCTCAAGTGAGAAGCTTGAGACTGAGCGGTTAAAGTCGTGGTCCAAAGCAAAAGAGTGTGCTTAAGAACTCTGGACACCTCTATTTGGGGACTCTAGTAAAGCTGAGTCACAATCTAAAAAGGTTCACCTAGTTAAAGTGTCTGTGGCATGAATGTATCCGGTGGTAATACTGGAAAACAGAGTGCTTATGGTCACGGCCAAGACTCAGAAAGCTGTGTTCAAGAATCAAAATAAGCTTAACTAGGAGAGTCAATAATATCATCTGGATTCTAAGTTCCTAAAGATGCTAACATTTCTGAGTTTCAGTGGATAGTGAGATGCCAAAAAGCTACTAAGTCCCGCTCATCTGATTTTTAACTAAGCTTCATTTGAAAATTAGAAATTTATTGTATCTTAATTTTATTTTTATCCTACTGTGTGTTTAGTTGCTTGGGGAAAAGCAACAGTTTAAGTTTGGTGTTGTGATGAATGGATATTTTATACGCTTTTTTACATCATTTTAATATAGTTTTTAGTAATTTTTATTTAGTTTTTGTTAAGTTTTTATAGGTTTTAGTGTTAAATTCACATTTTTGGATTCTACTATGACTTTTTGTGTTTTTGGACAATTTCAGGTATTTTCTGGCTGAAATTGAGGAGCTGGAGCAGAAGTCTGATTGAAAGACAGAGAAAGCACTGCAGATGCTGTCCAGATCTGACCTGTATGCATTCGGAAGAGCTTTTCTGGAGCTATAAAAGTCGAAATGGAACGCTCTTAACAGCTATGGAAAGCTGACTTCTAGATCTCTCCAGCAATATATAATAGTCCATACTTTGCTTCGGAGTAGAAGGCCCAAAATTGGTGTCCAACGCCCGCTACCTGCCCCCTTCTAGGCGTCCAGTGCCCAAAGAGCAGAGCCCAGCGTCCAAAAGCCCAGACAGGACCCCCTAGCTGGCATTCCACGCCTAAGGAGTCTCATAGCACGTGGATCTCATTAAAGCTCAGTTCAAACACACATCAAGTGGGCTTGAGAAGTGGATTTTAGTACTAAATAGACTATTTTACCCTTTCTAGTCATTTGTTTAGTATTTCAGGGATTAGATTCATGTAATTCATATAAAACTTACACACTTTTCATATCTCATTCAGCATACACGTTTTTACTTTGTATTTTCCTTTCAGTATGAGTTTCTAAACCTCCTAGGTTGAGGGGAGGAACCCTGCTGAGTCCTATGGATTAATAAAAGTACTACTATTTCTCTTCGATCCGTGTTTGATTAATTCTAAGATGTATATTCCTTCTTTATCACTATGAATGCGTTGAACTGGCATAAGGTTATCACATTCTACATGGGTTCAGAGTACGTCTTTCATCGGACAATGATGAACCGCCAGCTTGAAAATACGTCTCTCAGACGGCTAATCTACGACTTCATTGGGGACTTCTAGAGACATTAGTTCAGCCAATTTCTGGGGAGATTAGGGTCTCTGTAGTAGAGGCTAGAACCAAAGGTGTAGGATTTCTCTAATCCGGAAGATTCAACCTTGTCTGTGGCATTTTGAGTAGGATCATCAAGGAGAATGAACAGTACAAGCTTCAGCCTCAATCAGAATGGATCCGCACTAAACTTGGGGTTCAGATCTGGAGGAATATTGGTAGCTACTCAAACCAGTGTCAATCACATACAACCTGCCATTGAAGAAATCACTCACAAGCAAAGAAAACAGTACTACCAGATTTAATTCAGAAAGACAAAGCAACTCCAATCTTCAACTCTATTCCTATCCCTGAGTATAATTTTATTCACAAAGTATTTTCTACCCCTTTTGGTTTATTCCTTTTATGGTTTAACCAAATTCAAACCAACAACTTCTGATCCGCCTGACTAAGATCTGTAAGGTAATCATAACTTGCTTCATACCACAATCCTCTTTGGATCGACCCTGACTCGCTCAGGTATTACTTGGATGACCTAGTGCACTTGCTGGTACAGTTGTACGAAAGTGTGGGATTCGTGCTACCATTGCCTCTTTTTAGTAATTGTTATCCTTAATTGTCTTCTTTACTTTATTGTCATTTAAATTCTTGTTTTATCAAACCAACCCCCATTAGACTCATAACCAAGAATTGAGTACTCGATTGTGATTCCTAGGGAGAACGACCCGAGACTAATACTCTCGGTTATTTTTATTGGGTTGGACTTGTGACAACCAAAATTAAACTTTAATTGAGCGTTATTTGTCGGTTTGAAACTATACTTGCAACGAAGTTATTTCCTCTAGCTGAGAAGAAATTCTAAGCCGACGGTAATGCTTTTTCAAGTTTTTGGCACCGTTTCCGGGGAATTGCAATGTGTGCTTGTTATTGGTTATTGATGAGCGGATAATTTATACGCTTTTTGGCATTGTTTTTAGTATGTTTTTAGTAGAATCTAGTTACTTTTAGGGATGTTTTCATTAGTTTTTATGTTAAATTCATATTTCTGGACTTTACTATGAGTTTGTGTATTTTTCTGTGATTTCAGGTATTTTCTGGCTGAAATTGAGGGACTTGAGCAAAAATCAAATTCAGAGGTTGAAGAAGGACTGCTGATGCTGTTGGATTCTGACCTCCCTGCACTCAAAGTGCATTTGCTGGAGCTACAGAACTCAAAATGGCACGCTTCCAATTGCGTTGAAAAGTAGACATCTAGGGCTTTCCAGCAATATATAATAGTCTATACGTTGGCCGAGTTTAGACGATGTAAAAGGGCGTTGAACACCAGTTCTACGCTGCTGTCTGGAGTTAAACGCCAGAAACACGTCACAAGCCAGAGTTGAACGCCAGAAATACGTTACAAACTGGCGTTCAACTCCAAGATTGACCTCTACACGTGTAACATTCAAACTCAGCCCAAGCACACACCAAGTGGGCCCCGGAAGTGGATTTATGCATCAATTACTTACTTCTGTAAACCCTAGTAACTAGTTTAGTATAAATAGGACTTTTTACTATTGTATTAGACATCTTTGATCAGTTTTATGCTATCTTAGACTTTCATGGGGGCTGGCCATTCGGCCATGCCCGAACCATTATCACTTATGTATTTTCATACGGTAGAGTTTCTGCACTCCATAGATTAAGGTGTGGAGCTCTGCTGTTCCTCAAAGATTAATGCAAAGTACTACTGTTTTTCTATTCAATTCAACTTATTCTGCTTCTAAGATATTCATTCGCACTTCAATCTGAATGTGATGAACGTGACAATCATCGTCATTCCCTATGAACGCGTGCCTGACAACCACTTCCGTTCTACTTTAGATTGAATGAGTATCTCTTGGATCTCTTAATCAGAATCTTCGTGGTATAAGCTAGATTGATGGTGGCATTCATGAGAGTCCGGAAAGTCTAAACCTTGTCTGTGGTATTCCGAGTAGGACTCTGGGATTGAATGACTGTGACGAACTTCAAACTCGCGAGTGCTGGGCGTAGTGACAGACGCAAAAGAAGGGTGAATCCTATTCCAGTATGATCGAGAACCTCAGATGATTAGCCGTGCTGTGACAGAGCATTTGGACCATTTTCACAAGAGGATAGGATGCAGCCATTGACAAGGGTGATGCCTCCAAACGATTAGCCATGCAGTGACAGCGCATTGGACCATTTTCCAGAGAGGATTAAAAGTAGCCATTGACAACGGTGATGTCCTTACATAAAGCCAGCCATGGAAAGGAGTAAGACTGATTGGATGAAGACAGCAGGAAAGCAGAGGTTCAGAGGAACGAAAGCATCTCTATACACTTATCTGAAATTCTCACCAATGATATACATAAGTGTTTCTATCCTTATTTTCTATCTATTTATTATTTATGTTCGAAAACTCCATAACTATTTTATATCCGCCTGACTGAGATTTACAAGGTGATCATAGCTTGCTTCATACCAACAATCTCCGTGGGATCGACCCTTACTCACGTAAGGTTTATTACTTGGACGACCCAGTGCACTTGCTGGTTAGTTGTATCGAAGTTGTGAATGAAAAATGATTTATTAAGACGTGCGTACAGAGTTTCTAGCGCCGTTCCCTGAGATCACAATTTCGTGCACCAATTTTTTGGTGCCGTTGCTGGGGATTGTTCGAGTTTGAACAACTGACGGTTCATCTTGTTGCTCAGATTAGGTAATTTTCTTTTTGTTTTATTTTCAAAAATTTTTCAAAAACCTTTCAAAAATTTCTCATTTGTTTTCGAAAAAAAAATAAATCTTTTCAAAAATATATTTTTCTTCAGAATTTTTAAGAATGAATTCTAGAGTTTCATGAAGCATGTTGAAGCCTGGCTGGCTGTAAAGCCATGTCTAATGCTTTTGGATAGGGGCTTCCAACCATCAGCATAGAGGCAAGTTAATTGGAATGTCCGCCGTGGCATGTCTGAGTTACATACTAAAGCTTGGCTGGCTATTAAGCCATGCCTAACCCTCGGTTGGAGCTTTAGACTAAGAATACAAGATTCCTGGAATTCATATTAAAAAATTTTGAAATCCTTATTTTCTTTTTCCTATATGTTTTTTCGAAAAAATATACAAAAATCCAAAAAATTAAAAAAATCATAAAAATAAAAAATATTTCATGTTTCTTGTTTGAGTCTTGAGTCAAGTTGAATGTTTGGTGTCAATTGCATATTCATCTTGCATTTTTCGAAAAATTCATGCATTCATAGTGTTCTTCATGATCTTCAAGTTGTTCTTGGTAAGTCTTCTTGTTTGATCTTGATGTTTTCATGTTGTGTCTTTTCTTGTTTTTCATATGCATTCTTGCATTCATAGTGTCTATACATGAAAAATTTTTAAGTTTGGTGTCTTGCATGTTTTCTTTGCATTAAAAATTTTTCAAAAATAAGTTCTTGATGTTCATCTTGACATTCAAAGTGTTCTTGGTGTTCATCTTGACATTCATAGCATTCTTGCATGCATTCATTGTTTTGATCCAAAATTTTCATGCATTGAGTCTTTTTCATGTTTTTCCCTCTCATCATTAAAAATTCTAAAATCAAAAAAATATCTTTCCCTTTTTCACTCATAAATTTCGAAAATTTGAGTTGACTTTTTCAAAACATTTTAAAATCTAGTTGTTTTTATGAGTCAAATCAAATTTTCAATTTAAAAATCTTATCTTTTTCAAAATCTTTTTCCATAATCAAATCTTTTTCATTTTTCTTATTTATTTTTGAAAATTTTAAAAATATTTTTCAAAAATCTTTTTCTTATCTTTATCTCCTAATTTTCGAAAATAACATCATCAATTAATGTTTTGATTCAAAAATTTCAAGTTTGTTACTTGCTTGTTAAGAACGATTCAAACTTTGAGTTCTAGAATCATTGATGAGTATTTTGGTGGAAAAATGAATTTCTCCCAAAACACACAAATCTAACCGGCAAGTGCACCAGGTCGCATCAAGTAATAATAACTCACGGGAGTGAGGTCGATCCCACAGGGATTGAAGGATTGAGCAATTTTTAGTTTAGTGGTTGATTTAGTCAAGCGAATCAAGATTTGGTTGAGTGTTTTGTGATTTGCAGAAATTAAATTGTATGGAATTAAAGAGAACAGGAAATAAATTGCTGAATCTTAAAGAACAAGAAATTAAACGGCAGAAACTTAGAATGCAAGAAATGTAAATTGCGAAATCTTAAAGTGTAAGAAATGTAAATGACTTGAATTGTAAAGGGGATTGGGACTTGGATTTGCAGAAATTAAACAAGGAAAAGTAAATTTGCATCAAGCAGAGAAGTAGAAGAGGGTTTGGGTTAAATCGGATCTTGAAGCAGAAAAGTAAATGAACATGAAAACAGTAAACAGAGAATTAGAAATTGAAAGTTCAGATCTCAGGACCCAGAGACTAGAAAACCGAGTCTAGATCTCAATGCCTTCCTAGATCCAACAAGAACAATTGCAAGGGAATTGTAAATTGCAAGGAAAGTAGATGAAGAGCAATTAACAGAAATTAAATTCAATCAAGCAGTAAATAAAGCAGAGAGATCCAAGGATGAGATTGAAACAGAATTTCTTCAATTCTCCAACCCAAGATCCAAGACAATTGTAATTGAAATTGAAAGCAATAAAACTAAGAGGAAGAGAAGTGAATTCTCCTTCCCCAAGACTAAGAAATTAAAGATCACTCAATATCCAAAGCTCTCCGAAAACTATTATGAAAATTCAAAGGGAAAAGCTCCTCGAAGAACTTGAATTCTATCCTATTTATACACTTTCTTCAAATGATCTTCAAGCCTTGAGTTAGGCCTTTGCTCTTGGTGGAATTGGGTTGAAAGAGGCCTTGGTTGATTGCTCTTGGAGTTTGGAGAAGAACCAAAGTGAACCAAATGAACCGGGTTGGAGTTTTGCAAAAGTTGGACCAAAAGTTGGAGCAAAAGTTTGAGGCAAACTTTTGGTCCAACTTTTCATATCAGCCCCCATATTTTGCTAATACCCACGTTGGTGCAAAAGTTAGGGGTCTAACTTTTGCTCCAACGTTGGCCTTCTTTAGTGCACTTATGGTGCCAACGTTAGCCCAAAAGTTAGGGGCTAACGTTGGCGCAAACTTTTGCTCCTCCCCTTGTATTTTTAATGTGCCAACGTTAGTCCAAAAGTTAGAGGCTAACGTTGGCGCAAACTTTTGGTGGCCAGGGAGGTTTTTCTTATGCCAACGTTAGCCACCAAGTTAGGGGCTAACGTTGGCGCAAACTTTTGGTGCCCAGGGGTGATTTTCATGTGCCAACGTTAGCCCAAAAGTTAGGGGCTAACGTTGGCGCAAACTTTTGGTACCCAGGGAGTGATTTTCAAGCTCCAACGTTAGCCCAAAAGTTAGGGGCTAATGTTGGGGCTAACTTTTCACCCAAAAGTTTGTGCAAAAGTTTGAGGCTAACTTTAGGTCCAGCTTTTTGCTTCCTGGTTCAATTTCACTTATTCTATTGTCCTCTCTTTACTCCTAACTATTCCTTCTTGCTTCAACCTTTCTCCAAGCTTTCTTCACCTATCATTAATCAACCAAACACATCAAAGCTATGCTTAAAATCATGAGATATTCATTCTTTCATAATATGTGACAATTATAGTATAAAATCTCATGAAATAGCATGAATTCATACATGGTTGATTAAATCAAAGGAAACATGAAAATCTACCCAATTAGCTTGCTTATGGCTCAAGAAAGTGCATAATTCAATTGAAAACAAAAGAAAATGGCTAGTGAAACTAGGCTAAGATGACTTGTCATCACAACACCAAACTTAAAGCTTGCTTGTCCCCAAGCAAGAAAAAAAGTTTATTGAGAAGAAAGGATGAAATGGAAGAGGATGTTCATGCTAGCAGAGTATTATTGATAGTTCATGGGATTTTGTGTGGATATGTAAATACTCACTTCTTATTGACTCCTAGGCCTAGAAAGTCTCCTTCAAGCTTCAAGTAACATACTGATATGACCTCTCATTATTCCTTTATCCTTGGTTATTACTTTGTTCATAAGCTTTAATTGAGTGTCATGTGTAGCAAGTTCATTTCCTTTTCTTTATACTTGACACATTATTCACTATAGACACTTGGCTCACATTCCTTCTTAGAACATTCATGTCCAGCACCTCTTTGGGCTGCTAAATGCCTTGTAGTTAGGTTGCTCTTGATAGTGGACTTTCAGCTGATGATCCCGAGTTAGTTAACCCAAGTCACCGAGTGTTGATGCACTCCAAAGAGCTTAATAATCCAAGCAGATCCTAATACAAAGACACCACAGGCATATATTCTAAGGTTCAAGCTATTGGTGTCCAGCTTTGTTTCTTTTTGTTTTTCTTTTGTTCTGCCACTTCTTTTTTTTTTCTTTTTGTTTTTCTTTCCAACCAAGGATTTTTATTTGATTGAGATTCATAGACAGTAGGCCACTCTATACTTAGGAGATATCCTGGCTCTTTATTCACTAAAAGTGAGCTATTATACAATCACACACATACCACCACTTACTTTTATTCTACTTCTATCTAACAGAGACCATCTTACTTCACCTTCAAACATTTCTTTTATTGAACTTAAAGATGCAGGGGACAAAACATGCTTTTTGCTAAGTGAAAGTAAACACACAAGCACACACATAGACTAGCTTACTTATTTTGAAACAAACATAATGCAAAGACTATTGATTAAAAGAACTACTTAAAGATGCAAAGACAACTTAAAACAGATAGAATGCATGTTTTTTTTTTTTTTGTAGTGATGAACAAGGAGCAAGTCCACCTTTCATTTGTCATGCTTTTTCTTTCTCCTTTCATACACTTGGTTGCTAGTGTTTCCACCATCCGTGTTTGTTGTCTGTTGGCCTCGCCAGAATCCAGCCTTATTCATAGCCTCCTCTACTCTATCTTCAAGTCTCATAGCATTGCTTACCTCTACCTCACTTCTCTTTTTGAAGAATTCATCAAAAGTTGGGAAAGCCGGATCCATGTTGTGCAAATGTTCTCCAATATAGTTTAGTTTGATTTGGCTATTGATGTTGTAATCGGCTTGTACTTCATACCTTGCATCTTGGAGTGTTGTGAACTCTTTGAGAGCCCTCAAATTTTCAACTTGCATTTGTTCCAACTTTCCAAAAGATTCATGAGATTGAAAAGCATGTTCTTCTTGCATCACAAGGAATCTGACTCGAATTCACTTTGTTTGTTCATCATTCTTAGCTCCCTTTCTTCTTGTGCTTATTGGTTTTTCATGTATAGTGAATGGTATTCCTCTTGCCTTTCTTGAATTCTCATGTACTATTGTGACAATCTTCCTATTGCTTCTTGCATTTGAGTCATATCCATATTGCCATGTGGGAAAAAGTGTGGCTGTTCCTCCTCCTCTTGTGGCTCTTCTTCTATGTGTGGCTCATCTTCTTCCATTGGTTCTTCTCTTTGCCTTCTTCCATGTGGCCTTCGGCCTTGATGTACTTCAAGAGCCATTGTCATTCGTTCAATGGTTATGGGCATGCCTTGGCTTAACCACATTGGATTATCTTCTTCCATTGGCACTTTAGCCTTTGCACACAACCTCCAAATGGTACTTGGGTAGTATAACCAAGACCCGGCCGAATTCTTCTCAGCAAGCCTTTGGATGTCTTTTGCAAGGATTTCATGGACTCTTATTTCTCCTCCCACAATGATGCAATGCAACATCACGGCTCTCTCCCTGTTAACTTCTGAGGTGTTCACTGTGCCCAGAATTGATCTTTTCATCAGCTCATACCATCCTTTTGCTTCTGGGGTGAGGTTACATCTCTTCAGATACTTATATTTGTTCTTGTCATCTCCTTCCCACTCTGAGTTCTCCATACAAATATCTCTCACAATCTCATCATAATCCTGATCTTCATTTAATCTTTGTTTGTATCCCGGTTCACTAAAGCGGACTGACTTTAGTCCCAAGACTTTCTTGATTGTATCCGAGCTAAAGTCTACTTCCACCCCCCGCACATAGCTCTTGTATGTTGGGGGCTCACGCATGTCAAGCCTTGAGACATTTGCATAGAACTCTCTTATGATATTGGCATTGATTCGGGTGGCTGGTGATGCAAGTTCCTCCCACCTCCTCTTTCGAATTTTGTCCTTCATTTCTTGGCATCCATCATCCGGCAACAAGAGTGGAATTTTAGGATAGATCCTTTTCTCGTTCATCCATTCAATTTGCATTTGATGGTACCGAGACTTGAATCTCCATTGGTCATATCCATGTGTGTCTTCCTCCACCATGGGGTCTTTCCCTTTTCTTCGTTTGGTTCTTGAGGAAGAGGCCATGATCACTTGGTTGGTTGAGTTTTGTGAGGTTAGAGAGAGTGTGAAGAATGTTGGAGAATTTGATGTGTGTTTGGAGCAAGAAGAAATTAAGACCGAACTTGTTATGACCAGAAATGATGAAGGGAAGTTTAAATGGTTGGATTTTAAAGCAAGAGAAATGTTGAACAGAGCTTGTTATGTTGAGGAGTGATGAAGGGAATGAAGTTTCCAAGGTTGGAGTGATTTGGTCATGTGCATGGCTTGAGGTGGTACGTTTGAGCAATGAAAGGCTAAGATGCAACGAGACACTATGGGGATCAAAGGTGTGCATGTAAGGATGAATGAAGACAAAGCTTGCTTCTTCACTTGCCTTTGCCGTGATCATTCTCAAGGAGTGGCAGATTTCTTTTTCGAAGCATGTGATGAGATTTTGTCCTCATGCTATGCTTTCCTTTGTCTTGTCTCTTTCATTGAAGATTCTTTGACCACCTAGTCATCACAACATACATTAGTTTTGTCCAACTATGGCAAGAGTATTCCTGTTATATGAATCATCAATTCTTATATCCAAATGAACTGTGACTCATCTTTGGAGGACACCAAACTTAATGTTTGGTCATGCATGAAGAAATTGTGTCTCTTCCTCCAATTAGTGAAATCCCAATGTCACTCTTAGTTAAATGTTTATAAGAATTGCTTTCATCCTAATTTTCTTTTTCTCTCTTTTTTTTTCATGAAGGGTCAATTGTGTCCCTAAATCGGTTCATCAAGTTTTGATGAACACCAAACTTGTTTCTTGTCAAAGGGTACATCACAATTGATGCCTTCATTACCGAATAAGAATTTTTCCATTTATAAGATTTTGGAAAACAACAATTGTATAATTATTGATGCATGAATTTCAAATTTTCATGAAGCTATGTGGACACCAAACTTTAGTGTTTGGCCATATGCTTTTAAGCTTGCAAAACGGAATTATTTATAACGTTGGTTTAGTGTGCTTGAAGGCACACCAAACTTAGAATTCTCAGCATATGTTTCAAAACAGTGCATGCAGTCAATGGACATGTTCATGAAAAGAGAAAAGAATTCATGCTCAAATGATCATAACTTATTGAATTTAAAATTACATGAATCTTAAATCATGGGTTGCCTCCCATGGAGCGCTCTTTTATTGTCATTAGCTTGACATTGAGGCTTTCTTTTATGGTGGTTGGTGCTTGTAGAGCCTCAATTTGTCTCCCCTGACTGTGATCCTCTTCTTTGTTCCCTGGTGTTCAATTTCAGCATGCTCTAATGAGAGTATGTTGCTGACAGTGTAGTAGTCCTCAGTTTGTTGGTTTGCCCCCAGCTGTTGATATATCAGTTGCACTTTGTCACCTTTGGAAAGCCCCTCTGTTGGGATCTTCCTGTTCTTCCAACCCCTTTTTGTTTTGTTTCTCCGTTTCATCTTTCCTTTTGTTGATCTTTCTTTTCTGGCCGTAGGCTTCCCTTGGGGACCTCTCTTCTCAGTGGCTAGTACTCCAATATCCTCTTGGGCCTCTTCATCAGTCTGCACAATCCTTAGCCTTGGGATGTTGCTGTGACTCTCTTTGTCAGCTTCTTCCTTCAACTGTGATTCTCCCTTGTCAATTTTCATACAGTCTTTCTTCTTATTACCAAACTGTGCTTCTGGTAACACCTTCAGAGTGACGCTCTTGTCATGCATTCTGAGAGTTAATTCTCCTTCCTCTATGTCTATGATAGCTCTAGCAGTGGCCAAGAATGGCCTTCCCAGAATAATAGAGTCACCATCATCCCCTTCTGAATCTAGAACCACAAAATCTGCAGGGTGATGACAAGTCATCTTAGCCTATTTTAACTAGTCTTTTTCTTTTGTTTTCATTAGAATTATGCACTTTCTTGAGCTACAAGCAAGCCAATTAGGTAGATTTTCATGTTTCCTTTGATTTAATCAACCATGTATGAATTCATGCTATTTCATGAGGTTTTATACTATAATTGTCATATATTATGAAAGAATGAATATCTCATGATTTTAAGCATAGCTTTGATGTGTTTGGTTGATTAATGATAGGTGAAGAAAGCTTGGAGAAAGGTTGAAGCAAGAAGGAATAGCTAGGAGTAAAGAGAAGACAATGGAATAAGTGAAATTGAACCAGGAAGCAAAAAGATGGACCTAAAGTTAGCCTCAAAATTTTGCACAAACTTTTGGGTGAAAAGTTAGCCCCAACGTTAGCCCCTAACTTTTGGGCTAACGTTGGAACTTGAAAATCACTCCTTGGGTACCAAAAGTTTGCGCCAACGTTAGCCCCTAACTTTGAGGCTAACGTTGGCACATGAAAATCACCCCTGGGCACCAAAAGTTTGCGCCAACGTTAGCCCCTAACTTTGAGGCTAACGTTGGCATGAGAAAAACACTCCCTGGGCACCAAAAGTTTGCGCCAACATTAGCCCCTAACTTTGAGGCTAACGTTGGCACATGAAAACTACAAGGGGAGGAGCAAAAGTTTGCGCCAACGTTAGCCCCTAACTTTTGGGCTAACGTTGGCGCCACAAGTGCACCAAGGAAGGCCAACGTTGGTGCAAAAGTTAGACCCCTAACTTTTGCACCAACGTGAGTATCAGCAAGATATGGGGGCTGATATGAAAAGTTGGACCAAAAGTTAGACCCTAACTTTTGCTCCAACTTTTGGTCCAACTTTTGCAAAACTCCAACCCGGTTCAATTGGTTCACTTTGGTTCTTCTCCAAACTTCAAGAGCAATCAACCAAGGCCTCTTTCAACCCAATTCCACCAAGAGCAAAGGCCCAACTCAAGGCTTGAAGATCATTTGAAGAAAGTGTATAAATAGGATAGAATTCAAGTTCTTCAGAGAGCTTTTCCTTTGAATTTTCATAATAGTTTTCGGAGAGCTTTGGATATTGAGTGATCTTTAATTTCTTAGTCTTGGGGAAAGAGAATTCACTTCTCTTCCTCTTAGTTTTATTGCTTTCAATTTCAATTACAATTGTCTTGGATCTTGGGTTGGAGAATTGAAGAAATTCTGTTTCAATCTCATCCTTGGATCTCTCTGCTTTATTTACTGCTTGATTGAATTTAATTTCTGTTAATTGCTCTTCATCTACTTTCCTTGCAATTTACAATTCCCTTGCAATTGTTCTTGTTGGATCTAGGAAGGCATTGAGATCTAGACTCGGTTTTCTAGTCTCTGGGTCCTGAGATCTGAACTTTCAATTTCTAATTCTCTGTTTACTGTTTTCATGTTCATTTACTTTTCTGCTTCAAGATCCGATTTAACCCAAACCTTCTTCTACTTCTCTGCTTGATGCAAATTTACTTTTCCTTGTTTAATTTCTGCAAATCCAAGTCCCAATCTCCTTTACAATTCAAGTCATTTACATTTCTTGCACTTTAAGATTCCGCAATTTACATTTCTTGCATTCTAAGTTTCTGCCATTCAATTTCTTGTTCTTTAAGATTTAGCACTTTAATTTCTTGCTCTCTTTAATTTCATGCAATTTACCCATTCCCTTTACTTTCCATGCAATTTAATTTCTGAAAATCACAAAACACTCAATCAAATCTTGATTCGCTTGACTAAATTAACCACTAAGCTAAAATTGCTCAATCCTTCAATCCCTATGGGATCGACCTCACTCCCGTGAGTTATTATTACTTGATGCGACCCGGTGCACTTGCCGGTTAGATTTGTGTATTTTGGGAGAAATTCATTTTTCCACCAAAATACTCATCAAGTTTTTGGCGTCGTTGCCGGGGATTGATTAGATTGACAATGATTAAGTGAGGTGGTGATCTAGATCAAGCACTTTTTCTTTATTTTTCTCTAATTTTGACTAACCCACTAACTGTTTGAATTTTTGTCTGAGATGACTGAAACTTCGCTTTAGCAACAAAGTGAAGTTTTCTGGGAAATTTCTGGCTCTATGCAATGCTCTTGCTTACACAAGAAAAGCAATTTCTGCCACTAATCTCCCAAGTCCATCAACTGTTTGATACTTTGTGCCAGCTAACCTTCTGAATCACATTCTGAGCTTGAAAATATTCAATCATCACTTGAATTTTTGTGACTGTGCAGATCATGGAGGGGAACTCAACAAATTCTAGAAATCATGAGAGTAATATCCCCACCTTGGATGATAATGTAACCCATAGTTCGAAGCAACTATCCATAGCCATGAATGATGATGTTGCCCAATGGTTTGAAGCTTTTCCACAAGGAAGCATTATCGGATGGGAAGAACTGATGAATGGACTCCTAGTCAAATTGAACCCATCACAGAGAATTGTTAAGCCAGAGGCAGAAGTGCATCCATTCACACAAGAGAAAGAAATTGAAGGTGCTCGTGCAGTAATAAGCCAAAACAAGCAGATACATCAGCAGACTCTACAACAACTGGACATGATGGCTAGAAAAATCACTGAGTTGAGACATGCTGTAGTACATACATACAACCTGACTCAAAGCTCATATGGGTGTAATCAAGCTGAACACAGTTTTGGGGCCATTAACCATGAGCAACAGAGTTATGAGCAACTACAATCTCCAAGCAATCACTCTAGCATGCTCCAACACAGGCCTCAGAATGATGTGTACAATCCACCTTGGAGAACTCATTCTAATGGGAGGGGGTTGAGAACCAAAACCAAAGACCAAGGGACTTCAACTGCAACAATCCCAGCTTCAAAAACCAACTTAAAACACACCCCACAACAACAATCACACACACTTCCAACCCCGTCCTACCTCACCATTCGCTCAAAATGACCTTCATCAACCACCACAATTGACACAGCCACAACCACTTCCAACCTTTCAAAGAATCTATATTCTAGAAATGCTGATGGAGAGGTCCATAAAAATTCAAGAAATAATGGCAATAGAGCGGGAAAAAATAAAGAAACATCAAGAGATGATAAGCAAGAACCAGGAGGCTTCACTCAGAAGACTTGAAAGGCAGATGGAACAACTGGTTCAAAATCTTGTTGAATTGGGTGAGAAGGAGGGGACTCTGAACCCAAAGAGCCATGAAAAGGATGCTGTGTTGAAAGAGAAGGGAGTCATGGAGGAAAGTAAGAGGGCTATGGAAAGAGAAACAGAGGGAAGGAAGCCCATAGCAAGAGGAGGAAACCTAAGGCAACAGAAGCCTCAACTTCCATGAGCACAGAGTGAAGGATGTCAAGCTAGTGACAATAAAAGAGCGCTTGTTGGGAGGCAACCCAACCGGAGGTAACTATCTTTTCATATCTATTTCAATAAAAAGGTTAAGTAGTTTTATCTATAATGCAAGAAGCTAAGTTTGGTGTTGCACGCCAAAACAATCTAAAGGAGAATGCAGGATTCTAAGTTTGGTGTTTCACCAAAATCCCAGTATAAAACACATTCTCACTCTCTGCATAATGCTGGCTTCAAGCATGTTGGATGAACTAGTTAACTATTCTGCTGTTTCCTAGTTTTCAGTTTTATTGCTTTTGAAAAAGAAGAAGAAAAGAAAAAAGTTATTACACATGGTTAATTTGATGCATGAAACCCATTGGCAAGGTACTAAGTTTGGTGTTCTCACACCAAAGTAAGTTCAAAAAGCCCGCAAATAAATCATGAAAATTAACCATTGTTTCCAAGTGCTTGGGGAACAAGCAACTTTCAATATCACTGCAGAGTATCATACAAGCTTCTGGAGATGTTTAGCATCATCAATCAAAGAGGTGAAAGATGAACATGAGGGCCAGCAATGATGATGATGAGAAGAAGGAAAGCAAGTAAACTTCAACAGGTTGTATTGTTAAGTGATTATTTTACATCAAATATTGCTGTAATTGAAGGTTGGATTGTATCCTTATCTGCCCTGCTTGTCTGCATAGTATAGTTTTTTTTTTACCCCTGCCTGCCTGCATAGCATAATCTTTCTGTGATTCAAAAAGCAAGATGCGTGATCATTCACAACATTCTTATCTTCAAAACTTGTTTGCACTCAATTTTCAAGAAATGCATCACATGAAAGTTCTTTGAAAAGAAGGATTGAGGAATCAAACAATTTTGAGGCAAGCAAAAGATTAGGAGAAGTGGTGGTTCTAGTTGTATGATTTTGTATTGAGGTTGCATGCTTGTGAAAACTTGCATGGGAGCTCAAAGGCAGGACATGAAGTTCAAAGAAGTATTGTGGAGATTCTCAAAAATCTATTGATCCAAGAAGCAGCAAACAAAACAAAAGAAAATAAAGAAAATACAAAAGCAAAAAGAACATGGCCCAAGGCTCTGAGCATCAATTACTAGGCAGAAAAAGAAAGAAGAAACAAAACTCAAAGAGTTGTTAGCCTAGTAAATGCTTGTGGTTGAGCTGTGTCAAGGAAAGAGGCTTGAGCAAGTAAATCCTTAGGGGTGCTTCAACACCTAATACCTTAAAACCAACTGGTTTAGGAGTATTGATTGAAAGCTTATCTAAAGAGCCGCTTTGAGACATGACACTTAGAGTCGAGGCCAAAGCACAGAAACTATAAGCTGCTTCAAGGAGACTACATATAAAGAGATATCCATGATACCATTTGGATGAAAATCCTAAGACCTAAGACTCCCAATATGTGAGGAATAGTGAGCACTGAAGCCCTTGCAAGAGTACATGATTTAGAGTTCACCCCACTGTACCTGATCACTTCACTCACTGGACTTTACAAGTTATTCTTCAATCCATCTTAATTGAAAGAACCTTGGAGCATAAATTTATTTCTTGCTTGAGGACAAGCAAGCTTTAAGTTTGGTGTTGTGATGACAAGTCATCTTAGCCTATTTTAACTAGTCTTTTTCTTTTGTTTTCATTAGAATTATGCACTTTCTTGAGCTACAAGCAAGCCAATTAGGTAGATTTTCATGTTTCCTTTGATTTAATCAACCATGTATGAATTCATGCTATTTCATGAGGTTTTATACTATAATTGTCATATATTATGAAAGAATGAATATCTCATGATTTTAAGCATAGCTTTGATGTGTTTGGTTGATTAATGATAGGTGAAGAAAGCTTGGAGAAAGGTTGAAGCAAGAAGGAATAGCTAGGAGTAAAGAGAAGACAATGGAATAAGTGAAATTGAACCAGGAAGCAAAAAGTTGGACCTAAAGTTAGCCTCAAACTTTTGCACAAACTTTTGGGTGAAAAGTTAGCCCCAACGTTAGCCCCTAACTTTTGGGCTAACGTTGGAACTTGAAAATCACTCCCTGGGTACCAAAAGTTTGCGCCAACGTTAGCCCCTAACTTTGAGGCTAACGTTGGCACATGAAAATCACCCCTGGGCACCAAAAGTTTGCGCCAACGTTAGCCCCTAACTTTGAGGCTAACGTTGGCACATGAAAACTACAAGGGGAGGAGCAAAGGTTTGCGCCAACGTTAGCCCCTAACTTTTGGGCTAACGTTGGCGCCACAAGTGCACCAAGGAAGGCCAACGTTGGTGCAAAAGTTAGACCCCTAACTTTTGCACCAACGTGAGTATCAGCAAGATATAGGGGCTGATATGAAAAGTTGGACCAAAAGTTAGACCCTAACTTTTGCTCCAACTTTTGGTCCAACTTTTGTAAAACTCCAACCCGGTTCAATTGGTTCACTTTGGTTCTTCTCCAAACTTCAAGAGCAATCAACCAAGGCCTCTTTCAACCCAATTCCACCAAGAGCAAAGGCCCAACTCAAGGCTTGAAGATCATTTGAAGAAAGTGTATAAATAGGATAGAATTCAAGTTCTTCAGAGAGCTTTTCCTTTGAATTTTCATAATAGTTTTCGGAGAGCTTTGGATATTGAGTGATCTTTAATTTCTTAGTCTTGGGGAAAGAGAATTCACTTCTCTTCCTCTTAGTTTTATTGCTTTCAATTTCAATTACAATTGTCTTGGATCTTGGGTTGGAGAATTGAAGAAATTCTGTTTCAATCTCATCCTTGGATCTCTCTGCTTTATTTACTGCTTGATTGAATTTAATTTCTGTTAATTGCTCTTCATATACTTTCCTTGCAATTTACAATTCCCTTGCAATTGTTCTTGTTGGATCTAGGAAGGCATTGAGATCTAGACTCGGTTTTCTAGTCTCTGGGTCCTGAGATCTGAACTTTCAATTTCTAATTCTCTGTTTACTGTTTTCATGTTCATTTACTTTTCTGCTTCAAGATCCGATTTAACCCAAACCTTCTTCTACTTCTCTGCTTGATGCAAATTTACTTTTCCTTGTTTAATTTCTGCAAATCCAAGTCCCAATCCCCTTTACAATTCAAGTCATTTACATTTCTTGCACTTTAAGATTCCGCAATTTACATTTCTTGCATTCTAAGTTTCTGCCATTCAATTTCTTGTTCTTTAAGATTTAGCACTTTAATTTCTTGCTCTCTTTAATTTCATGCAATTTACCCATTCCCTTTACTTTCCATGCAATTTAATTTCTGCAAATCACAAAACACTCAATCAAATCTTGATTCGCTTGACTAAATTAACCACTAAGCTAAAATTGCTCAATCCTTCAATCCCTGTGGGATCGACCTCACTCCCGTGAGTTATTATTACTTGATGCGACCCGGTGCACTTGCCAGTTAGATTTGTGTGTTTTGGGAGAAATTCATTTTTCCACCAAAATACTCATCACAGGGTATATGAAATTGTCCACCTTGACCAGAAGGTTTTCAATCATACCCCTGGGGTATACTGTTGACTTATCTACTAGTTCTAGAGATATCTGTACTGGTTTAACTTCCTCTATATGCAGCTTTTTTACCAAGGAGGATGGTATTAAGTTGATACTTGCTCCTAGATCGCACATTGCTTTAGTGATGGTTAATTCCCCAATGGTGCAAGGTAGCAAAAAGCTCCCTGGATCTTCAAGCTTAGGGGGAAACCCTTTTTGAATCAAAACCCTGCATTCTTCAGTGAGAAGTATGGTTTCCTTCTCATGCCAACTTCTTTTCTTGTTGATAAGCTCCTTCAAAAACTTGGCATACAGAGGCATTTGCTCAAGTGCTTCAGCCAAGGGAATGTTGATTTCCAGCTTTTTGAAAGTCTCCAGGAACTTATGAAATTGTTGGTCCTTGGTTTCTTTGTTGAACCTCTGCGGATATGGCAGTGGAGGTACAAAAGTTTTCTCTGCTTGTTGCTTTTGATTCTTGGTTGGCTCTTCAACTGCTTCATTCCCTTTTTTTTGAATTTTTGATTGTTCCTCCTTTACTTGAGTTTGCTTTGAGGCTTCCTTGCTTGCCATTGCATCATCATCATTGGCTTCCTCTGTGTGTGTTGGTTGTTCCTCTTCCATTGGTCTTTTGCTGCTCTCTACTTGCTTCTTAGTAGTGTCATTGTTGCTCGTCAATGTTCTCCCACTCCTTAATTGTATTCCCTTGCATTCTTCCTTAGGATTTGGGATTGTGTCACTTGGAAGTGAGCTTGAAGGTCTCTCAAGAGAAATCTGCTTGGAGATTTGCCCCATCTGTCTCTCTAGGCTCTTCAGGGATGCTTCCTGATTCTTGGTTACCATTTCTTGGTGTTTCAACATTTTGTCTATCATAGCCTCCAAGTTAGTGATTCTCTGGGCTTCAGGTGATACTTGAGGTGGGTTATGAGATGTGGGTGGTAGATGATAGGCATTTTGGTTGGTGGGTTGGTTATTGGATTGGTACTGGTTGGGGTTGGGGTAGTTGTTTTGAGGTTTTCTGTAGGGGTTTTGGTTAGTCTGCTGCTGGTTGTGGTTTTGGTTGCCTCTTGGGTTGTTTTGATTTGAGTTCCTCTGCCATGGTTGTTGGTTTTGGGTATGATTATCTCCCCATCTGAGGTTTGGGTGGTTCTTTCAGGATGGATTGTATGTATCACCATACACTTCATTTGGTCCTTGGTTGTGCATATACTGTACTTGCTCTTGTTGGTGTTCTTCTTGAGTTTCTTCACTCTGTCCCCATGTGGTTGATGGTTGGCTAGTGTTAACTGCTGCAACTTGGAGACTATCAATCCTCTTGGCCATTTGCTCAAATTGTTGTTGAATTTGCTGCTGCATTATCTTGTTTTGAGCCAAGATTGAATCCACTCCTTCTAGCTCCATTACTCCTCTTCTTTGTGATGGTTGGCGGCTTCTTTGATGAGCAAAGAAATATTGGTTGTTAGCCACCATATCAATGAGATTTTGAGCTTCCTCTGCAGTTTTCATGAGTTGTAAGGAGCCTCCAGCTGAGTGGTCAAGTGATTCTTGAGCCTTTAGGGTGAGTCCTTTATAGAAGTTCTGTAGCTTGTCCCACTCAGTGAACATTTCTGGTGGACATTTCCTCAGCAGAGCCTTGTATCTCTCCCATGCTTCATACAGATTTTCAGCATCCAATTGTGTGAATGTTTGTACTTCGGTTTTCAGCCTGTTAACCCTTTGAGGTGGATAAAATTTGGCTAGAAATTTAGTCACCAAATCATCCCAGCTAGTGATGCTTCCTTGAGGAAAGGTTTCAAGCCACTGTGCGGCCTTGTCCCTTAATGAGAACGGGAACAGCAGAAGCTTGTAGGTCTCAGGATTTACGCCATTGGACTTGACAGTGTCACAAATCCTTAAGAAGATAGATAAATGTTGATTTGGATCCTCCAATGGTCCTCCCCAAACGAGCAGTTGTTTTGGACCAATGTAATGAGTTGTGCCTTCAATTAAAAGTTGTTTGCATTGACATTAGGGGTGAGAATGCTGCTTCCACAATGTCTAGCATTTGCAAAGGTATAGGAGGCCAAAACTCTCCTCTGGGGTGGGTTGTTGTTGTTGTTATCTGCTCCACCAGGTGGAGTGGTTGAATGCTCCTCCATATCTTGGAATTCTTCTTCTGATTCCTCTTCTCCAACAATATTTTTCCCTCTTTCAGCTCTTCTTAACCTCCTGAGAGTTCTCTCGTCTTGTTCATGAAAGGTGGGTGTGGTTCTTCTTGTACCTGACATACAATCAAAACATAAGAAACACACAAACCAGTGACACTTCAATCTACTGCTAGAATGAAGTTTTAGTTAGCTTAAGCAAAAATTCAAACAGTTAGCGGGTTAATTACAAATTAGAGAAACAGAAAATAAAAATGCTAGATCTAGATCACCATCTCACTTAGTCATTGTCAATCTAATCAATCCCCGGCAACGGCGCCAAAAACTTGATGAGTATTTTGGTGGAAAAATGAATTTCTCCCAAAACACACAAATCTAACCGGCAAGTGCACCGGGTCGCATCAAGTAATAATAACTCACGGGAGTGAGGTCGATCCCACAGGGATTGAAGTATTGAGCAATTTTTAGTTTAGTGGTTGATTTAGTCAAGCGAATCAAGATTTGGTTGAGTGTTTTGTGATTTGCAGAAATTAAATTGTATGGAATTAAAGAGAACAGGAAATAAATTGCTGAATCTTAAAGAACAAGAAATTAAACGGCAGAAACTTAGAATGCAAGAAATGTAAATTGCGGAATCTTAAAGTGCAAGAAATGTAAATGACTTGAATTGTAAAGGGGATTGGGACTTGGATTTGCAGAAATTAAACAAGGAAAAGTAAATTTGCATCAAGCAGAGAAGTAGAAGAGGGTTTGGGTTAAATCGGATCTTGAAGCAGAAAAGTAAATGAACATGAAAACAGTAAACAGAGAATTAGAAATTGAAAGTTCAGATCTCAGGACCCAGAGACTAGAAAACTGAGTCTAGATCTCAATGCCTTCCTAGATCCAACAAGAACAATTGCAAGGGAATTGTAAATTGCAAGGAAAGTAGATGAAGAGCAATTAACAGAAATTAAATTCAATCAAGCAGTAAATAAAGCAGAGAGATCCAAGGATGAGATTGAAACAGAATTTCTTCAATTCTCCAACCCAAGATCCAAGACAATTGTAATTGAAATTGAAAGCAATAAAACTAAGAGGAAGAGAAGTGAATTCTCCTTCCCCAAGACTAAGAAATTAAAGATCACTCAATATCCAAAGCTCTCCGAAAACTATTATGAAAATTCAAAGGAAAAGCTCTCTGAAGAACTTGAATTCTATCCTATTTATACACTTTCTTCAAATGATCTTCAAGCCTTGAGTTGGGCCTTTGCTCTTGGTGGAATTGGGTTGAAAGAGGCCTTGGTTGATTGCTCTTGGAGTTTGGAGAAGAACCAAAGTGAACCAAATGAACCGGGTTGGAGTTTTGCAAAAGTTGGACCAAAAGTTGGAGCAAAAGTTTGAGGCAAACTTTTGGTCCAACTTTTCATATCAGCCCCCATATTTTGCCGATACCCACGTTGGTGCAAAAGTTAGGGGTCTAACTTTTGCTCCAACGTTGGCCTTCTTTAGTGCACTTATGGCGCCAACGTTAGCCCAAAAGTTAGGGGCTAACGTTGGCGCAAACTTTTTCTCCTCCCCTTGTATTTTTCATGTGCCAACGTTAGCCCAAAAGTTAGAGGCTAACGTTGGCGCAAACTTTTGGTGGCTAGGGAGGTTTTTCTTATGCCAACGTTAGCCACCAAGTTAGGGGCTAACGTTGGCGCAAACTTTTGGTGCCCAGGGGTGATTTTCATGTGCCAACTTAGCCCAAAAGTTAGGGGCTAACGTTGGCGCAAACTTTTGGTGCCCAGGGAGTGATTTTCAAGCTCCAACGTTAGCCCAAAAGTTAGGGGCTAACGTTGGGGCTAACTTTTCACCCAAAAGTTTGTGCAAAAGTTTGAGGCTAACTTTAGGTCCAGCTTTTTGCTTCCTGGTTCAATTTCACTTATTCTATTGTCCTCTCTTTACTCCTAGCTATTCCTTCTTGCTTCAACCTTTCTCCAAGCTTTCTTCACCTATCATTAATCAACCAAACACATCAAAGCTATGCTTAAAATCATGAGATATTCATTCTTTCATAATATGTGACAATTATAGTATAAAATCTCATGAAATAGCATGAATTCATACATGGTTGATTAAATCAAAGGAAACATGAAAATCTACCCAATTAGCTTACTTATGGCTCAAGAAAGTGCATAATTCAATTGAAAACAAAAGAAAAAGGCTAGTGAAACTAGGCTAAGATGACTTGTCATCAATCATATCTTGTGATTTCTTGTGAATCAAGTCATTAATTGTGATTTTAAAAATCAAATCTTTTTCAAAACTAATTTCAATCATATCTTTTCAAAAATATCTCTTTATCTTATCTTTTTCAAAATTTGATTTTAAAATATCCTTTCTAACTTCTTATCTTCTTATCTTTTCAAAATTGATTTTCAAATTTGTTTCAACTAACTAACTAACTTTTTGTTTGTTTCTTATCTTTTTCAAAACTACCTAACTAACTCCCTCTCTCTAATTTTCGAAAATATCTTCCCTCTTTTTCAAAATTTCTTTTTAATTAACTAATTATTTTAATTTTTGATTTTAATTTTCGAAAAATTACTAACCTTTTTCAAAAACTATTTTCGAAAATCACTAACTCTTTTTCAAAAATAATTTTCGAAAATTCTTCTTCTCTCTCATCTCCTTCTATTTATTTATTCATCTAATAACACCTCTCTTCATCCCACATCTCTGCTCTCCTTACCCTTGTGTTTCTTTCTTTACATTACATTCTTTTCTTCTTCTACTCACACAAGGGAACCTCTATACCTGTGGTAAAAAGGATCCCTATTATTATTTTTCTGTTTCCTTCTCATTCATATAAGCAGGAGCACGGACAAGAATATTCTTGTTGAAGCAGATCCAGAACCTGAAAGGACTCTGAAGAGGAAACTAAGAGAAGCTAAATTACAACAATCCAGCAAGCACCTTTCAGAAATTTTCGAACAGGAAGAGGAGATGGCAGCCGAAAATAATAATAATGCAAGGAGGATGCTTGGTAACTTTACTGCACCTAACTCCAATTTACATGGAAGAAGCATCTCCATTCCTGCCATTGGAGCAAACAATTTTGAGCTGAAACCTCAATTAGTTTCTCTGATGCAGCAGAACTGCAAGTCTCATGGACTTCCATCTGAAGATCCTTTTCAGTTCTTAACTGAATTCTTGCAGATATGTGATACTGTTAAGACTAATGGAGTAGATCCTGAAGTCTACAGGCTCATGCTTTTCTCTTTTGCTGTGAGAGACAGAGCTAGAATATGGTTGGACTCTCAACCTAAGGATAGCCTGAACTCTTGGGATAAACTGGTCAAGGCTTTCTTAGCCAAGTTCTTTCCTCCTCAAAAGCTGAGTAAGCTTAGAGTGGATGTTCAGACCTTCAGACAGAAAGAAGGTGAATCCCTCTATGAAGCTTGGGAGAGATACAAAGAACTGACCAAAAAGTGTCCTTCTGACATGCTTTCAGAATGGACTATCCTGGACATATTCTATGATGGTCTGTCTGAATTAGCTAAGATGTCATTGGATACCTCTGCAGGTGGATCCATTCACTTAAAGAAAATGCCTGCAGAAGCTCAAGAACTCATTGACATGGTTGCTAATAACCAGTTCATGTACACTTCTGAGAGGAATCCTGTGAGTAATGGGATGCCTATGAAGAAGGGAGTTCTTGAAATTGATACTCTGAATGTCATATTGGCTCAGAATAAAATATTGACTCAACAAGTCAATATGATTTCTCAAAGTCTGAATGGAATGCAAGCTGCATCCAATAGTACTCAAGAGGCATCTTCTGAAGAAGAAGCTTATGATCCTGAAAACCGTGCAATAGCAGAGGTGAATTACATGGGTGAACCTTATGGAAACACCTATAACCCCTCATGGAGAAATCACCCAAATCTCTCATGGAAGGATCAACAAAAGCCTCAACAAGTCTTTAATAATGGTAGAAGAAATAGGTTTAACAATAGTAAACCTTTTCCATCATCCACTCAGCAACAGACAGAGAACTCTGAACAAAATACCTCTAATTTAGCAAACTTAGTCTCTGATCTATCTAAGGCCACTGTAAGTTTCATGAATGAAACAAGGTCCTCCATTAGAAATTTGGAGGCACAGGTGGGCCAGCTGAGTAAAAGGATCACTGAAATCCCTCCTAGTACTCTCCCAAGCAATACAGAAGAAAATCCAAAAGGAGAGTGCAAGGCCATTGAATTGACCATCATGGCCGAACCCACAAGAGAGGAGAAGGACGTGAATCCCAAGGAGGAAGACCTCCTAGGACGTCCAGTGATCAATAAGGAGTTTCCCTCTGAGGAACCAAAGGAATCTGAGGCTCATCTAGAGACCATAGAGATTCCATTAAACCTCCTTATGCCATTCATGAGCTCTGATGAGTATTCCTCTTCTGAAGAGAATGAAGATATTACTAAGGAGCAAGTTACCAAGTACCTTGGTGCAATCATGAAACTGAATGCCAAATTATTTGGTATTGAGACTTGGGAAGATGAATCTCCCTTGGCACCAATGAACTAAGTGATCTGGATCAACTGACATTGCCTAAGAAGAAACAGGATCCTGGAAAGTTCTTAATACCTTGTACCATAGGCACCATGATCTTTGAAAAGGCTCTGTGTGACCTTGGTTCAGGGATAAACCTCATGCCCCTCTCTGTAATAGAGAAACTGGGAATCTTTAGGGTGCAAGCTACTAAAATCTTATTAGAGATGGCAGACAATTCAAGAAAACAGGCTTATGGACAAGTAGAGGACGTGTTAGTAAAGGCTGAAGGCCTTTACATCCCTGCTGATTTCATAATCCTTGACACTGGGAAGGATGAGGATGAATCCATCATCCATGGAAGACCTTTCCTAGCCACAGCAAGAGCTGTGATTGATGTTGACAGAGGTGAATTTGTCCTTCAATTGAATGAGGACTCCCTTGTGTTTACAACTCAAGGTTACCCTTCTGTAAACATGGAAAAGAGGCACAGTAAGCTTCTCTCAAAACAGAGTCAACCAGAGCCCCCACAGTCAAACTCTAAGTTTGGTGTTGGGAGGCCACAACCAAACTCTAAGTTTGGTGTTGAACTCCCATATCCAAATTCTAAGTTTGGTGTTGGGAAGTCTCAATAATGCTCTGAACATCTGTGAGGCTCCATGAGAGCCCACTGTCAAGCTATTGACATTAAAGAAGCGCTTGTTGGGAGGCAACCCAATTTTTATTTATCTAATTTTATTTTTCTTGTTCTTTCATGTTTTATTAGGTTCATGATCATGTGGAGTCACAAAATAAATATAAAAATTGAAAACGGAATCAAAAATAGCAGAAGAAAAATCACACCCTGGAGGAAGACCTTACTGGCGTTTAAACGCCAGTAAGAAGCATCTGGCTGGCGTTCAACGCCAGAACAGAGCATGGTTCTGGCGCTGAACGCCCAAAATGGGCAGCATCTAGGCGTTTGAACGCCAGAATTGCACCCTGGAGAAGAGCTGGCACTGAACGCCCAGAACAAGCACAGTTCTGGCGTTCAACGCCAGAAATGGGCAACAAATGGGCGTTCAATGCCCAAAACAAGCACCAATCTGGCGCTAAACGCCCAGAGTTGTGTGCAAGGGCATTTTGCATGCCTAATTTGGTGCAAGGTTTTAAATCCTTGAACACATCAGGATCTGTGGACCCCACAGGATCCCCACCTACCTCCACTCACTTCTTCTCACCCCTCTTTCACACAATCCCATAAACACTCTTCCCTAAAACTCTTCACCAATCACCTCAATCTCTCTTCCCTATAACCACTTCACCACTCACATCCATCCACTCTTCCCCATAAACCTACCTCATAAACCCCACCTACCGTCAAAATTCAAAATCAATTTCCCACCCAAAACCCACCCTTATGGCCGAACCTTACCCCCCTTCCCTGTATAAAGCCCTCAATTCTTCTTCATTTTCACACAACGCAACCCTCTCTTCCCCTTCTTGGCCGAATATACCCCCCCATCTCCTCCATATTTTCTTCTTCTTCTTCATCTATTCTTTCTTCTCTTGCTCGAGGGCGAGCAATATTCTAAGTTTGGTGTGGTAAAAGCATAAGCTTTTTGTTTTTTCATTACCATTGATGGCACCCAAGACCGGAGAATCCTCTAGAAAAGGGAAAGGGAAAACAAAAGCTTCCACCTCCGAGTCATGGGAGATGGAAAGATTCATCTCCAAATCTCATCAAGACCACTTCTATGATGTTGTGGTCAAGAAGAAGGTGATCCCCGAGGTCCCTTTCAAGCTCAAGAAGAATGAGTATCCGGAGATCCGACATGAAATCCAAAGAAGAGGTAGGGAAGTTCTAACAAACCCCATCCAACAAGTCGGCATCCTAATGGTTCAAGAGTTCTATGCCAATGCATGGATCACTAGGAACCATGATCAAAGTAAGAACCCAAACCCAAAGAATTATTATTACAATGGTTCGGGGGAAATACTTAGATTTTAGTCCAGAAAATGTGAGGTTGGCGTTTAACTTGCCTATGATGCAAGGAGATGCATGCCCCTACACTAGAAGGGTCAACTTTAATCAAAGGTTGGACCAAGTTCTCATGGACATATGTGTGGAAGGAGCTCAATGGAAGATTGACTCCAAAGGCAAGCCGGTTCAATTAAGAAGACTGGACCTCAAGCCTGTGGCTAGAGGATGGTTGGAGTTCATCCAACGCTCCATCATCCCTACTAGCAACCGATCTGAAGTTACTGTGGATCGGGCCATCGTGATTCATAGCATCATGATTGGAGAGGAAGTAGAAGTTCATGAAGTCATCTCCCTTGAATTCTACAAAATAGCCGAAAAGCCCTCTCCTGGGGCAAGGCTAGCTTTTCCTCATCTTATTTGCCATCTATGTTACTCAGCTGGAGCTTTCATAGAAGGAGACATTCCCATTGAGGAAGAGAAGCCCATCACTAAGAAAAGGATGGAGCAAGCAAGAGAGCCCATTCATGGATCTCAAGAGATGCATGAAGCTCATCACCATGAGATCCCGGAGATGCCTCAAATGCATTTTCCTCCACAAAACTATTGGGAGCAAATCAACACCTCCCTAGGAGAATTAAGTTCCAACATGGGACAATTAAGGGTGGAACATCCAGAGCACTCCATCATCCTTCATGAAATAAGAGAAGATCAAAAAGCAATGAGGGAGGAGCAACAAAGACAAGGAAGAGACATAGAAGAGCTCAAGGACATCATTGGTTCCTCAAGAAGGAAACGCCACCATCACTAAGGTGGACTCATTCCTTGTTCTTATTTTCTGTTTTTCGTTTTCTTAATGTTAAGTGCTTATCCATGTTTGTGTCTTATTACATGATCATTAGTAGTTAGTAACTATGTCTTAAAGTTATGAATGTCCTATGAACCCATCACCTCTCTTAAATGAAAACTGTTTTAATTCAAAAGAACAAGAAGTACATGAGTTTCGAATTTATCCTTGAACTTAGTTTAATTATATTGATGTGGTGACAATACTTTTTGTTTTCTGAATGGATGCCTGATGGTGCACGAATTGTGAATCACAATTTTCACAACTAGTACCACTAACCAGCAAGTGCACTGGGTCGTCCAAGTAATACCTTACGTGAGTAAGGGTCGAATCCCACAGAGATTGTTGGTTTGAAGCAAGCTATGGTTATCTTGTAAATCTCAGTTAGGAGGTCAATTATAATTATCAGTTGACTTGCAAATGAACAAGGGAACATAAAATAAATACTTGGTATGTAATAATGGAGAATGTGTTGGAGTTTTGGAGATGCTTTGTCTTCTGAATCTCTACTTTCCTCTGCCTTCTTTTCCATGCACACACATTCCTCCTATGGCTAGCTGTGTGTTGGTGGATCACCGTTGTCAATGGCTACCATCCATCCTTCCAGTGAAAAGGGTCCAAGTGCGCTGTCACCGCACGGCTAATCATCTGCAGGTTCTCAATTGTACCGAAATAGGATTTACTATCCTTTTGCGTCTGTCACTACGCCCAGCACTCGTGAGTTTGAAACTCATCACAGCCATTCAATCCCAGAATCCTACTCGGAATACCACAGACAAGGTTTAGACTTTCTGGATTCTCATGAATGCTGCTATCTATCTAGCTTATACCACGGAGATCCTGATTAAGGAATCTAAGAGATATTCATTCAATCTGATGTAGAACGGAGGTGATTGTCAGACACACGTTTATGGATTGAGGAAGGTGATGAGTGTCACAGATCATCACCTTCTCCATAATTAGGCACGAATGGATATCTTAGATAGGAACACGCATGTTTGAATGGAAAACAGAAATACTTGCATTAATTCATTGAGACACAGCAGAGCTCCTCACCCCCAACAATGGAGTTTAGAGACTCATGCCGTCAAAGAGTACAAAGTTTAGATCTAAAAATATCATGAGATACAAAATAAGTCTCTAAAAGTTGTTTAAATACTCAACTAGTAACCTAGGTTTACAGGAAATGAGTAAACTATGATAGATAGTGCAGAAATCCACTTTTGGGGCCCACTTGGTGTGTGCTGGGGCTGAGACTAAAGCTTTCACGTGCCTGGGGCTGTTTTGGGCGTTCAACGCCAGCTTTGGATCCTTTTCTGGCGTTGAACTCCAACTTGCAACTTGTTTCTGGCGCTGGACGCCAGAATTGGGCAGAGAGCTGGCGTTGAACGCCAATTTACGTCATCTATCCTTGAGCAAAGTATGGACTATTATATATTTCTGGAAAGCCCGGGATGTCTACTTTCCAACGCAATTAAAATCACGCCATTTAGAGTTTTGTAGCTCCAGAAAATCCATTTTGAATGCAGGGAGGTCAAAATCTAACAGCATCAGCAGTCCTTTTTCAGCCTGAATCAGATTTTTGCTCAGCTCCCTCAATTTCAGCCAGAAAATACCTGAAATTACAGAAAAATACACAAACTCATAGTAAAGTCCAGAAATGTAGATTTTGCCTAGAAACTAATGAGAATAAACTAAAAACCAACTAAAACATACTAAAATCTATATGAAATTAACCCCAAAAAGCGTATAAAATATCCGCTCATCACAACACCAAACTTGAACTGTTGCTTGTCCTCAAGCAACTAGACAAAGAAAATAGAAGACTAATAAGTCAAGAAGCAATAATATATAAGAGTTTTTGAGTGAAGCTCAGATTCTAATTAGATGAGCGGGACTAGTAGTTTTTTGCTTCCGAACAGTTTTGGCATCTCACTTTATCCATTGAAGCTCAGAGTGATTGGCATCTATAGGAACTTAGAATTCAGATAGTGTTATTAATTCTCCTATTTCAGTATGATGATTCTTGAACACAGCTACTTTATGAGTCTTGGCCGTGGCCCTAAGCACTTTGTTTTCCAGTATTACCACCGGATACATAAATGCCACAGACACATAATTGGGTGAACCCTTTTAGATTGTGACTCAGCTTTGCTAAAGTCCCTAATTAGAGGTGTCCAGGGTTCTTAAGCACACTCTTCTTTTTGCTTTGGACCTTGACTTTAACCGCTCAGTCTCAAGTTTTCACTTGACACCTTCACGCCACAAGCACATGTCTAGGGACAGCTTGGTTTAGCCGCTTAGGCCAGGATTTTATTCCCTTAGGCCCTCCTATCCACTGATGCTCAAAGCCTTGGGATCATTTCTATTACCCTTGCCTTTTGGTTTTAAGAGCTTTGGCTTTTTCTGCTTACTTTTTCTTTCTCTCTCTTTTTTCTCTTTTTTTTTTTTTTTTGAATGCAAGCTTTGTTCTTTGCTGCTTTTTCTTGCTTCAAGAATCATTTTTATGATTTTTTTCAGATTATCAATAACATGTCTCATGTTCATCATTCTTTCAAGAGCCAACATATTTAACAGTCTTAAACAACAAATTCAAAAGACATATGCACTGTTCAAGCATTCATTCAGAAGATAGAAAGCATTGCCACCACATATTACTAATTAGAATTTTTCTTATTTAAAAACTCGAATTTTATTGCCTCTTATTCAAAAGATCTACTATTTTATTCATGTTTGCTGATGATAAGAAAAATAGACTATAACTTAATTGGAGGTAAAATCAAAATAGACACTAATTACTACTATATGACTCCTAAGGTAAACTCCTATAACGACAACTATCACAGAGTTAAAGCAGAAATTGGAATTTAACAACCTTTGTTCTGGGAAGTGGATGTTCCTCGGATCTGTGGGGTGCTTGGTCCTTCAAGAGATAACTTCTGGCGCTTCAATTCCCTCAAGTCACGCCCTTGCTCTTCTTGTTCTTTAATCAAATAGCAAAGAATTTGACTTTGTTCCTTCTGTTCCTTTATTATTTGTTCCATAGCTTCTTGCATCTTGGTAACTGATGTTTCAAGATACTCCCAATATTCAGATTGAGGGATTTCTGGGAGAAATTCCTGTGTTTTCTTCTTGATGGGGTCATCCTGTGCTTGTTGTTTTTCCATTGATGCTTTGGTTATTGGTTTCTCAATTGAGATATACTCAGTTATTCCCATCCTTACTCCAGCGTCCTTGTAGAGCAGAGAAATCAAGCTTGGGTAAGCCAACCTGGCCTCTTTAGAATTTTTGTTAGCAATTTTGTAGAATTCAGTTGAAATCAGTTGATGAACTTCCACTTCTTTTCCCATCATGATGCAATGGATCATCACTGCTCTTTTAACAGTGACTTCAGAACGGTTGCTAGTGGGCAGCAGAGAATGCCCAATGAAGTCCAGCCATCCTCTGGCGACTGGTTTGAGATCTTCTCTTTTGAGTTGATTTGGGACACCCTTCGTGCTGGTGGTCCACCTGGCTCCAGGAATACATATATCCTCTAGAATCTTATCCAGGCCCTTATCTGTTCTCATCATTCTCCTGTTGAAAGAGTCTGGATCATCTTTCAGCTGAGGTAGCTTTAAGATCTCCCTGATCTTGTCAGCGATGGTATGAACAATCTTTCCTCTGACCACGGTCCGATATTCATAGAAAGCAGTTCCAGATAGTTTTTGCTTGTCTGTCTGCCACATATTAGCATAGAACTCCTGGACCATATTCCTTCCCACTTTCATTTCAGGATTAGCTAGGACCTCCCAGTTCCTGATTCGAATTTGCTCCTGGATCTCCGGATATTCGTCTTCTTTCAGATCGAATCTAACTTTCGGGATCACTGATCTTAGACCCATTATTTTGTAATAATGGTCTGAATGTTCTTTAGATAAGAACTTCCCTTGATTCCAAAGTGGTTTTAGAATGCTCTCTTTCTTGCCTCTTGAAGTGGGTTGTTTTCCCTTAGGAGCCATGATCTTAGTGATCACGAATAAACACACCAAACTTAGAGGTTTGCTTGTCCTCAAGCAAAAGAAAAGAAATGAGAGGGATAGAAGAAGAGCTAGGTGCAATTGTTGATGGAAGGGGAGGGAGGCCGAACCCATATTTAAAGGGAGGGGGGTGGGTTCGAAAATTTAGAAAAGATATGATAAAAAAGATTGATTTGGAAAAGATAGGATAGAAGATATGATGAGAGAGGATATAGTTTAAAATTGAAAAGATATAAAAGATTTTTGAAAAAGATAATTCTAAATTTTGAAAAAGATAATGTGGAGATTTGAAAAAGATATTAGTTGAAAAAATTTTAGAGTGAAAAGATAGATTTGTTTTGAAATTTTTGAAAAGGAGTTGCAATGGATTGAAAAAGAGGGTTTGTGCTTATGGATTAAGATACATTTGGTATTTTTAAAGTAGGATTTTTAGAAATTAGGGATTTTAGAAATCAGGGTTCTTAACATGTTTATGTAAGAAGTCATGAATTGAAACATGAAAATCAAAATTAAAATGAAAAATATGAAGAAAAAAATGAATTTACCTCCTCCCCACCATCCTGGCGTTTGAACGCCCAAACGCTGCTTGTTTTGGGCGTTCAGCGCCCAAATGCTGCCTCTCCTGGGCGTTCAACGCCTAGCTGTTGCTTCTTTCTGGCGTTGAACGCCAGGAAGTCCTTTGTTACTGGGCGTTTTTCTGAATGCCCAGAATGCTGTAAATCTGGCGTTAAACGCCCAGAAAGAGCTTCTTTCTGGCGTTTAACGCCCAGATGGCTATCCTCACTGGCGTTCAACGCCCAGTGGATGCTTCTGTTGGGCGTTGAACGCCCAAAACAGACTTTTACTGGCATTTTCTTGCCAGTGAGCTCTTTTTCTCTGTTTTGTGTGCAGAATCTTTCTGTAACCCTGTGAACTTATACAATTGACTCTTTACCTTAGGATCAGTGAACTTTATATAAACAAATAAAAATAAAAATAGGGCAAAATGCTTAGAGGATTGATGCCCCATGGCTGGGTTGCCTCCCAGCAAGCGCTTCTTTATTGTCTTTAGCTGGACCTTGCTGAGCTTTTAGTCTAGCTTCAGCCTTGAGTACTCTTGCTCAATATTGCCTTCAAGATAGTGCTTGATTCTCTGTCCATTGACAATGAACTTCTTATCAGAATCACTATCTTGAAGCTCCACATAGCCATATGGTGATACACTTGTAATCACATATGGTCCCCTCCACCGGGACTTCAGTTTCCCGGGGAATAGCCTGAGCCTAGAGTTGAACAACAGAACCTTTTGTCCTGGTTCAAAGATTCTAGATGACAGCTTTCTGTCATGCCACTTTTTTTTATTTTTTTTTATAAAGCTTGGCATTTTCGAAAGCAGTGAATCTGAATTCCTCTAGCTCATTTAGCTGGAGCAATCATTTTTCTCCAGCTAATCTGGCATCAAAGTTCAGGAATCTGGTTGCTCAGTAGGCTTTATGTTCCAGTTCCACGGGCAGGTGACATGCCTTACCATAGACCAGTTGGTATGGAGAGGTCCCTATAGGAGCCTTGAATGATGTTCTGTATGCCCACAGAGCATCATCCAAGCTTCTTGCCCAATCCTTTCTACGGGTATTTACAGTCCGTTCTAGGATTCTTTTTAGCTCTCTGTTACAGACTTCAGCTTGTCCATTAGTCTGTGGATAATATGGAGTCACCACCTTGTGGCGAATCCCATACCGGACCATGGCAGAGTAAAGCTGTTTGTTGCAGAAGTGAGTGCCCCCATCACTGATTAGTACTCTAGGGACCCCAAACCTGCTGAAGATATATTTCTGGAGGAACTTCAGCATTGTTTTAGTATTATTGGTGGGTGTGGCAATGGCCTCAACCCATTTTGATACATAGTCAACTGCCACCAGAATATAAGTGTTTGAGAATGATGGTGGGAAAAGTCCCATGAAGTCAATTCCCCATACGTCAAACAACTCAATCTCCAAGATTCCTTGTTGAGGCATGGCGTAACCATGAGGCAGATTACCAGCTCTTTGGCAACTGTCACAGTTACGTACAAACTCTCGGGAATCTTTATAGAGTGTGGGCCAATAGAAGCCACATTGGAGGACCTTGGTGGCTGTTCACTCACCTCCGAAATGGCCTCCATATTGAGATCCATGGTAATGCCATAGGATCCTCCTATAGAATCCTGCATGCCCCAGAAAGCTTCTGATTGCCTTAACATTGGCAGGTGGTGGTAATTTTTCAATTACCTCTATTTTTGCTTGATCCACCTCTATTCCCTTGTTTGAGATTTTATGCCCAAGGACAATCCATTCAGTCACCATGAAGTGACATTTTTCCCAGTTTAAGACTAAGTTGGTCTCTTGGCATCTCTTTAGGAAAAGTTTCAGGTGATCAAGACAGGAGCTGAATGAGTCTCCATATACTGAGAAGTCATCCATGAAGACTCCCAGAAATTTTTCCACCATATCAGAGAAAATAGAGAGCATACATCTCTGGAAGGTTGCAGGCGCATTACACAGCCCAAATGGCATCCTTCTATAAGCAAACACTCCAGATGGACATGTGAATGCTGTTTTCTCTTGATCCTGGGGATCCACTGCAATCTGGTTATAGCCTGAGTAGCCATCCAAAAAGCAGTAATAATCATGACCTGCCAGTCTTTCTAGCATCTGGTCTATGAATGGTAAGGGAAAATGATCCTTTCTGGTGGCTATATTGAGCCTTCTGTAGTCAATACACATGCGCCACCCTGTAACTGTTCTTGTAGGAACTAGTTCATTTTTTTCATTATGAATCACTGTCATGCCTCCCTTTTTTGGGACGACTTGGACAGGGCTCACCCAGGGGCTATCAGAAATAGGATAAATAATCCCAACCTCTAGTAATTTGGTGACCTCTTTCTGCACCACTTCCTTCATGGCTGGATTTAGCCACCTCTGTGGTTGAACCACTGGTTTAGCATTATCCTCCAATAAGATTTTGTGCATGCATCTAGCTGGGCTTATGCCCTTAAGGTCACCTATGGACCACCCAAGAGCTGTCTTGTGTGTCCTTAGCACTTGAATAAGTGCTTCCTCTTCCTGTGGGTTTAAAGTAGAGCTTATGATCCCTGGAAAAGTGTCACCTTCTCCCAGAAATACATATTTCAGGGATGGTGGTAATGGTTTGAGCTCGGGTTTAGGAGGTTTTTCCTCTTCCAGAGGAAATTTCAGAGGCTCTCTAATCTCCTCTGAATCCTCCAAATCAGGCTGAACATCTTTAAAGATGTCTTCCAACTCTGATTCGAGACTCTCAACCATGTTGATCTCTTCTACCAAAGAGTCAATAAGATTAACTTTCATGCAGTCTTTTGATGTGTCTGGATGCTGCATGGCTTTGACAGCATTCAACTTAAACTCATCATCATTGACTCTCAGGGTTATTTCTCCTTGTTGGACATCAATGAGGGTTCGTCCAGTTGCTAGGAAGGGTCTTCCTAGAATGAGAGTAGCACTGTTGTGCTCCTCCATTTCCAGCACTACAAAGTCAGTGGGAAAGGCGAATGGCCCAACTCTGACTATCATGTCTTCAATCACGCCTGATGGGTATTTAATGGAGCCATCAGCAAGTTGGAGACATATCCGGGTTGGTTTAACTTCTTCAGTTAAGCCAAGCTTTCTGATAGTGGATGCCGGTATTAGGTTGATGCTTGCCCCAAGATTGCATAAAGCTGTCTTGATGCAATTACCTCCTAATATGCATGGTATCAGAAAACTCCCAGGGTCTTTAAGCTTTTCAGGAAAGCTTTTTAGAATGACTGCACTGCATTTTTCAGTGAGGAGAACTCTTTCTGTTTCTCTCCAATCCTTTTTATGACTCAAGATCTCTTTCATGAACTTGGCATAAGAAGGTATTTGCTCAAGTGCCTCTGCAAATGGAATCTTTATTTCAAGAGTCCTGAGATAATCTGCAAAGTGAGCAAATTGCTTATCCTGCTCCTCTTTCAGGAGTTTTTGAGGATAAGGTATCTTGGCTTTATATTCCTCAACCTTAGTTGCTGTAAGTTTATTGCCTACAGAAGTGGTTGAAGAAGCCTTTTTAGAGGGGTTGTCATCAGCACTTGTGTGTGTATGATCCCTCACTGGCAATTGAGTGCCAGAGTTAGAAGCTGGAGTGACGTTAGACGCCAACTCCTTGTCTGTTCCTGGCGTCTGAACGCCAGAACTGTGCCCATTTTGGGCGTTCAACGCCAGATCCTGCCCATTTTGGGCGTTGAACGCCAGATCCTTGCTTGTTTCTGGCGTTGAACGCCAGTCCTTGCTTGTTACTGGCGTTGAACGCCAGTCTTGGGCATGGTCTGGGCGTTCAGCGCTAGCCTTCCACCAGATTGCTGGCGTTTTAACGCCAGAATTACTTTTTCCTGGGCTCTTACTCTCCTCAGGTGAATTTTGGGTGGTTTGCTCATTCCTTGGCTCTTTGCTGCCTTGAGGTGGGGTATTTAATGTTTTCCCACTTCTCAATTGAACTGCTTGGCATTCTTCTGTTATTTGTCTTGACAGCTGCTGCTTTGTTTGCTTCAATTGTTCTTCCATATTTATATTATCCATCCTTGTCTCTTGTAGTTTATCCTTGAATTCGGCTAACTGCTTTGTTAGAAAATCCAATTGCTGATTGAATTCAGCAGCTTGTTTTACAGGGCTGAGTTCAGCAGTTACTGTTTTAACCTCTTCTTTCATGGAAGGGTCACTGCTTAGGTACAGATGCTGATTCCTGGCAACTGTATCAATGAGCTCTTGAGCTTCTTTAATTGTCTTTCTCATGTGGATAGATCCACCAGCTGAGTAATCCAGAGACATCTGAGCTCCTTCTGCAAGCCCATAATAGAAGATGTCTAACTGAACCCACTCTGAAAACATTTCAGAGGGGCATTTTCGTAGCATCTCTCTGTATCTCTCCCAGGCATTATAAAGAGATTCATTATCTCCTTGTTTGAAGCCTTGGATGTCCAGCCTTAGCTGTGTCATCCGTTTTGGGGGAAAGTATTGATTCAGGAATTTTTCTGTCAGCTGTTTCCATGTCCTTATGCTGGCCTTAGGTTGGTTATTTAACCACCTCTTAGCTTGATCTTTTACAGCAAACGGAAATAGTAATAGTCTGTAGACGTCCTGATCTATTTCCTTATCATGTACTGTGTCAGTAATTTGTAAAAATTGTGCCAGAAACTCTGTAGGTTCTTCCTGTGGAAGACCGGAATACTGGCAGCTTTGCTGCACCATGATAATGAGCTGAGGATTCAACTCAAAGCTACTGACTCCAATGGAGGGTATGCAGATACTACTCCCATATGAAGCAGTAGAGGGGTTAGCATATGACCCCAGAGTCCTCCTGGACTGTTCATTTCCACTTAGATCCATGATGGAGAAAGGGAGATGATGTCAAATAAAAAATTTATTTTTATTTATTTATTTATTTATTTATTTTGAAAATAAAATAAATTAAAATAAAATAAATAAAAATAGGTGAAGATTTTCGAAAAAATGAGGAGAGAGAAAGTGGTAAGGGAGTTTTGAAAAATATATGATTTGGAAAAGATTTTAAATTTTTAAAAAAAATCTGAATTTTTAAAAATAATTTTTGAAAATTATTTTAAAATTAGAGAGAAAAGATATTTTTGAATTTAGTGAGGAAGAGAAAAACAATAAAATAGCACAAGATTTAAAATTTTTAGATCTAATGCTCCTTGTTTTCGAAAATTTTGGAGGGGAAACACCAAGGAACACCAAACTTAAAATTTTAAGATCAAGACACAAGGAAAACTCAAGAACACTTTGAAGACTCACAAGAATACAAGAACATGAAGAAAGAACACCAAACTTAAAATTTTTAGAAAACCAAACTAAAATTTTCGAAAAACAAAGAAAAATCAACAAGAAAACACCAAACTTAGAGTTTGGCACAAGATTTATTCAAAGAAAAATTATTTTTGAAAAAGATTTTAAAAATAGGATAACCAATTACCAAGAACATAAGCACCACGCTCTAACTAATTGAGCTATAAATTTAAAGTGTTTTAACAATGTATAAATAATAAAAGACTCTAAACCAAAAAGAAAAATTTTTCCTAATCTAAGCAACAAAATAAGCTGTCAGTTGTCCAAACTCAAACAATCCCCGGCAACGGCACCAAAAACTTGGTGCACGAATTGTGAATCACACTTTTCACAACTAGTACCACTAACCAGCAAGTGCACTGGGTCGTCCAAGTAATACCTTATGTGAGTAAGGGTCGAATCCCACAGAGATTGTTGGTTTGAAGCAAGCTATGGTTATCTTGTAAATCTCAGTTAGGAGGTCAATTATAATTATCAGTTGACTTGCAAATGAACAAGGGAACATAAAATAAATACTTGGTATGTAATAATGGAGAATGTGTTAGAGTTTTGGAGATGCTTTGTCTTCTGAATCTCTGCTTTCCTCTGCCTTCTTGTCCATGCACGCACGTTCCTCCTATGGCCAGCTGTGTGTTGGTGGATCACCGTTGTCAGTGGCTACCATCCATCCTTCCAGTGAAAAGGGTCCAAGTGCGCTGTCACCGCACGGCTAATCATCTGCAGGTTCTCAATTGTACTGGAATAGGATTTACTATCCTTTTGCGTCTGTCACTACGCCCAGCACTCGTGAGTTTGAAGCTCATCACAGCCATTCAATCCTAGAATCCTACTCGGAATACCACAGACAAGGTTTAGACTTTCTGGGAAATGAGTAAACTATGATAGATAGTGCAGAAATCCACTTCTGGGGCCCACTTGGTGTGTGCTGGGGCTGAGACTAAAGCTTTCACGTGCCTGGGGCTGTTTTGGGTATTCAACGCCAGCTTTGGATCCTTTTCTGGCGTTGAACTCCAACTTGCAACTTGATTCTAGCGCTGGACGCCAGAATTGGGCAGAGAGCTGGCGTTGAACGCCAGTTTACGTCATCTATCCTTGAGCAAAGTATGGACTATTATATATTGCTGGAAAGCCCTAGATGTCTAATTTCCAACGCAATTGGAAGCACGCCATTTGGAGTTCTGTAGCTCCAGAAAATCTATTTTAAAGGCAGGAAGGTCAGAATCTAACAGCATCAGCAGTCCTTTTTCAGCCTGAATCAGATTTTTGCTCAGCTCCCTCAATTTTAGCCAGAAAATACCTGAAATTACAAAAAAAACACACAAACTCATAGTAAAGTCCAGAAATGTAGATTTTGCCTAGAAACTAATGAGAATAAACTAAAAACCAACTAAAACATACTAAAATCTATATGAAATTAACCCCCAAAAGCGTATAAAATATCCGCTCATCACCTGAACAGTGCATATGTCTTTTGAAGTTGTTGTTTAAGAATGTTAAATATGTTGGCTCTTGAAAGAATGATGATAAGGAGACATGTTATTTGATAATCTGAAAAATCATAAAAATGACTCTTGAAGCAAGAAAAAGCAGCAAAGAACAAAGCTTGCAGAAAAAAAAAATAGGCGAAAAAAATAATAAAAAAAAAAGCAAGCAGAAAAAGCGAAAAGCTCTTAAAACCAAGAGGCAAGAGCAAAAAGCCAATAACCCTTAAAACCAAAAGGCAAGGGTAAATAAAAAAGATCCCAAGGCTTTGAGCATCAGTGGATAGGAGGGCCTAAAGGAATAAAATCCTGGCCTAAGCGGCTAAACCAAGTTGTCCCTAACCATGTGCTTGTGGCGTGAAGGTGTCAAGTGAAAACTTGAGACTGAGCGGTTAAAGTCAAGGTCCAAAGCAAAAGAAGAGTGTGCTTAAGAACCCTGGATACCTCTAATTGGGGACTTTAGCAAAGCTGAGTCACAATCTGAAAAGGTTCACCCAATTATGTGTCTGTGGCATTTATGTATCCAGTGGTAATACTGGAAAACAAAGTGCTTAGGGCCACGGCCAAGACTCATAAAATAGCTGTGTTCAAGAGTCATCATACTGAACTAGGAGAATCAATAACACTATCTGAACTCTGAGTTCCTATAGATGCCAATCATTCTGAACTTCAATAGATAAAGTGAGATGCCAAAACTATTCAAGAAGCAAAAAGCTACAAGTCCCGCTTATCTGATTGGAGCTATGTTTCATTGATAGTTTGGAATTTATAGTATATTCTCTTCTTTTTATCCTATTTGATTTTCAGTTGCTTGGGGACAAGCAACAATTTAAGTTTGGTGTTCTGATGAGCGGATAATTTATACGCTTTTTGGCATTATTTTTAGTATGTTTTTAGTAGAATCTAGTTACTTTTAGGGATGTTTTCATTAGTTTTTATGTTAAATTCATATTTCTGAACTTTACTATGAGTTTGTGTATTTTTCTATGATTTCAGGTATTTTCTGGCTGAAATTGAGGGACTTGAGCAAAAATCAGATTCAGAGGTTGAAGAAGGACTGCTGATGCTGTTGGATTCTGACCTCCCTGCACTCAAAGTGGATTTTCTGGAGCTACAAAACTCAAAATGGCACTCTTCCAATTGCGTTGGAAAGTCGACATCCAGGGCTTTCCAGCAATATATAATAGTCCATACTTTGGCCGAGTTTAGATGACGTAAAAGGGCGTTGAACGCCAGTTCTACGCTGCTGTCTGGAGTTAAACGCCAGAAACACGTCACAAGCCAGAGTTGAACGCCAGAAATACGTTACAAACTCGCGTTCAACTCCAAGATTGACCTCTACACGTGTAACATTCAAACTCAGCCCAAGCACACACCAAGTGGTCCCCGGAAGTAGATTTATGCATCAATTACTTACTTCTGTAAACCCTAGTAACTAGTTTAGTATAAATAGGACTTTTTACTATTGTATTAGACATCTTTGATCAGTTTTATGCTATCTTAGACTTTCATGGGGGCTGGCCATTCGTCCATGCCCGAACCATTATCACTTATGTATTTTCATACGGTAGAGTTTCTGCACTCCATAGATTAAGGTGTGGAGCTCTGCTGTTCCTCAAAGATTAATGCAAAGTACTACTATTTTTCTATTCAATTCAACTTATTCCGCTTCTAAGATATTCATTCGCACTTCAACCTGAATGTGATGAACGTGACAATCATCATCATTCCCTATGAACGCGTGCCTGACAACCACTTCCGTTTTACTTTAGATTGAATGAGTATCTCTTGGATCTCTTAATCAGAATCTTCGTGGTATAAGCTAGATTGATGGCGGCATTCATGAGAGTCCGGAAAGTCTAAACCTTGTCTGTGGTATTCCGAGTAGGACTCTGGAATTGAATGACTGTGACGAACTTCAAACTCGCGAGTGCTGGGCATAGTGACATACGCAAAAGGAGGGTGAATCCTATTCCAGTATGATCGAGAACCTCAGATGATTAGCCGTGCTATGACAGAGCATTTGGACCATTTTCACAAGAGGATAGGATGCAGCCATTGACAAAGGTGATGCCTCCAGACGATTAGCCATGCAGTGACAGCGCATCGGACCATTTTCCAGAGAGGATTAAAAGTAGCCATTGACAACGGTGATGTCCTTATATAAAGCCAGCCATGGAAAGGAGTAAGACTGATTGGATGAAGACAGCAGGAAAGCAGAGGTTCAGAGGAACGAAAGCATCTCTATACACTTATCTGAAATTCTCACCAATGATATACATAAGTGTTTCTATCCTTATTTTCTATCTATTTATTATTTATGTTCGAAAACTCCATAACTATTTTATATCCGCCTGACTGAGATTTACAAGGTGACCATAGCTTGCTTCATACCAACAATCTCCGTGGGATCGACCCTTACTCACGTAAGGTTTATTACTTGGACAACCCAGTGCACTTGCTGGTTAGTTGTATCGATGTTGTAAATGAAAAACGATTTATTAAGACGTGCGTACAGAGTTTCTGGCGTCGTTCTCTGATATCACAATTTCGTGCACTAGTTATCGTATATATGTGAATATTATGAATAGTTTGTTTTCTTTATCTCTTGTTAGTTTTTCTTTTTGTCTTTCTATTATGAATTCTCATCCCTTTGGCTATGAGTTTGGTTCAAACTATGTTGTAGGAAATGGAAGCTTCAATGAGGATGTGCATCAAAGATTTGGGAATCAACGATGGGAGGAGCCCCAAGCTTATGGAAAACCTTCTTGGCAACAACCTCCTCTGGTTTATTATGGGTATAATCCAACTCCTAATGCATACCAACCTAATGAATGTGGTGACCCTCATTGTGATTGTCAACCACAATCACCATATGCATATGACCCTCTTCCTCAACATAGCCCTCAACAACCATACTCACAAGCCTCATACCACTGGTGCACGAAATTTTGATACATATCCATGGCTCCAAAGGCCTGGTGCTCTGATCTAGTTTTATTGTCTGTCACAACTTCGCACAACTAACCAGCAAGTGCACTGGGTCGTCCAAGTAATACCTTACGTGAGTAAGGGTCGAATCCCACGGAGATTGTCGGCTTGAAGCAAGCTATGGTCACCTTGCAAATCTCAGTCAGGCGGATAATAATTGATTATGGAGTTTTCGAAAATAATATAATAAAAGAAGGATAGAAATACTTATGTAAATCATTGGTGAGAATTTCAGATAAGTGCATAGAGATGCTTTCGTTCCTCTGAACCTCTGCTTTCCTTCTGCCTTCATCCAATCAGTCTTACTCCTTTCCATGGCGAGCTTTATGCAAGGGCATCACCGTTGTCAGTGGCTAAAATCCCCTCCTCTTGTGAAAAAGGTCCAAATGCTCTGTCACGGCACGGCTAATCATTTGAGGTTCCTGATCATACTGGAATAGGATTTACTATCCCTTTGCGTCTGTCACTACGCCCAGCACTCGCGAGTTTGAAGTACGTCACAGCCATCCCTTCCCAGATCCTACTCGGAATACCACAGATAAGGTTTAGACTTTCCGGATCCTAGGAATGGCCATCCATGGGTTCTAACTTATACAACGAAGATCCTGATTAGGAGATCCAAGAGATATTCATTCTAGCTTGTTTGCATGTAGAAGGGAAGTGTTTGTCAGGCACGCGTTCATGAGGGAGAATGATGATGAGCGTCACATAATCATCACATTCATCATGTTCCTGGGTGCGAATGGATATCTTAGAAGCGGAATAAGTTGAATTGAATAGAAAGACAGTAGTACTTTGCATTAATCTTTGAAGAACAGCAGAGCTCCACACCTTAATCTATGGAGTGTAGAAACTCTACCGTTGAAAATACATAAGTGAAAGGTTCAGGCATGGCCGAGAGGCCAGCCCTCAAACGTGATCTAAGATAGCATACAACTGATCAAAGATATCTAATACAATAGTAAAAAGTCCTATTTATAATAAACTAGCTACCAGGGTTTACAGAAGTAAGTAATTGATGCATAAATCCACTTCTGGGGCCCACATGGTGTGTGCTTAGGCTGAGCTTGAATGTTACACGTGCAGAGGCTCTTTCTGGAGTTGAACGCCAGGTTGTAACGTATTTCTGGCGTTCAACTCTGGTTTGTGACTTGTTTCTGGCGTTTAACTCCAGACAGCAGCGTAGAACTGGCGTTCAACGCCCTTTTACGTCATCTAAACGCGGCCAAAGTATGGACTATTATATATTGCTGGAAAGCCCTGGATGTCTACTTTCCAACGCAATTAGAAGCGCGCCATTTTGAGTTCTGTAGCTCCATAAAATCCATTTTGAGTGCAGGGAGGTCAGAATCCAACAGCATCAGCAGTCCTTTTTCAACCTCTGAATCTGATTTTTGCTCAAGTCCCTCAATTTCAGCCAGAAAATACCTGAAATCACAGAAAAACACACAAACTCATAGTAAAGTCCAGAAATGTGAATTTAACATAAAAACTAATGAAAACATCCCTAAAAGTAACTAGATCCTACTAAAATCATACTAAAAACAATGCCAAAAAGCGTATAAATTATCCGCTCATCACAACACCAAACTTAAATTCTTGCTTGTCCCCAAGCAACTAAAAATCAAATAGGATAAAAAGAAGAGAATATACTATAAATTCCAAACTATCAATGAAACATAGCCCCAATCAAATGAGCGGGACTTATAGCTTTTTGCCTCTTGAATAGTTTTGGCATCTCACTTTATCCATTGAGGTTCAGAATGATTGGCATCTATAGGAACTCAGAGTTTAGATAGTGTTATTGATTCTCCTAGTTCAGTATGATGATTCTTGAACACAGCTATTTTATGAGTCTTGGCCGTGGCCCTAAGCACTTTGTTTTCCAGTATTACCACCGGATACATAAATGCCACAGACACATAATTGGGTGAACCTTTTCAGATTGTGACTCAGCTTTGCTAAAGTCCCCAATTAGAGGTGTCCAGGGTCCTTAAGCACACTCTTTTTTTTTTGCTTTGGACCTTGACTTTAACCGCTCAGTCTCAAGTTTTCACTTGACACCTACACGCCACAAGCACATGGTTAGGGACAGCTTGGTTTAGCCGCTTAGGCCAGGATTTTATTCCTTTAGGCCCTCCTATCCAATGATGCTCAAAGCCTTGGGATCCGTTTTATTTGCCTTTGCCTTTTGGTTTTAAGGGTTATTGGATTTTTGCTCTTGCCTCTTGGTTTTAAGAGCTTTGGCTTTTTCTGTTTGCTTTTTCTTTCCATTTTTTTTCGCCTATTTTTTTTTCTGCAAGCTTTGTTCTTTGCTGCTTTTTCTTGCTTCAAGAATCATTTTTATGATTTTTCAGATTATCAAATAACATGTCTCCTAGTCATCATTCTTTCAAGAGCCAACATATTTAACATTCTTAAACAACAACTTCAAAAGACATATACACTGTTCAAGCATACATTCAGAAAACAAGAAGCATTGTCACCACATCAATATAATTAAACTAAGTTCAAGGATAAATTCAAAACTCATGTACTTCTTGTTCTTTTGAATTAAAACATTTTTCATTTAAGAGAGGTGATGGATTCATAGGACATTCATAACTTTAAGACATAGTTACTAACTACTAATGATCATGTAATGAAGACACAAACATAGATAAGCACTTAACATAGAGAAAACGAAAAACAGAAGAAATAATTACAAGGAATGAATCCACCTTAGTGATGGTGGCGTTTCCTTCTGGAGGAACCAATGTTGTCCTTGAGCTCTTCTATGTCTCTTCCTTGTCTTTGTTGCTCCTCCCTCATTGCTTTTTGATCTTCTCTAATTTCATGAAGGATGATGGAGTGCTCTTGATGTTCCACCCTTAATTGTCCCATGATGGAACTTAATTCTCCTATGGAGGTATTGATTTGCTCCCAAAAGTTTTGTGGAGGAAAATGCATTTGAGGCATCTCCGGGATCTCATGGTGATGAGATTCATGCGCCTCTTGAGCTCCATGAATGGGCTCTCTTACTTGCTCCATCCTTTTCTTAGTGATGGGCTTCTCTTCCTTAATGGAAGTGTCTCCTTCTATGAAAGCTCCAGCTGAGTAACATAGATGGCAAATAAGATGAGGAAAAGCTAGCCTTGACCCAGGAGAGGGCTTTTCGGCTATTTTGTAGAGTTCATTAGAGATGACTTCATGAACTTCTATTTCCTCTCCAATCATGATGCTATGAATCATGATGGCCCGATCCACAGTAACTTCAGATCGGTTGCTAGTGGGGATGATGGAGCATTGGATGAATTCCAACCATCCTCTAGCCACAGGCTTGAGGTCCAATCTTCTTAGTTGAACCGGCTTGCCTTTGGAGTCAATCTTCCATTGAGCTCCTTCCACACATATGTCCATGAGAACTTGGTCCAAGCTTTGATTAAAGTTGACCCTTCTAGTGTAGGGGCGTGTATCTCCTTGCATCATAGGCAAGTTAAACGCCAACCTCACATTTTCCGGACTAAAATCCAAGTATTTCCCCCAAACCATTGTAACATAGTTCTTTGGATCCGGGTTCTTACTTTGATCATGGTTCTTGGTGATCCATGCATTGGCATAGAACTCTTGAACCATTAGGATGCTGACTTGTTGGATGGGATTTGTTAGAACTTCCCAACCTCTTCTTCGAATTTCATGTCGAATCTCCGGATACTCATTTCTTTTGAGTTTGAAAGGGACCTCGGGGATCACCTTCTTCTTGGCCACAACATCATAGAAGTGGTCTTGATGGGCTTGGAGATGAACCTTTCCATCTCCCATGACTCGGAGGTGGAAGCTTTTGTCTTCCCTTTTCCTTTTCTAGAGGATTCTCCGGTCTTAGGTGCCATCAATGGTAATGGAAAAACAAAAAGCTTATGCTTTTACCACACCAAACTTAGAATTTTGCTCGCCCTCGAGCAAGAGAAGAAAGAATAGATGAAGAAGAAGAAGAAATGGAGGAGAGGGAGAAGGGGTTGTGTTTCGGCCAAGAAGAGAAGAGAGGGTTGTGTTGTGTGAAAATGAGTAAGAATGGAGGGCTATATATAGGGAAGGGAGGGGGGTGAAGGTTCGGCCATTTAGGGTGGGTTTGGGTGGGGAATTGATTTTGAATTTTGAAGGTAGGTGGAGTTTATGAGGTAGGTTTATGGGGAAGAGTGGATGGATGTGAGTAGTGAAGAGGTGATGGGGAAGAGAGATTGAGGTGATTGGTAAAGGGTTTTGGGGAAGAGTGTTTATGGGATTGTGTGAAAGAGGGGTGAGAAGAAGTAAGTGGAGGTAGGTGGGGATCCTGTGGGGTCCACAGATCCTGAGGTGATTCTGTGGGGTCCACAGATCCTGAGGTGTTCAAGGATTTACAACCTTGCACCAAATTGGACATGCAAAATGCCCTTGCACGCAACTCTGGGCGTTCAACGCCAGGTTGGTGCTTGTTCTGGGCGTTGAACGCCCATTTGTAGCCTATTTCTGGCGTTGAACGCCAGAACCATGCTTGTTCTGGGCGTTCAGCGCCAGCTCTCCTCCAGGGTGCATTTCTGGCATTCAAATGCCCAGATGCTGCCCATTTTTGGCATTCAGCGCCAGAACCATGCTCTGTTCTGGCGTTGAACGCCCAAAAAATGCTTCTTACTGGCATTTAAACGCCAGTAAGGTCTTCCTCCAGGGTGTGATTTTTCTTCTGCTGTTTTTGATTCCGTTTTCAATTTTTATATTTATTTTGTGACTCCACATGATCATGAACCTATAAAGACATATAACTAAGAAAAATATAGTTAAATAAATAAAAATTGGGTTGCCTCCCAACAAGCGCTTCTTTAATGTCAATAGCTTGACAGTGGGCTCTCATGGAGCCTCACAGATGTGCAGAGCTTTGTTGAGACCTCCCAACACCAAACTTAGAGTTTGGATATGGGGGTTTGACACCAAACTTAGAGTTTGGTTGTGGCCTCCCAACACCAAACTTAGAGTTTGACTGTGGGGGCTTTGTTTGACTCTGCTTTGAGAGAAGCTTTTTATGCTTCCTCTCCATGGATGCAGAGAGAGATCCTTGAGTTGTAAACACAAGGTTGTCCTTATTTAATTGAAGGATCAATTCTCCTCTGTCCACATCAATCACAGCTCTTGCTGTGGCTAGGAAAGGTCTTCCTAGGATGATGGATTCATCCTCTTCCTTTCCAGTATCTAGGACTATGAAATCTGTAGGGATGTAAAGGCCTTCAACCTTTACTAACATGTCCTCTACTTGTCCATAAGCCTGCTTTCTTGAATTATCTGCCATCTCTAATGAGATTTTAGTGGCTTGCACCCCATAGATTCCCAGTTTCTCTATTACAGAGAGGGGCATGAGGTTTATCCCTGAACCAAGGTCACACAGAGCCTTAAAGATCATGGTGCCTATGGTACAAGGTATTATGAACTTTCCAAGATCCTGTTTCTTCTGAGGCAATGTCAGTTGATCCAAATCACTTAGTTCATTGGTGAATAAGGGAGGTTCATCTTCCCAAGTTTCAATGCCAAATAATTTGGCATTCAGCTTCATGATTGAACCAAGGAACTTGGCAGCTTGCTCTTCAGTAACATCCTCATTCTCTTCAGAAGAGGAATACTCATCAGAGCTCATGAATGGCATAAGGAGGTTCAATGGAATCTCTATGGTCTTTAGATGAGCCTCAGAGTCCTTTGGTTCCTCAGAGGGAAGCTCCTTATTGATCACTGGACGTCCCAGGAGGTCTTCCTCCTTGGGATTCACGTCCTCTCCTTCCCTTGTAGGTTCGGCCATAGTGCTTATGTCAATGGCCTTGCACTCTCCTTTTGGATTCTCTTCTGTATTGCTTGGGAGAGTACTATGAGGGATTTCAGTGATCCTTTTACTCAGCTGGCCCACTTGTGCTTCCAAATTTCTAATGGAAGACCTTGTTTCATTCATGAAACTCACAGTGGCCTTAGATAGATCAGAGACTAAATTTGCTAAGCTAGATGGATTCTGCTCAGAATTCTCTGTCTGTTGCTGAGTGGATGATGGAAAAGGCTTGCTATTGCTAAACCTGTTTCTTCCACCATTATTAAAGCCTTGTTGAGGCTTTTGATCCTTCCATGAGAGATTTGGGTGATTTCTCCATGATGGATTGTAGGTGTTTCCATATGGTTCACCCATGTATTTTAACTCTGCTATTGCAGGGTTCTCAGGATCATAAGCTTCTTCCTCAGAAGATGCCTCTTGAGTACTGTTGGATGCAGCTTGCATTCCATTCAGACTCTGAGAAATCATATTGACTTGCTGAGTCAATATTTTGTTCTGAGCCAGTATGGCATTCAGAGTATCAATTTCAAGAACTCCCTTCTTCATAGGCGTCCCATTACTCACAGGATTCCTCTCAGAAGTGTACATGAACTGGTTATTAGCAACCATGTCAATGAGTTCTTGAGCTTCTGCAGGCGTTTTCTTTAGGTGAATGGATCCACCTGCAGAAGTATCCAATGACATCTTTGATAGCTCAGATAAACCATCATAGAATATATCCAGGATGGTCCATTTTGAAAGCATGTCAGAAGGACACTTTTTGGTCAGCTGTTTGTATCTTTCCCAAGCTTCATAGAGGGATTCACCTTCTTTTTGTCTGAAGGTTTGAACATCAGCTCTAAGCTTGCTCAGCTTTTGAGGAGGAAAGAACTTGGCTAAGAAAGCCGTGACCAGCTTATCCCAAGAGTTCAGGCTGTCTTTAGGTTAAGAGTCCAACCATATTCTAGCTCTGTCTCTTACAGCAAAAGGGAAAAGCATGAGCCTGTAGACTTCAGGATTTCCTCCATTAGTCTTAACAGTATCAAAGATCTGCAAGAATTCAGTTAAGAACTGAAAAGGATCTTCAGATGGAAGTCCATGAAACTTGCAGTTCTGCTGCATCAGAGAAACTAGCTGAGGTTTCAGCTCAAAATTGTTTGCTCCAATGGTAGGAATGGAGATGCTTCTTCCATGTAAATTGGAATTAGGTGCAGTAAAGTCACCAAGTATTCTCCTTGCATTATTGTTGTTGGGTTCGGCTGCCATCTCCTTTACTTGTTCGAAATTTTCAATAAGGTTGTCTCTGGATTGTTGTAATTTAGCTTCTCTTAGTTTTCTCTTCAGAGTCCTTTCAGGTTCTGGATTAGCTTCAACAAGAATGCCTTTTTCTTTGTCCCTGCTCATAAGAAAGAGAAGAGAAAAAGAAAAGAAGAGGAATCCTCTGTCACAGTAAAGAGGTTTCTTATTGTTAGTAGAAGAAGAAAAGAAGAGAAAAAATTCGAACACAGATAGAAGAGGGGGTTCGAATTTGGTGAGTGATGTGAGGAAGAGATGTTAGTAGATGAATAAATAAATAGAAGGAGATGAGAAAGAAAGAATTTCGAAAATAATTTTTGAAAAAGAGTTAGTGATTTTCGAAAATGGTTTTTGAAAAATGTTAGTAATTTTCGAAAATTAAGATTTAAAATTTGAAATAATTAGTTAATTAAAAAGAAATTTTGAAAAAGAGGAAGATATTTTCGAAAATTAGAGAGAGAGAATTAGTTAGGTAGTTTTGAAAAAGATAAGAAATAAACAAAAAAGTTAGTTAGTTAGTTGAAACAAATTTGAAAATCAATTTTGAAAAGATAAGAAGATAAGAAGTTAGAAAAGATATTTTGAAATCAAATTTTGAAAAAGATAAGATAAGGAGATATTTTTGAAAAGATATGATTGAAGTTAGTTTTGAAAAAGATTTGATTTTTAAAATCACAATTAATGACTTGATTCACAAGAAATCACAAGATATGATTCTAGAACTCAAAGTTTAAATCTTTCTTAACAAGTAAGTAACAAACTTGAAATTTTTGAATCAAAACATTAATTGATGATGTTATTTTCGAAAATATGATGTAAAATTAAGAAAAAGATTTTTAAAAAATATTTTTGAAATTTTCGAAAATAACTAAAAAAATTGAAAAAGATTTGATTTTTTAAAAAAAATTGAAAAAGATAAGATTTTTAAATTGAAAATTTGACTTGACTCATAAAAACAACTAGATTTTTAAAAAATTTTTGAAAAAGTTAAATCTAATTTTCGAATTTATGAGAGAGAAGAAGGGAAAGATATTTTTTTTATTTTTGAATTTTTAATGATGAGAGAGAAAAACATGAAAATGATGCAATGCATGAAAGTTATGGATCAAAGTATGTGATGAATGCAAGAACACTATGAATGTCAAGATGAACACCAAGAACACTTTGAATGTCATGATGAACATCAAGACTTATTGTTGAAAATTTTATATGCAAAGAAAACATGCAAGACACCAAACTTAGAAATCTTTCATGTTTAGACACTGTGAATGCAAAAATGCACATGAAAAACAAGGAAAGACACAAAACATGAAAACATCAAGATCAAACAAGAAGACTTACCAAGAACAACTTGAAGATCATGAAGAACACTATGAATGTATGAATTTTTTCGAAAAATGCAAGATGAATATGCAATTGACACCAAACTTATAACATGACTTAAGACTCAAACAAGAAACACAAAAATATTTTTGATTTTTATGATTTTATGATTTTTTTTTTTGAAAATCATTTTGAAAAAGAAAAATAAGGATTCCAAAATTTTTAATATGAATTCCAGGAATCTTATGCTCTTTAGACTAAAGCTCCAATCAAAGGGTCAGGCATGGCTTAATAGCCAGCCAAGCTTTAGTATGTAACTCAGACATGACAGGTCTAACATGCCCTACAGTCATGGCTTTACAGCCAGCCATGCTTTATGAAAAACTAGAATTCATTCTTAAAAATTCTGAAGAAAATATATTTTTGAAAACATTTTTATTTTTAAAATTTTTTCAAAAACAAGGAAGAAATTTTTGAAAGATTTTTAAAAAAATTTTTGAAAACAAAACAAAAAGAAAATTACCTAATCTGAGCAACAAGATGATCCATCAGTTGTCCAAACTCGAACAATCCCCGGCAACGGTGCCAAAAACTTGGTGCACAAAATTGTGATACATATCCAAGGCTCCAAAGGCCTGGTGCTCTGATCTAGTTTTATTGTCTGTCACAACTTCGCACAACTAACCAGCAAGTGCACTGGGTCGTCCAAGTAATACCTTACGTGAGTAAGGGTCGAATCCCACAGAGATTGTCGGCTTGAAGCAAACTATGGTCACCTTGCAAATCTCAGTCAGGCGGATAATAATTGATTATGGAGTTTTCGAAAATAATATAATAAAAGAAGGATAGAAATACTTATGTAAATCATTGGTGAGAATTTCAGATAAGTGCATAGAGATGCTTTCGTTCCTCTGAACCTCTGCTTTCCTTCTGCCTTCATCCAATCAGTCTTACTCCTTTCCATGGCGAGCTTTATGCAAGGGCATCACTATTGTCAGTGGCTACAATCCCCTCCTCTTGTGAAAATAGTCCAAATACTCTGTCACGGCACGGCTAATCATCTGAGGTTCCCGATCATACTGGAATAGGATTTACTATCCTTTTGCGTCTGTCACTACGTCCAGCACTCGCGAGTTTGAAGTACGTCACAGCCATCCCTTCCCGGATCCTACTCGGAATACCACAGACAAGGTTTAGACTTTCCGGATCTCAGGAATGGCCATCCATGGGTTCTAACTTATACCACTAAGATCCTGATTAGGAGATCCAAGAGATATTCATTCTAGCTTGTTTGCATGTAGAAGGGAAGTGTTTGTCAGGCACGCGTTCATGAGGGAGAATGATGATGAGCGTCACATAATCATCACATTCATCATGTTCTTGGGTGCGAATGGATATCTTAGAAGCGGAATAAGTTGAATTGAATAGAAAGATAGTAGTACTTTGCATTAATCTTTGAAGAACAGCAGAGCTCCACACCTTAATCTATGGAGTGTAAAAACTCTACCGTTGAAAATACATAAGTGAAAGGTTCAGGCATGGCCGAGAGGCCAGCCCTCAAACATGATCTATGATAGCATACAACTGATCAAAGATATCTAATACAATAGTAAAAAGTCCTATTTATAATAAACTAGCTACTAGGGTTTACAGAAGTAAGTAATTGATGCATAAATCCACTTCCGGGGCCCACTTGGTGTGTGCTTGGGCTGAGCTTGAATGTTACACGTGCAGAGGCTCTTTTCGGAGTTGAACGCCAGGTTGTAACGTATTTCTGGCGTTCAACTCTGGTTTGTGACTTGTTTCTGGCGTTTAACTCCAGACAGCAGCGTAGAACTGGCGTTCAACGCCCTTTTACGTTGTCTAAACTCGGCCAAAGTATGGACTATTATACATTGCTGGAAAGCCCTGGATGTCTACTTTCCAACGCAATTGGAAGCGCGCCATTTTGAGTTCTGTAGCTCCATAAAATCCACTTTGAGTGTAGGGAGGTCAGAATCCAACAGCATCAGCAGTCCTTTTTCAACCTCTGAATCTGATTTTTGCTCAAGTCCCTCAATTTCAGCCAGAAAATACCTGAAATCACAGAAAAACACACAAACTCATAGTAAAGTCCAAAAATGTGAATTTAACATAAAAACTAATGAAAACATCCCTAAAAGTAACTAGATCCTACTAAAATCATACTAAAAACAATGCCAAAAAGCGTATAAATTATCCGCTCATCAACCACCATTCACCTCCATATGATCCTAACCCATATCCACCATACCAACAACTATGTGAACCATACTTAGAGCCACCACCATTCCAACATCAACACTCCTAAGAACCAATATTTCCTCATACACCACCTCAAGACTTTCACAAATATGAACCACCTTCAAACTATGACACTCTTCTTCCAAATAATGAACCCTCTTTTCCACCACTGCCTTTATTTGATGAATCTCTCTAACCCCTATTGCAAGAACAACAAGAACTCCTAACTCGTTGCCAAAGGCAAGAGGAAGTCGTGGCTAGCTTAACCGAAGTGATGAGCCAGTTAGCATCATTGTGCTCAACTATCCAAGACACCCTTATTGTTAAATGTGGAGGATTAATTGAGGAGCACAATGAGAAGGAGAATTTGGAGCTTCAAGGTGAAGAAGAAGAGTTAAAGCAAGAAGTGCAACAAGAGGAGAAAGTAGAGATAATTGGACCAAAGGAAGTGGTTGAAGATTTAGGAGATGTTGAGTGCAAAAAGAAATCTCAAGTTGAAGAGCCTTCTTCCATGGAGTTTGAAAGTGATGTTAAGAAGGATAGTGCACAAACTCCAAGGCATAATGTGATTGAAGAATTGGAAGAAATGGTACAAGCAACAAGCCTCCCTATTTATGATGATTCCGCATCAACATATGATCCTTTTGAGTTTAATGAATCCTTCCCCATTGAACTTGTAATTGATGTTGAGGTAAACTTCACTCAACCTCTAAGATATGATTTGAGTGATGGGGAAGAGCTAGAAGAAATTGGTGAGGAAGAATGTGAACTTGAGGAAGCTTGGCAAGAGGTAGAGCTTGAAGAATCTTGTCAAGTGGTGGAAGCCCTTAGAAGAGGATGGACAGGAGTGGAATGTGCTCTATCAAGATCATTGGAAACTCCTCTACCTAGGTCGCCATCTAATTCTTCATTTGAGTGGGTAAACCTTATCACTCTTAGCTTTATTGTCCCACTTGAATTTGGTTTGCTTGAAATAGATGGGCAACTTAGGATGCATTGTGGAATGAAGCGTAAGAGAAGGATGTTTAGTGGTTGGCATTGTAAATCTAGGCTCATTATGGTTGAGGCTTCAAGAAGTTGATGCAAAGGTTGGACTAGTGCTCAAATGGATGGGTCTAGGAGGATAGTTTGGTGCATAAACTAGAATTCCAAGGCTAAACCACTCGGATGGAATCATGATGATCAACTTGAAGACGGGTGTGAAAACAAAGTTTGGGATCCCAGATTACAAGATGTGGATCAATTTTTGGAGCTCCAAGCTTATAAAGAACTCCATCAAGAGTTGGTGCAATTAATTAAGAATCTTGGAGCACAATGGAAGACCAAGCATTGCTGGAAGTTCAAAGATGAATTCAAGCACAAGCCACCTTGATGAGAGCTCCCCATAAGTCCAACTTAAAGGCAATAAATAAAAGTGCTAGGTGGGAGACACCCCACCATGGTAACATCTTTTCACTTTTCTCTTTTGTATATATCGGTAAAATAAGTTTAATTTTGTGTTTATTTTAGTTTGTTGAGTTTATTTAGTAGTCTAGTATGTTAAATAAGGTTTGATGGTGTTTTGGTAGCTGTATGGATGTTTGGAATGCTTGGTTTAGTGCAAGAAATTGGAAAATTTTGAAAAACAGAGCACCCAGCCACGCATACGCGTCACCCACGCGTACGCATGACCCCTATGTTTTCAACCCCTCACGCGTATGCCTCGACCACGCGTACGCGTGTGACACCTAAAATTTCTCGGTGCAGTACAAATTCTGGAGAGTTGTGCGCGTAGTGTGCTGAAATTGTGCCTCTAGCACAATTTTGACCCACGCATACGCGTCATCTGTCTCTCTTTGCACTATCACGCGTGTGCATCGACGATGCGTACACATCGCCCCCTGTTTCTGCCATGTACGCATATGCGTGAAGTGACGCGTACGCGTGACACTCTGCCTTGTTTCACTCTCTTCTTTTCTTTTCTTCTTTCCATTTCTTTTCTTCTTGTCTCTTCTCCTCTTTTTTTCCCTTCTTCAACCATCATCCAACACTACCAATCACCATCTATCACCATCTCTTTTAGTTAGTTATTTATTTAGTTAGTTTGATTTATGTTTATCTTTCTATTTTTCATGATAAGTGTTGGATTATTAATCTTGTTTGCTGTTTATTGCTGCTGATTACTACTAGGATGTTATTTTAACATCATTATTATTAATTTTCATTGTTAGATTCTTTTATTGAGGTTACCTTTTGTTGCTTGGTTTTGAATTGATCATGCTTAACATTTGTGCATACCAAGTACTTATAACATTGCCTTCAAGAATGTTTTTAGGTTTCTAAATTGCATGTTTTGGCCAGCATGTGATTTGAATTCATTATCTATGATGAGACAATTTGTGTATTATCAATGTATTTTTTGTTAGGTGATGCTTGTTTATGATTGACCCTTATTGATATCACCTATTTCATGTATTGAGATTTGTGGAATTATAAAATTGGATCATGAGCTTACCTAGTGATATATTTTTGAGCTTTCTAAGCTTTGTGCAGCATGCTTGCTATGTGATCAATTTTAATTTCTATCTCTCTTTTCCTAAGCTCCATAGCACCCATGTCTTCCACTTCTATGTCAATTAGGTATTGCAAATAAATTCAAAGTGTGTCATTCATTGATGTGTAAGTTTCATATATCATTTGGTCCATTAAGTTCTCTTCCACATCAATCTCTGTCCAATCACTATCCATTTCACAATTGCTCGATTATTAACTTGAGTACTTTCATGCTTCTTTATTACTTGTTTGTTTATCTTAACGTACAAGTTTTCCTTAAAGTAGTATTTCAAGCACACTAGAATGAGTGAAGTGTATGATTTCTTTTGTGAACTTGTGACATAACTTTTAATATCTGTGTGTGTATTCTAAACCGCATGCAACTTAGAACTCACACACTTTTTTCCCTAATGTCACAAACTAATTCACTCACTTCATTCTAGTGATAATTACCTCATTCAAATAATCTATGCTTCCTTGCTTGTGTATTTACCTGTCTTATCATATCCTGTTTTCTATTGTTCAGGATGATTTGTCATAAGCAAAAACAGAAGCAGAGGAAAGAACACGCAGCAGCCGATTGATCCACCAGCTGAAGGTGGCAACCCGTGTAGCCGCCGTACCCCCTTGCTAATCTTTGAATGCACCGAAGACGGTGCAAAATTTTAAGTGTGGGGAGGTTGTCTGACCGAATCGGCCATTTTTGGGTGACAAATTTCTAATCCCAACACTTTCGCATTTCATTTTTAGGTCTTTTAGAATTTTAGTTGCATTTTCTTAGTTTGCATATATATATATATAATAAGTTTAGTCAAAATAATAAAATTTTTCAAGGAATTTATCTATAGGGCACCCCTATTAATTTGAGTAAAAAAAATTTTTTAGAACTTACTTGAATTATATATTGTGGAACATGTTTTTGAGCTAAGAACACATAAGCATGTGAGTTTTGAGCCTAATTGTGTGGTTATATCATACAACCACTATTTCATTCTTGTGTATATTATTCTCTTTCTATGATTGTAATCTTTGATTTGTTTGATTCTTTATGTCCATTATTTTGCGTATGAATGCATTTATATAATTGAGGCCATCGTTTCATTTAGCTCGCTTATCCAAAATAGCCTTACCTTTTATCTACCATTGTTAACCAACCTTGAGCCTATGCTAAACCCCTTTGTTCTTAATTTTAGCACATTACTAGCCTTAAAGTGAAAAATAATAAATTTCCTTAATTTTGATATTTGATTATCTTAGGCTAGTAAGAGTGTTTATCATTCAATTGTGGGAGATTTGGGACCATTGGGTAAGATGAAAGTGTATTTTATATTTTTGTTGAAAATTTTAGGAATTAGGTACATACTCATGCATTAAATGTTTGAACCATATGTATTGGTACCTTTGTATATAATTCATCAAAAAGAAAAAGAGAAAAACAAAAGAAAAATAAAAAAATTAAGATAAAAAGAAAAAAATAGAAAAAGAAAAAGAGAAAAAGAAAGCAATAAAAAAGGGGACAAAATGCCCCAAAGTAAAGTAATAATAATCGATGCATATGGGTTGTGATAAAAAAAGAGAATGCATGAGTGTGTGAAAAAGTGAAGAATGGATAGTTAGGTTTGCTTTAAATAGTATAGGTTGTCATAGGTTAGGTGGGAAGTTTAAGTTAATCAAAGATTCAAATTCTAGTCCACCTGACCAAATACAATCCTACCTCGACCCTAGCCCCATTACAACCTATGGATAAGTCCTCATGATATTTGTATGCATGCATTGAATAATTGTTGATTGTTAGATGAAAAACAAATCTTAGAAAGCATGATTAGAGGAGAATTGAGTGAATCAACCCTATACACTTGAGCAACTAGAGTGGATACACATCCGGTGAGAGTTCAATTGTTCAATTACATATTTTCACCTATGATCATCTCTTTTCTTGCAAGTTGTTAAAATCTTTTCAATAACTCAATTCAATTGTGGGTTTGATTTGATTGCTATTGCCTTAGCCCTTATGGTCATACAAGCTTTCTTGGGGATTGATTTATTTTGACCATGTAGTTGCATACATATAGATAGATTTCATGTAGATAGGTTGCTTTTAGATAGTTTGCATTGAATAAATGTTGATACCCTTTGTCTCTTTCTTGAGTTTAGCATGAGGACATGTTTAGTTTAAGTATGGGGAGGTTTGAAAAACTCCAATTTTGTGGTTTATCTTGTGTTGAATTTAGGGTGTTTTATCAACTTATCTCACATTTATTCAATGAAATAGCATGTTTTGCAATTCTCCCTAAAATTGTGCTTAAGAGTGAAAATATGCTTTTTAGGCCTTAAAATTGTTAGATTTAATTCACTTTAATTCCATTCGATACCTTGATATGTTTGTTGAGTGGTCTTAGGATTTATAAGGCAAGGATTGGATGGAATAGGTGAAGAAAAAGCATGCAAAGTGGAGAACTCATGAAGAAATGAGCATTTAGAGGATTCAAGGCCACGCGCACGCATCAATCACGCGTACATGTGAGAGAGAAGTTTGCATCCATGCGCACGCGTCATCCACGCGTACGCGTGAGGAAGAAATCTGCCAATGAAGCACACGCGTCACCCACGCGGACGCGTGACGAACGGCACGTGACTCACTTAAAGGCAAAATGCTGGGGGCGATTTCTGAGCCATCCAGGCCCAAGTCCAACTCATTTCTAAAACTATTTGATACAGAATTCAAGAGGAAACAAGGGAGGAGCAATTAGATAGTGTAGAATCATGTTTTAGGTAGTTTTCTAGAGAGAGAAGCTCCCTCTTCTCTCTAGAATTAGGGTAGAATTAGGTTAGATCTCCTTTAGATTTAGGTTTAATTCTTGTCTTGGTCTACATTTCCTTTCAATTTCTTGTTGCCACATCTTAGCTCTCTTAGTGTTATTTGCTATTTCCTCTATTTTGTTGCTTTTATGTTCATGACTCTTGTTGATCTTAATTTCTTTCAATGCAATTTGATGTTTTATGTTGTTTTTATGCTTAATTGATTTGTCATTATTAATTTCTTGCATTGGGTAGTTATAGAATTTATATTTCTTGCAATTTTACCATGCTTTCCTTTTATGCCTTCCAAGTGTTTGACAAAATGCTTGGTTGGATGTTAGAGTAGCTTTCTGAGCATTCTTGGCTTAGAAAGAGAAATTACGTGTTCTTGAGTCATTAACACCCAACTTATGTTGGTGATCTAGAGTTGTTAGTTAATATTATTTTCATTGACTCTAATCTCTTGCTAATTCAATTAGTAAGTTGATTAGAACTTTTGGATTGAGATTAACTAGTCCTATTTGACTTCCTTCCTATGTCGAAGATAACATTGTACCTTCTTCCGATGGTGAAGATGACTAAACAGGATTAGCTCTTATTAATTATAATATTATGATTAATGACTAGGATAGAAAGCCTAGATTCTCAATTCTTGCTATGAATGCCTCTTTTTAGTAATTGTTATCTTTAATTATTTTCTTTACTTTATTGTCATTTAAATTCTTGTTTTATCAACCCAACCCCCGTTAGACTCATAACCAATAATTGAGCACTCGATTATGTTTCCTAGGGAGAACGACCCGGGACTAATACTTTCGGTTATTTTTATTAGGTTAGACTTGTGACAACTAAAATTAAACTTTGATTGAGCATTTTCTGTCGGTTTGGAACTATACTTGCAATGAAGTTATTTCATCTAACCGAGAAGAAATTCTAAGCTAACGGTAACGCTTTTTCAGCACCCCACGCGTGCGCATCCCTGAAGCGTACGCGTGACTCACCATGCGAGAATGATGCGTAAAGGGTGCTGCTGTTTGGTGCCAAAACAAAGAGTTGTGATGGTACCATGTAGGTGGGGTGTTAGGCGCACAACCTACCCACGCATACGCATAGCTAACATGTACGCGTCATCTAATCTTTTTCTTACCCACGCGTGTGCATAATCGACGCGTACGCATCGCTGGGATGCTGCTGCTGCATGGTTCACAAAACAAAAAGTTGTGATGGATCTATGCGGGGTGTTGTGCAAAGAGCACGATGCACCCCCATGCGTACATGTGACTGACGCGTACGCGTCACTCCTCCATCTAGTTTCCACGCGCGTGCATGGACGACGTGCACGCATCGCCAGTTTCTGAAGCCTCCCATGCATATGCGTGGTCGATGCATCCGCGTCACTTCCCTTCCCCCATTTCTTTCTTCTTTCTTGTTTCCTTCTTTCTCCCTTCTCCTTGCTTCTTTTCTCCCCCTCATCTTTTCCTGTCCTCTTCTAAAAATTTTACTTCTCCCCTCCCCTTCTTTCTACTTTTCTTTTTCTTGTTCCATGTGTTTACTTTTTTTGTTTTTAATTGCAATTTAGTTTGTTATTTGTAGTTAGCTCTTCTTCTTTATCTTCTTGGCTGTGTTAGTTATCTCATACTTAATTTTTGGTAATCCAATAGATTGCTTTGGTGGCTGATGAGCGGATAATTTATACGCTTTTTGGCATTGTTTTTAGTATGTTTTTAGTAGGATCTAGTTACTTTTAGGGATGTTTTCATTAGTTTTTATGTTAAATTCACATTTTTGGACTTTACTATGAGTTTGTGTGTTTTTCTGTGATTTCAGGTATTTTCTGGCTGAAATTGAGGGACTTGAGCAAAAATCAGATTCAGAGGTAGAAGAAGGACTACTGATGCTGTTGGATTCTGACCTCCCTGCACTCAAAGTAGATTTTATGGAGCTACACAACTCAAAATGGCGCGCTTTCAATTGCGTTGGAAAGTAGACATCCAGGGCTTTCCAGCAATATATAATAGTCCATACTTTAGCTGAGTTTAGACGATGCAAAAGGGCATTGAACGCCAGTTCTATGCTGCAGTCTGGAGTTAAACGGCAGAAACACGTCACGAACCAGAGTTGAACGCCAAAAACACGTTACAAACTGGCGTTCAACTCCAAAAGAAGCCTGTGCATGTGTAACATTTAAGCTCAGCCCAAGCACACACCAAGTGGGCCCCGGAAGTGGATTTATGCATCAATTACTTACTTTTGTAAACCCTAGTAGCTAGTTTAGTATAAATAGGACTTTTTACAATTGTATTTGACATCTTCGGATCATCTTGGGATGTTTAGTTCTTAGATCATGGGGGCTGGCCATTCGGCCATGCCTGAACCTTTCACTTATGTATTTTTAACGGTAGAGTTTTTACACTCCATAGATTCAGGTGTGGAGCTCTGCTGTTCCTCATGAATTAATGCAAAGTACTACTGTTTTTTTATTCAATTCAACTTATTTCGCTTCTAAGATATTCATTTGCACTTCAATATGAATGTGATGAACATGACAATCATCATCATTCCCTTACGAACGCGTGCCTGACAACCACTTCCGTTCCACCTTAGATTGAATGAATATCTCTTGGATCTCTTAATCAGAATCTTCGTGGTATAAGCTAGATTGATGGCGGCATTCATGAGAATCTGGAAAGTCTAAACCTTGTCTGTGGTATTCCGAGTAGGATTCTGGGATTGAATGATCGTGACGAACTTCAAACTCGCGAGTGCTGGGTGTAGTGACAGACGCAAAAGGAGGGTGAATCCTATTCCAGTGTGATCGAGAACCTCAGATGATTAGCCGTGCTGTGACAGAGCATTTGGACCATTTTCACAAGAGGATGGGATGCAGCCATTGACCACGGTGATGCCTCCAGATGATTAGCCATGCAGGAACAGGGCATCGGACCATTTTCACAGAGAGGATGAAAAGTAGCCATTGACAATGGTGATGTCCTTACATAAAGCCAGCCATGGAAAGGAGTAGGATTGATTGGATGAAGACAGCAGGAAAGCAGAGGTTCAGAGGAACAAAAGCATCTCTATACGCTTATCTGAAATTCTCACCAATGATATACATAAGTATTTCTATCTTTATTTTTTGTTTATTTATTATTAATTTCGAAAACTCCATAACCATTTGATATCCGCCTGACTAAGATCTACAAGATGACCATAGCTTGCTTCATACCAACAATCTCCGTGGAATCGACCCTTACTCACGTAAGGTTTATTACTTGGACGACCCAGTGCACTTGCTGGTTAGTTTTATCGAAGTTGTGAATGAAAAACGATTTATTAAGACGTGTGTACAGAATTTTTGGCACTGTTGCCTGAGATCACAATTTCGTGCACCAAGTTTTTGGCGCCGTTGCCGGGAAACAATCAATTTCAAATAACAATTCACAATTGTTTCCAGACCACAATGGTGCCAAGTTTTTAATCCGGCAACAACACCAAGTTTTTGGCACCGTTGCCGGGGAATGTTCGAGTTTTCGGCAAGTTTTGGTCCGGTAACATTAGTGCCAAGTTTTCGGTCCAGCAACAACACCAAGTTTTTGGCGCCGTTGCCGGGGATTGTTCGAGTTTGGACAACTGACGGTTCATCTCGTTGCTCAGATTAGGTAATTTATTTTTTGTATTATTTTAAAAAATTTTTCAAAAAAATCTTTCAAAAATTTCTCATCTGTTTTCGAAAATTACTCTAAAAATTTTAAGAATGAATTCTAGTGTTTCATGAAGCATGTTGGAGCCTGGCTGGCTGTAAAGCCATATCTAAATTCATTTGGACTGGGGCTTCCAACCCAATACTATCAAGAGCAAGCTAGTTGTTGCTAATCCACCTGCTGCTGTTCCAGATCCACCTGATTTACATCCTAAAGCTGGCTGGCTATTAAGCCATGTCCAACCTTTTGATTGGAGCTTTAGGCTAATATTGAAAGATTCCTAGAATTCTTCTTAAAGATTTTGGATTTCTTATTTTCTTTTTCCTACATGTTTTTCGAAAATAATATTCAAAAATCCAAAAAAATGAATAAAATCATAAAAATAAAAAATATTTTGTATTTCTTGTTTGAGTCTTGAGTCAATTGTAAGTTTGGTGTCAATTGCATCTCCATTTGCACTTTTCGAAAAAATGCATTCATGCATTGCATTCATCATGATCTTCAAGTTGTTCTTGATAAACCTTCTTGATTGATCTTCATATTTTATTGTTTTGTGTCTTTTCTTGTTTTTCATGTGCATTTTTGCATTCATAGTGTCTGAACATGAAAGATTTCTAAGTTTGGTGTCTTGCATGTTTTCTTTGCATATAAAAATTTTTAAAAATATGTTCTTGATGTTCATCATGATCTTCAAAGTATTCTTGGTGTTCATCTTGACATTCATAGCATTCTTGCATGCATTCATTGTTTTGATCTAAAATTTCCATGCATTGAACATTTTTAGTGTTTTTCTCTCTCATCATAAAAATTCAAAAAAATAAAAAAAATATCTTTCCTTTTTTCTCTCATAAATTTCGAAAATTTGATTGACTTTTTCAAAAAAAATTTTAAAATCTAGTTGTTTCTTATGAGTCAAATCAAATTTTCAATTTAAAAATCTTATCTTTTTCAAAATCTTTTTCAAAAATCAAATCTTTTTCATTTTTCTTATTTATTTTCGAAAATTTTAAAAATATTTTTCAAAAATCTTTTTCCTAATTTCATCTCATAATTTTCGAAAATATCATCAACAATTAATGTTTTGATTCAAAAATTTCAAGTTTGTTAATTGCTTGTTAAGAAAGATTCAAACTTTAAGTTCTAGAATCATATCTTGTGAATCAAGTCATTAATTGTGATTTTAAAAATCAAATCTTTTTCAAAACTAATTTCAATCATATCTTTTCAAAAAAAAAAAATCTTTTTATCTTATCTTTTTCAAAAATTTGATTTTAAAATATCTTCTCTAACTTCTTATCTTCTTATCTTTTCAAAATTGATTTTCAAATCTTTTCTCAACTAACTAATTTATTTTTTGTTTGTTTCTTATCTTTTTCAAAACTACCTAACTAACTCTCTTTCTAATTTTCGAAAATCTCTTCCCTCTTTTTCAAAAATTTTTTTTAATTAATTAATTGTTTAATTGTTTAATTTTAATTTTATTTCATTTTCAAAAGTCACTAACTCTTTTTCAAAAATTATTTTCGAAAACTTCCCCATCTCATCTTCTTCTATTTATTTATTTATTTACTAACATCTCTTCCTCACTCACCAAAAATCCGAACCCCCTCTCTCTCTCTGAGTTCAGATTTTCTCTTCTTCTTTTCTTCTACTCTTATTTTCTTCTTCTACTTACATAAGGGAACCTCTATACCTGGGCAAAAAGGATCCCTATTATTATTATTTTTCTGTTCCCTCTTTTTCATATGAGCAGGAGCAAGGACAAGAACATTCTTGTTGAAGCAGACCCTGAACCTGAAAGGACTCTGAAGAGGAAACTAAGAGAAGCTAAAATACAACAATCCAAAGATAACCTTACAGGAATTTTTGAACAGGAAGAGGAAATGGCAGCCGAAAATAATAATAATGCAAGGAGGATGCTTGGTGACTTTACTGCACCTAATTCCAATTTACATGGAAGAAGCATCTCCATCCCTACCATTGGAGCAAACAATTTTGAGCTGAAACCTCAATTAGTTTCTCTGATGCAACAAAACTGCAAGTTTCATGGACTTCCATCTGAAGATCCTTTTCAGTTTTTAACTGAATTCTTATAGATCTGTGATACTGTTAAGACTAATGGAGTAGATCCTGAAGTCTACAGGCTCATGCTTTTCCCTTTTGCTGTGAGAGACAGAGCTAGAATATGGTTAGACTCTCAACCTAAGGATAGCCTGAACTATTGGGAAAAGCTGGTCAAGGCTTTCTTAGCCAAGTTCTTCCCTCCTCAAAAGCTTAGTAAGCTTAGAGTGGATGTTCAAACCTTCAGACAGAAATAAGGTGAATCCCTCTATGAAGCTTGGGAGAGATACAAGGAACTGACCAAAAAGTGTCCCTCTGACATGCTTTCAGAATGGACCATCCTGGATATATTCTATGATGGTCTGTCTGAATTAGCTAAGATGTCATTGGATACTTCTGCAGGTGGATCCATTCACCTAAAGAAAACGCCTGCAGAAGCTCAGGAACTCATTGACATGGTTGCTAATAACCAGTTCATGTACACTTTTGAGAGGAATCCTGTGAGTAATGGGATGCCTCAGAAGAAGGGAGTTCTTGAAATTGATACTCTGAATGCCATATTGGCTCAGAATAAAATATTAACTCAGCAAGTTAATATGATTTCTCAGAGTCTGAATGGAATGCAAGCTGCATCCAACAGTACTCAAGAGGCATCTTCTGAAGAAGAGGCTTATGATCCTGAAAACCCTGCAATAGCAGAGGTAAATTATATGGGTGAACCTTATGGAAACACCTATAACTCCTCATGGAGAAATCACCCAAATTTCTCATGGAAGGATCAACAAAAGACTCAACAAGGCTTTAATAATGGTGGAAGAAACAGGTTTAGCAATAGCAAACCTTTTCCATCATCCACTCAGCAACAGACAGAGAACTCTGAACAAAATACCTCTAATTTAGCAAACTTAGTCTCTGATCTATCTAAGGCCACTGTGAGTTTCATGAATGAAACAAGGTCCTCCATTAGAAATTTGGAAGCACAAGTGGGCCAGCTGAGTAAAAGAATCACTGAAACCCCTCCTAGTACTCTCCCAAGCAATACAGAAGAAAATCCAAAAGGAGAGTGTAAGGCTATTGATATAACCATCATGGCCGAATCCAAGGAGGAAGGGGAGGACGTGAATCCCAAGGAGGAAGACCTCCTGGGACATCCAGTGATCAATAAGGAGTTTCCCTTTGAGGAACCAAAGGAATCTGAGACTCACCTAGAGACCATAGAGATTCCATTGAACATCCTTATGCCATTCATGAGCTCTGAAGAGTATTCTTCTTCTGAAGAGAATGAAGATGTTACTGAAGAGCAAGTTGCCAAGTTCCTTGGTGCAATCATGAAGCTGAATGCCAATTTATTTGGTAAAGAGACTTGGGGAGATGAACCTCCCCTGTTCACCAATGAACTAAATGCATTGGATCAACTGAGATTGCCTCAGAAGAAACAGGATCGTGGAAAGTTCCTAATACCTTGCACCATAGGCACCATAACCTTTGAGAAGGCTCTATGTGACCTGGGGTCAGGAATAAACCTCATGCCACTCTCTGTAATGGAGAAACTGGGAATCTTTGAAGTACAAGCTGCTAAAATCTCATTAGAGATGGCAGACAATTCCAGAAAACAGGCTTATGGACAAGTAGAGGACATATTAGTAAAGGTTGAAGGCCTTTACATCCCTACTGATTTCATAAGCCTAGATACTGGGAAGGATGAGGATGAATCCATCATCCTTGGAAGACCCTTCCTAGCCACAGCAAGAGCTGTGATTGATGTTAACAGAGGTGAACTAGTCCTTCAATTGAATGAGGACTCCCTTGAGTTTAAAACTCAAGGACATCCTTCTGTAAACATAAAAAAGAAGCACAATAAGCTTCTCTCAAAACAGAGTCAACCAGAGCCCCCACAGTCAAACTCTAAGTTTGGTGTTGGGAGGCCACAACCAAACTCTAAGTTTAGTGTTGAACTCCCATATCCAAACTCTAAGTTTGGTGTTGGGGAGTCTCAATAATGCTCTGAACATCTGTGAGGCTCCATGAGAGCCCACTGTCAAGCTATTGACATTAAAGAAGCGCTTGTTGGGAGGCAACCTAATTTTTATTTAATTACATTTTTTATTAGTTATATGTCTTCATAGGTTCATTATCATGTGGAGTCACAAAAATAACTGAAAAAATTGAAGAAAAATCAAAAACAGCATAAAAAAACAGCACACCTTGGAGGAGGATCTTACTGGCGTTTAAACGCCAGTAAAGAGCATCTGGCTGGCGTTCAACGCCAGAAAAGAGCATGGAGCTGGCGCTGAACGCCAGAAACAAGCATGAAGCTGGCGTTCAACGCCAGAAATATGCTGCATCTGGGCGTTGAACGCTCAGAACAAGCATCAGTTCGGCGTTTAAATGCCAGAATTGCATGCAAAGGCATTTTACATGCCTAATTAGTGCAGGGATGTAAATCCTTGACACCTCAAGATCTGTGGACCTCACAGAATTATCTCAGGATCTATGAACCCCACAGGATCCCCACCTTCCCTCCTCATAATCCTAGTTTTTTTCACATCTTCTTCTTCATCTATTCTTTCTTCTTTTGCTCGAGGGCGAGCAACATTCTAAGTTTGGTGTGGTAAAAGCATTGCTTATTTTGCTTTTCCATAACCATTGATGGTACCCAAGGCCAGAGAAACCTCAAAAAAAAAAGAGAGAGAAGAGAAAAGGGAAGACAAAAGCTTCCACCTCCAAGTCATGGGAGATGGAGAGATTCATGTAAAGGATCTATAGCTCAGTGGTAGAACATTTGACTGCAAATCAAGAGATCCCTGAGATACCTCAAGGGATACATTTTCCCCCACACAATTATTGGGAGCAACTAAGGATAGGAGCAACAAAGACAAGGAAGAGACATAGAAGAGCTCAAGGACATCATTGGTTCCTCAAGGAGAAAACGTCACCATCACTAAGGTGGACTCATTCCTTGTTCTTAAATTTTCTGTTTTTCATTTTCTTATGTTAAATTTTTATCTATGTTTGTGTCTTTATTACATGATCATTAGTATTTAAATGTCTATGCCTTAAAGTAGTGAATATGAATCCATCACCTCTCTTAAATAAAAAAATGTTTTAATTCAAAAGAACAAGAAGTACATGAGTTTCGAATTTATCCTTGAACTTAGTTTAATTATATTGATGTGGAGACAATACTTCTTGTTTTCTGAATGAATGCTTGAACAGTGCATATGTCTTTTGAAGTTGTTGTTTAAGAATGTTAAATATGTTGGCTCTTGAAAGAATGATGACAAGGAGACATGTTATTTGATAATCTGAAAAATCATAAAATTGATTCTTGAAGCAAGAAAAAGCAGCAAAGAACAAAGCTTGCAGAAAAAAAAATAATAGCGAAAAAAAAAAGAGAAAAAGCAAGTAGAAAAAGCCAAAAGCTCTTAAAACCAAAAGGCAAGAGCAAAAAGCCAATAACCCTTAAAACATAAAGGCAAGGGTAAATAAAAAGGATCCCAAGGCTTTGAGCATCAGTGGATAGGAGGGCCTAAAGGAATAAAATCCCGGCCTAAGCGGCTAAACCAAGCTGTCCCTAACCATGTGCTTGTGGCGTGAAGGTGTCAAGTGAAAACTTGAGACTAAGCAGTTAAAGTCAAGGTCCAAAGCAAAAGAAGAGTGTGCTTAAGAACCCTGGACACCTCTAATTGGGGACTTTAGCAAAGCTGAGTCACAATCTGAAAAGGTTCACCCAATTATGTGTCTGTGGCATTTATGTATCCGGTGGTAATACTGGAAAACAAAGTGCTTGGGGCCACGGCCAAGACTCATAAAGTAGCTGTGTTCAAGAATCAACATACTGAACTAGGAGATTCAATAACACTATCTGAACTCTGAGTTCCTATAGATGCCAATCATTCTGAACCTCAATGGATGAAGTGAGATGCCAAAACTATTCAAGAGGCAAAAAGCTACAAGTCCCGCTCATGTGATTGGAGCTATGTTTCATTGATAGTTTGGAATTTATAGTATATTCTCTTCTTTTTATCCTATTTGATTTTCAGTTGCTTGGGGACAAGCAACAATTTAAGTTTGGTGTTGTGATGAGCGGATAATTTATACGCTTTTTGGCATTGTTTTTAGTATGTTTTTAGTAGGATCTAGTTACTTTTAGGGATGTTTTCATTAGTTTTTATGTTAAATTCACATTTTTTGACTTTACTATGAGTTTGTGTGTTTTTCTATGATTTCAGGTATTTTCTGGCTGAAATTGAGGGACTTGAGCAAAAATCAGATTCAGAGGTAGAAGAAGGACTACTGATGCTGTTGGATTCTGACCTCCCTGCACTCAAAGTGGATTTTCTGGAGTTACAGAACTCAAAATAGTGCGCTTTCAATTGCGTTGGAAAGTAGACATCCAGGGCTTTCCAGCAATATATAATAGTCCATACTTTAACCGAGTTTAGATGATGCAAAAGGGCGTTGAACGCCGGTTCTATGCTGCAGTCTGGAGTTAAACACCAGAAACACGTCACGAACCAGAGTTGAACGCCAAAAACACATTACAAACTGACGTTCAACTCCAGAAGAAGCCTCTGCACGTGTAACATTTAAGCTCAGCCCAAGCACACACCAAGTGGGCCCCGGAAGTGGATTTATGCATCAATTACTTCTGTAAACCCTAGTAGCTAGTTTAGTATAAATAGGACTTTTTACTATTGTATTTGACATCTTCGGATCATCTTGGGATGTTTAGTTCTTAGATCATGGGGGCTGGCCATTCGGCCATACCTGAACCTTTCACTTATGTATTTTTAACGGTAGAGTTTCTACACTCCATAGATTAAGGTGTGGAACTCTACTGTTCCTCATGAATTAATGCAAAGTACTACTATTTTTCTATTCAATTCAACTTATTCCGCTTCTAAGATATTCATTCGCACTTCAATATGAATGTGATGAACGTGACAATCATCGTCATTCCCTTACGAACGCGTGCCTGACAACCACTTCCGTTCCACCTTAGATTGAATGAATATCTCTTGGATCTCTTAATCAGAATCTTCGTGGTATAAGCTAGATTGATGGCGGCATTCATGAGAATCTGGAAAGTCTAAACCTTGTCTGTGGTATTCCGAGTAGGATTCTGGGATTGAATGATCGTGACGAACTTCAAACTCGCGAGTGCTGGGTGTAGTGACAGACGCAAAAGGAGGGTGAATCCTATTCCAGTGTGATCGAGAACCTCAGATGATTAGCTGTGCTGTGACAGAGCATTTGGACCATTTTCACAAGAGGATGGGATACAGCCATTGACCACGGTGATGCCTCCAGATGATTAGCCATGCAGTGACAGTGCATCGGACCATTTTCATAGAGAGGATGAAAAGTAGCCATTGACAATGGTGATGTTCTTACATAAAGCCAACCATGGAAAGGAGTAGGATTGATTGGATGAAGACAGCAGGAAAGCAGAGGTTCAGAGGAACGAAAGCATCTCTATACACTTATCTGAAATTCTCACCAATGATATACATAAGTATTTCTATCTTTATTTTCTGTTTATTTATTATTAATTTCGAAAACTCCATAACCATTTGATATTCGCCTAACTGAGATCTACAAGATGACCATAGCTTGCTTCATACCAACAATCTCCGTGGGATCGACCCTTACTCACGTAAGGTTTATTACTTGGACGACCTAGTGCACTTGCTGGTTAGTTGTATCGAAGTTGTGAATGAAAAATGATTTTTTAAGATGTGCGTACAGAGTTTTTGGCGCCGTTGCCTGAGATCACAATTTCGTGCACCAGTGGCTCTTATTGCTTGGTGATGTATTCCTTGTGCATTCTACCCTTGCTATTCTTGTAACATCATGCATGAATTAGTGGTTTATTCCTCTCTAACTCCGTATTCGTTTATCTTTGTGCTCCATTGCTTTCGAGTTAGAGTGGGTTAGTGCTTTTCTCATATCTTCACTATTCTTGCATGTGTTTATCTTTATTAATTTCATTGCTTAAGTTTCTCTTTTCTTTGTCTATACTTGTGTGCCTCTTGACTCATGCATCGAGTGCTAGTGATATGTCTTAATGCTTTTATTGCTTTCTCCATTACATGTTGTAGTTACCATGTAATGGAGACACCCCATTCTTGTTTGGCTTTACTCTTTGCTAGCACTTTTTTAATATTTTGTCCTTCTCTCTAAGCTTCAAATTTCTCCTTTTCCCTCCTTTTCAGGGTGATTATCAAGAGAGGAAACACCTTAGCTGTCTATCGCATCCATGGATGAGCCCGACTCTCCGGAGTTCACTTCAGATTTTGGTAAGAAGCAATCAAGACGTAGACATGGGGCCCCTGTCACACCATCCTTAGGCCATTGGGGGTGGCAATTCCGTACCCACTTTGCTCATTTTTGCATGCACCGAGGACGGTGCAATCTTTAAGTGTGGGGAGGTCGAGGACCGACTTCCGTGGGTCACTACTCCTTTTACCAACACCAAACCTCAATTTTCTTTGTTAGTTAGTCGCATTGGATGATAGATTGCATGTTAGTTAGAATTTATACATATTCTACTCATTTTTATGTTAGGACTACTTGGTTGAAGTGATGATTTCCTTTTCAAGAAACTATTCTAGGGCATTTCACTAATTTGAATCAAAACTTTTGTTGAACTTGCTTGAAGAAATTTATTTTGGAACATAGTTTTAGAGCTAGAACAAACAAGTCTAGTGAGATTTTGAGCCTAATTGATTGGTTGCATCTTATCAACCAATATATTTCGTTTCAGTGTGTGTTTTTCTCTCTAAGATTGTGATCTTTGTCTTCCTTGATTCTATATTTTCATTGTTTGATGTATGAATGTATTTATGTGATTGAGGCCTTTGTTACACTAAGCTTGCATACCCAAATGGCCTTACTCTTTCATCATCCTTTGCAAACTAATATTGAGCCTATCTTACCCCAGTTGTTCTCTATTTTAGCACATCACTAACTTTAAGCAGAAAACAATGAATGTCCTTAATTTGATTCCTTGGTTAGCTTAGACTAGTGAGAGTGTGTATAATTTAAGTGTGAGAAAATTTGGTATGGGAACATTTCGTTTAGGAATTGGGTATTTTATATTTTTGTTAAAATGTGAAAAAAAATAGTTCGGTGCATATTCTTGCATTCAATACCTTAATCATATACATTAATCTCTTGTGTATATATGTACTATCCACCACACATACAATAAGGGAACAAAAGAAAAATAAAAAGAAAAATAAAAAAATAAAGAAAAGAAAAATAAAAGAAAAATAAAAAGAAGAAAAAAAAAGAAAACAATAAAAAGGGGACAAAATGCCCCAAAGTAAGTGGTGATAGCAATGCATATGTATTGTATTCAAAGTTGGGATGCATGAATATGTGGCAAAAGATAGTCAATAGGTAGTTAGGTTTTGCATTGTAATTACATGGATTGTCTTAGTTAGGTGGGAAGTTTAGGTTAATCAAGGATTCATATTTTAGTCCACCTGGCCAAATACAATCCTACCTTGACCCTAACCCCATTACAACCCGTGGAAAGACCTCTTGATATGTGTATTCATGCATTGAACATATGTTGATTGGTAGAAGAAGAGCAAGCCTTAGAAAGCAAGATTAGTAGAGAACCGAGAGAATCGCCACTCAAACACTAGAGAGATTAGAGTGCAAATACTTTCGGTGAGGGTTCGAAGCTCAATTCCTTGTTCTCAACTTTCATGAGCTTTCTTCTTGCAAGTCTATTTGTACGTCATTTTGAGATTTGGATTAGTGGAATTCATGAATACATAACTATCTTGTCCCTACTTGTCCACATACTCTTAGAGGTTGATTTACTTTTAAACCAAGTAGGTAGAAGCATTTAGCATATAGTTGCATTCATATAGATAGGTTGCATTGCATAAGTCCTACCATTTTCCTTCACTCTTTTGGTTCCCTAGAGTTAGCATGAGCACATGCTAATATGTAAGTGTGGGGAAGTTGATAAACCATAATTTTATGGTTTATTTTGGGTTGAATTGAGTGAATTTTGTCAACTCTTCTCACACTTACTATATAAGTTGCATGTGTTTAAGATTCCTTCCTAATTTTGTGCTATGATTGAAAACATGCTTTCTAGGCCTTTAAATTACTAATTTTTAATCCTCTCTTATTACCATTCAATTGTGTAATACGTTTGTTGAGTGATCTCAGGGTTATAGGGCTGGAATGGCATGGAGGATGGAGAAGAAGCATGCTAAAGAGGAAGGAACACAAGAAATTGAACTTTGGAGAAGCTGGTCCCGACGCATATACATGACTGACGCGTACGCGTGACCAGGTGCAGCAAAATGGCGTGTACGCATAGTGATAAACCACTATTTTATGGCTTATCTTGTACTCAATTGAGTGGTTTTTATTAACTCTTTACCCACTTATTCATACTATTTGCATGGTTTTATATTTCCTTCCTAATTATGTGTTTTGATTGAAAACATGCTTCTTTGATCTTATATTTGCTTATTATTAATCCTCTCTTATTACCATTAGATGCCTTGATATGTGTGTTAAGTGTTTTTAGATATTATAAGGCAGGAATGGCTTGGAGGATGGAAAGGAAGCATGCAAAAGTGGAAGGAATACAATAAGTTGGAGAAATTGCTAAGCTGTCCAGCCTGACCTCTTTGCACTCAAACGGCTATAACTTTAGCTACAGAGGTCCAAATGACGCGGTTCCAGTTGCGTTGGAAAGCTAACGTTTGGGGCTTCGATTCGATATGTAATATGATATAGTTTACCTGAAGCTAGGCGACGCGATCACGTGATCCATGGGCCGCGTCGCAGTGACGAAAAACCAGCGTGGCAAAATTCGAAACCGGCGAATTCTGGACTGTTTTTGACCCAGTTTGCGGCCCAGAAAACACAGATTAGAGGCTATAAAGTGGGGGATTGCATCTATTCATAGAAAAGGCTTCCATAATTCACAATTTTAGGAGTAGATGTAGTTTTTAGAGAGAGAGGTTCTCTCCTCTCTCTTAGGATTAGGATTTAGGATTTCTCTTAGTTTTAGGAGTAGCTCTCAATCCCAGGTTCTTTATTTTTATTTATTTTTATTTAATTTATGAACTCTTCCGTGTTACATATAATTTTCTTAATTAATGTTATTTGAGGTAATTCAGATTTAAGATTACTTTGCTCTATTTATAAGTGCTTTCAATTTAACTTACACATTTTCTTCCTTTTGGCTTTGGTTAAATAATTGGTAACTCTTGAGTTATCAAACTCATTGTTGATTGAGAATTGGAATTCTTCAAGAATTAATTCATCCACTTAACTTACCTTCATAGTTAGAGGTTAATAAAGTGGGAGAAAAATCCAATTCTCATTACAATTGATAAGGATAACTAGGATAGGACCTCCAGTCTTCATACCTTGCCAAAAGCTTATTTTACAGTTATTTATTTATTTTACTTGTTATTTAAATATACCTGTGCGCATTCCCCAAACTTCCAAAACCCCCAATTTACAATCTTCATAACCAATAATAAGAACATACTTCCCTGCAATTCCTTGAGAAGACGACCCGAGGTTTGAATACTCGGTTATCAATTTAAAAAGGGGTTTGTTACTTGTGACAACCAAAACGTTTGTACGAAGGGATTTTTGTCGGTTTAGAGACTAAATCTACAACGCGACTGTTTTTATGACATTCTTTACTGGCAAAAATCCCAACTTTAAAATAGCGCCGTTGCCGGGGAATTGCAAATGTGTGCCTTATTATTGGTTATTGTAAATATTTGCTTTTTGCTTGTTTATTTGTTTCTATTTTTGTTTTTATTTTTGCTTTTTCATAAATTAAGAGGTTATTGGTTTTATTTAGTTATTATAAAATTTTTCAAAAATTTGTTCTTAGTGTTCATCTTGATCTTCGAGTTGTTCTTCGCATTCATCTTGACCTTCAAGCTGTTCTTAGTTGTTTTCTTCGTTTTGATCTAAAAATTTGAATTTTGGTGTCATTTTATTGTTTTTCTCTTTAAAAATATTTTTAATTAATTTTTTTTCGAAAAAAAAAATTCAGATTTTTATTTTTTAAAATTTTTATCTTATCTTATCTTATTTCAAATTTCAAATTTCAAATTTCAAAAATTCAAATTTCAAAAATTCAAAATTCAAATTTCAAAATTTCAAATTTCAAAATTTCAAATTTCAAATTTCAAAATTTAATTTTCAAATTCAAAATTTAAATAACCTTTTAATTTAAATTTATTTTTATTTTTATTTTTTATTTTTATTTACTACTATGAATTCTCACCCTTTTGGCTATGAGTCTGGTTACAATAATGTTGCAGGAAGAAGAAATTACAATGAGAACAAGCATCAAGGTTGGAACAATCAAAGATGGGAGGAGCCACAAGGATTTAATCAGCCCTCATGGCAACAACCACCTCCAATGGACTATCAACAACCATTCTGTGATGCATATCAAGGCAATGGCTATGGTGAGCACTCTTTTGATTATCAACAACCACCACCATATGCCTACGAATCCTCTCCTCAACATAACTTTGGACCACCAAACTCACAAGCCCCTTTCCGCCATTCACCTCCATATGAGCCTAACCCTCAACCACCATACCAACCACCTTATGAGCCATATGAACCATATATAGAACCACCCCAATTCCAATCCAATCACTCCCAATCACCACCACTTTCTTTTGTAGCATGTCCAAGTCCGGCAACCCGGGAAGCAGAGGATCGCCTAAGGGAAACAGTAATTAAATTTCAGGCAACCGTTCAACAACTGGGGCAAGCATTAATTCAATGGGCTTCTAGGCACTCAAATATACAAGGATTAGCCACAGCTCCATGTGGACAGTCTAGTGAAGAGCGTAGCATGAAGAAGATACCAGAAACCCCAGTGGACAAGACAGAGAATGAATTCGTACTAGAACAAGTAGAAGAAGCTGTCATTGTTCAAGAAGAAGAAGAAGTGGTTGAAGACTTAGGAGATGCAGAACCTCCATGGGAAAGTCCAGTCATAGAACCTCCTTCCAAGACGGTTGAAATTGATGCTGAGGAGGGTGTACAACCTCCAAAGCATATCATAGTTGAAGACTTGGAAGAGGTTGATCAAGAGATGGAGATTCAAGAAGAAGAAGCACGATCTCCCATGCCCTTGGAAAGCAATGAAGAGAAGATTGAATTGGAAGAGAGCTGCCAAGAGGAAGAGGTTGAAATTGAAGAAGCTTGCAAAGAGGTGGTAATTATCAGAAAAGAGCACAAGGGAGTGGAGCTTGCAATTTCATTAAAAATACCTCCCCCTAAGTTGCCATCATCCTTCACAACATTCAAGTGGGTAAAATTCATATCCCTTAGCTTTCTAATTCCACTTGAATATGGGCTACTAGAGACGGATGGTCAACTTAGAGCTCTTTGTGACATTAAGAGTAAGAGGAAGATGGCCAGTGGTAAGAATTGTCCTGCAAGGTTCATCATGGTTGGAAGCTTAAAGTTCAAACGCAAGGGTTGGTATAAAGCTCAACTGAATGGGTCTAGGAAGCTGTTTGGTCGCTGCAGTGAGAATTCAGATCACCTTTCACCCGGTTGGAAAAATGCAGATCGAGACAAAAATGGGTGGAAAAGTAAAGTTTGGGATCCTGGAATCTGTTCTGGCGTTTGTCACCCCGGGAACCTAAGAATCTGTTTGAAGCTTCTTAAGGGCTTTACATGCTTAGTTTGGGACCCCGGAGGTTACTGGAATCACAAACATTGGTGGAGATTCCTGGATGAGTTCAAACACAAGCCACCATAACAGGGAGCTCACCAAATGTCCAACTTAAGGACTTTAACTAAAAGTACTAGGTGGGAAACAACCCACCATGGTATGATCGTTCATTTTTCATTTTTATTTAGTTTTATTTGTTTTCGAGTTTTATTTTATTTTATTGAACCTGGAGTTTTGCATCACATTCATATTAACACTGCATTCTGCATATTTTTTTCAGATTACCAACAAAAAAAAAAAGCGAGCACGCGACGCGACCGCATCAGCGACGCGTCCGCGTCGCAAGGAGATGGGAGACAATATTAATATGAATAGAGAGTTTCGCAGGAGCAGTGCTGGAGGCGTTCTAATGGCACAAATTGATCCACGCGACCGCGTCACTGACGCGTCCGCATCACATGAGAAACATGCCTCCCACGCAACCGCGTCAACCACGCGGCCGCGTGACCTGAAAATCGACGTCAACCAGGTGCATGGCCGAAAGTTGAGCTGGAGTTGGGCTGGACCCGTGCTAGCAGCACAAGCCCTGCCACGCGAATGCATCACCCACGCGTCCGCGTCATATTGGAAATAAGGCCACCTGCGCGATCGCGTAGACCACGTGACCGCGTCACCCTGGATTTTGGCAATACTGAGTTTTGAACAGAGAGTTGTGCGACCGCGAGGCTGCACTCGCGCCACTAGCACAAATCAAGTCACGCGATCGCGTGCCCCACGCGTCTGCGTCACCCAACCTTATCGCGCACCACGCGACCGCGTCACTCACGCGACCGCGTCGCCAGCATCGCACAACCTATCCAGATTAGTGCCAATTTTCTTATCTTCTCTTTTCTAATCCTAATTTCTTCCTTCTCTCTCCTTTCTCACTTTTTTTTTCTTTTTCTCATCCTTTTTCCCTCTCGTTCTATTTTATTTAATTTATTTGCATACTTTCATTCATTGCATTATTTTCATTGGTGTTAGAAATTTATTTGGGTCATTATTTTTCTATATTTTTGGATTATTAAAATGGTTTGACAATTATATATTACTTTTTAAAGGGTTGCTTGCATGTTCAATTTAATACTTTCAAATAGTTTATTTACTATGCATGCTATGTGTTTGTGAAAAAGCCCATATGGCATTATGCACTTCTCTATTTTACTTTATACTATTCAATGCTTGCTTTTCATAAACTCCCTTTACTATTGTATTAATTGAAATTAATTGTCAATACAAACATGGTAATTTATTACAAGTAATGCTTGGTCTATGCTACTCATGCCCTTTTCCGGCATGCCAATAAACACCCTGCATCCACTTATCTTTCGATGCACCGGCTATTTTTCATTGCTGGCTTTTCACATGTACTCGAGAGCATGTGTTAATGTCAATTACATCCTAATGTGCATCCATCACCACTCTTCCATTCTCTTCCTTGCTATATATCTATTTGAATTTAATTTACTTTCTCTTCCCTTCTTCAGGATGGCCACCAAGGAAGGAAAGGAGAAAGCTACTCCCAAACCGCCGGTAAGGAAAGGAACAAAAAAGAGCCCAGCTGAGAAACCACAACCCCCATCCACTTGCACATCTTAGCATGCACCGAGGACGGTGCAATCTTTAAGTATGGGGAGGTCGATACCGATCTCCATGGGTTAGTTATTTCTTGACTCAACACCAAAAATTTTTTATTTTATTTGTTTGTTCATTGTTGCAATTGCATAATTGATTGCATATTTGTTTGATTTTTTGCATATTTTACTACTTGGTTAAAGTAATATTTTCTTTTTCAAGAAACCTTTTAGAGAATTTCGCTAATTTGAATAAAATTTAATGTTACACTTGTTTGAAGAGATATTATACTGGAACATGGTTTAGAACTCGAACACACAAAACCCGTGAGATTTTGAGCCTATTTGAATTGGTTGCATTTTATCAACCAAAAATTTCTGTTTTAGTGTGTATTTTTCTCTCTAAAATTGTGATCTTTGTCTTGCTTAATTCTATATTTCCATTATTTGATGTATGCATGCACTTATATGATTAAGGCCTTTGTTTCACTTAGCTTACATACCCATATGGCCTTACCTTTCATTATCCTTTGCAAACCAATTTGAGCCTATTTTACCCCTTTGTTCTTTACTTTAGCACATCATTAACTCTAAGCGGAAAACAATAATGTCCTTAATTTGAATCCTTAGTTAGCTTAGACTAGTGAGAGTGCTCATAAATTAAGTGTGGGAAAAGTGGGTTTGGAAACAATTGGTTTGAGAATTGAGTATGTTAGAATTTTCTGAAAATGTGAAAGAATGTTGAGAATATGTTCATGCATTCAATACTTTAATCATATGCATTGAGAAAAAAAATAAAAAAAAAAGAAAGAAAAATAAAGGAGAAAAAAAAAGAAAAAGAGCAAATAATAAAAGGGGACAAAATGCCCCAAAGTAAGTGGTGAAAGCAATGCATATGAGTTGTACTTGAAATTAGAATGCATGAATATGTGGAAAACATATGTTGTTGCTAGATAAGGAGAAATTGGAGAATTTATGATGATGATTTGATAAACAATGTTTGTGATGGTTTAGAATGATGTATATGTAAATTGTTTGACGTCGGGATTGTTTATTATGTTTAAGATGGTTATATTGAGAAGACATTAAGAAAATTATGAGGATTTGATAGTTTGATAGCTAGATGATTGAGAAATGGTTAGGGAGAGTTTATTATGGATGGTTGGGTTGTTATGAGTGTGTTTTGGTTGGTTTGATTTGGAAGTTTTAGAAACTAGAGAATTTTGTAGAATTTTGTAAAATCTTATTTTTAATGAACTTTGGCGGATCATAACTTAAGCCTCAGACCTTTAAATTTAATGACTGTTATTTTAAATTAAAGAAGATTTTAAGAACTTTAAAATGATATAAAGATTGAGGAAAATAGTGTTTTGTAGAGGGAGTTATGAGTATTTGAAGTTTTCTACAAAAAACTTATTTCTATAGCTTTAAAATTTTTCCAAGTTTGATACAGCATTTGTACGCGAACCTATGCACGCGACGTGGACATTCTCCACTGCTTGGGGATCTCACGTACGTGGGCACTAGCATGCGTACGCAAGCATGCATTTTCAAGGCATGCATACGCGAGTTTCTAACACGCGACGCGGGGATTCCCTCTGGGTTGGGACTCTCGCATACGTGAGCAGAGTGTTGCATACGCAGACAGGGGCTTTGCGTACATAAGACCTCTGTTTTGCTGAAAACTTGTTTTCCTTCAATTTTAACTGGTTTTCTAGCTTTCAAAACTTCTCTAATTGCTGTTTGAGACTCTTAACTAGTAATTAGACTTTGAGATTAATGAGAATGATTTAGGTGATATAAAATTTATATTTTCTGTTAGTAAGATTAGAGCCAGTGACTTAGGTCTTGGAAGTATTATGGATGAATTAGTGAATGTTGACTTGTGCAGTATTTCTTTGAGGAGATGTTGAGAAATGAGATTGGATTATAATGAATGTGAGGAATTGAGAACTAATGATGGTTATGATGAGTGTGGAACTCGGACATGAATGAGGTACATGTTGGTTATTGAAAGAAGTTTGCAGGGTACTGTATCCCTGGCGTGGCATATTCTCTACTGCAAGAGTGTGCCGGGCACTATATCTCTGGAATGTTGAGACTTGAGAGCTGAGAAAAGTTTGAGATGAGAATATAGTGATGACTGATAATGATTTGAGGTGGATGGACTTATTAGATATGGAATGATAGTGTGTAGGGCACTATATCCCTGGCATGGCAAGTTCTCTGTCGCATGAGTGTGCAGGGCACTATATCCTTGGATGAAATTATGATTGATAACCTTTTCTACCGCATGAGTGTGCAGGGCACTATATCCCTGGCGTGGCAGATCTTCTGTCGCAGGAATGTGTCGGGCACTATATCCACAAGTTAATAGTGTGCAGGGCATTATATCCCTGGCATAGCAGATTCTCTGCTGCATGAGTGTGCAGGGCACTATATCCCTGGCATGGCAAGAAAGGCTACATCCGAAAGGATGTGTCGGGTTGGCATTTATGGACTGACAAGTGATATCACGAGCCAATAGGACAGGCATTCATCATATGCATCTTCTATGTGTTTGTTTGTGATAAACCCCAATTTTGTGGTTTATCTTGTGTTGAATTTAGGAAATTTTATCAACTTATCTCACATTTATTCACTAAAATAGCATGGTTTTATAAACTCTCCCTAATTTGTGCTTAAGAGTGAAAACATACTTTTTAGACCCAAAAATTGATAAATTTAATTCACTTTAATCTATTCGATGTCTTGATATATTTGTTAAATGATTTCAGGTTTAGAAGGCAAAGATTGGATTGAAGGAATGAAGAAAAAGCATGTAAAAATGGAGAACTCATGCAAAAATGAAGGAATTGCTAAGCTGTCAATCCTGACCTCTTCGTACTAAAATGATCATAACTTGAGCTCTAGAGGTCCAAATGAGGTGGTTCTAGTTGCATTGAAAAGCTTTGCATTTAGGCAATGTGCACGTGTCGCCCATGCGCACGCGTCGTAGGATCACTGTGGGCCAATTTAAGCAACTCGTGGCTAGTGTTTTCTGAAGCATTTTGGGCCCAATCCAACTTATTTCTGATGCTATTGAACTCAAGGATTGATGGGGGGATGAACCAAGTAGTCATAGTTTAGTTTTTACCATGTTGTAGGTTAGAATTCTAGAGAGAGAAGCTCTCTCTTCTCTCTAGAATTTAGGGTAGTTTAGGTTTAATTTTCTTATATCCAACTTTCAATTCTTGTTTTGATTTAGTTGTCCCTTTTAATTTCTTGTTGTTACATCTTTACTCTTATAATTTTACTTGTAATTTCTTATTTTGCTCTCTTTTATGTTGATGAACCATTAATTGATCTTAATTTTCTTTAATGCAATTTTATGTTTCCATGCTCTTTTATATTTATCTTCATTGTTATTGTTGATTTCTTTCTTTGCTTTTTCTTTTGTTCCCCTCTTCGAGCCTTGCTGGGTTCATTTGCTAGCAATTTCCTCAGCCCAAAGTAGCGCTCAGTGAGTGAATTGAACGTAGCGCCCTTCTTTGCTTGTCTTGGTTCCCATTTCGAACCTTGGTTGCTCCCTTTGTGAGTGCTGCGCTTTGATTTTCTTGCATTGGAAGCCCGAAAACATTCAAACATTGAACGTAGCGCTTCACTTAAATTGAGCGCTATGCTTTGATAGATGAGCGCTCCGTTCCTTGTTTTAACGTAGCTCTCCCTTGCATTAATGACGCTGGGCTAATTTACTAAGTAAATTTCATGCATGCTTTCATTGGTTTAATTGATTAGTAATGCCAATTAATTCATTTAATACCTTGGTTTATTCATTGGCATTACTAATGAAATGTTTCATGCATGCATGCTTATATTTATTTACTTAGTAATGCATTAACGTAGCTTGATTTGCCAATTGGCATTAGTAATGAAACTTTCATTTAATTAATAAAGCCAATGCATTCATGTTTAAAGCATGATATGTTCTTTATCCAATTGGCTTTAATAATGCATGCTTTCATTAAATGCCGTAGCATTCATTGGCTTAATTAATTAATTAACGTTTCATGCATCATTTCATGCATGCTTTCATTATTGGTTCGGTCATTAAATGCATGCATGCATGATAATTCATGATGCTAATGTCAAGGCTCTATAGTCATGGGCCACGCTTTTAAAAGCGTGGCCTAAGGTTCCAAAGCGTGCTCAACTTTAAAGTGTGTCCCAAAATCATTCTTTTCTTCTTTTGAATTGATTTCGTGCTATTTTACTTCTTTTTCTACTTATTTCCTACAAAATTTATAAAATCAAAAGATCAAGGAAATATACCATTTAAGCACAAAAGCATTCAATATTTAAGCACTAATTATCAATTTCTTGTATGAAAAAACATAGAAAAACATGACATGATGACATGTCATCACAACACCAAACTTAAATCTTGCTTGTCCCCAAGCAAGAAAAGAATCATGTAGTACATTTTGTCCAACCAAGGTGAGAAGAATAGCAAGTTAATATTCATGGTAGGCTAGTTTTCTATGCATGCTACAATCACAAAAGAAATGTAAATGATTGATGCTTCTATCTAGCTCAATTTATGAAATCTTTTCCTTATATTTCTTCCTTGAAACAAGCTTTTGATTTTCTTATTAGCTTCTCCTTTTGGGTGCTTTGCCCCATGAGTTGATAACAAAGCTACGATTCTAAATGCTTTGTTTTCAAGTATTACCACTTGATACATAAGCACCACAAGCATTTAATTAGAGGACTTCTTTAAGCTCATTTGTTTCTTTTCTTAATTCTCTAATCATTGATGGTTAGAGCCTTGAGCTTTGAGGGAGTGCATTTGCACTTGAGCCTAACCTTGACTTCTAAGTGTTTTGTTTTCAAACTTTTTGCTTGATACATAAATACCACAAGTACTTAACAACTTAATTGTCATTGGTACTCAAAGCCTTCATCTTTCTCATTCATTCCCTATTTCTTTTCTTGCCTTAATTTGCAATTGCTTCTTCAAGGTTTTCATGATTTCAAAAGATTTCACAAAATGTTCTAGATGAAAACTTCAATTAAATAAAATCTAATGCAATTGAGCAACAATTAACCATACTAGCTTTCCAATACTTGTATGCATATTCTAAACTCTTCTTTAACTCCTTGTTTGTTTATGATCATGATGCTTTATTGCTTTTGAATTCACAAAACTCAAGTTGGTAGTCATAATGTCATAGCAACATGTTGTAAATCAAAATTCAGGCTATGCTTATTCATACCACACATGCATACAGAGAAGATAAAGACAATTATGCAATTTAAAGTGCTAGAAACAAATGAGAAGAAAAAGAACTTTACAACCTTGTAATTCATCTTCTCTATTGTTGTCATTTTCCTCCCATTCTTCCTCTTCCCTTGCCAAACTCAGAATGCTTGCTCATCCTCAAGCAACAATTAGAACAATAGCTATGGGTCTAGAATGGATCATGAATGTCTTACACAATGAAATATTAGTAGTACATGTGTTTTAAGCAAGCAAAATTAAAGATAACAATCAAGGCACAGGAAACAGAGACATTGTGATTGCAAATATAAGAGGGTGTGCATGATACATGGCATAAAAGATAGGTGGCACACCAAACTTAGTGTGACACTTTCACTTGGAATTGATGCAAGTATCTAGTAAGGATTGGAACCAAATCATATGTCAATTTATTTGAATTAAAACTAAGCAAATGAAACTGTTATATGTTAAGCACAATCACCAAGCTAAGAATCTGTTATGAATAAGGATCTCTTGGTAATGTATTAACAAAAATAGTTAATAGAAGAAAGCATTAAAAACAAGAAAATGACTAAAACAAAGAGAAAACTAAATTTGTCTAACTAAAAGAAAGATAACACTGCAAAGGACATTGTGATTATGCAGACAAGTGGTGTTGCCTAATGAATTGCATAGAGAATTAAGTGGCATACCAAACTTAGAATCTTAGTGTGACACTTTGAATTGATGCAATCATCCAGAGGGATTGAAAACAAAGTGTTGCATGGCAACACCAAACTTAGAATGTAATCATATGCCAATTTATTGAAATTTAAACAAAGCAGAGAAAGGAAATAAACAAAGCAAATAGAAGAAATGTTACCTACGGTTGACATGTTCTTTACTTTCTTCCTCTTCTTCCAGTTTGTTAAGAGGAATGACCTCAAGAGGGGAGAAGATTCAGCTATTGTCCCTTGTCTTGGCCTCTCCTCAGCAAGCTTCCTTTTATAAATGGCTTGATTGAGCTTGCTTGCTGGATTAAGGACAGGATTGGTGCTGTTGTTAGTTGCCTCCACTTCTTTGGATTCAAGACTTGGTTGCTGTGTGATTATTGGAGTTTTATCTTCATCCAGAGCCTTTTGAATTGCTGGTTCCATGAGCCCTTCCTCTATGCACTTCTCTGCTTCAATTGAGTGTGACTTCTCTTGATTGTCTTCTTCACTTTCTTGTTCCTCCACTCCTTCCTTTGCACTCAACATTTGACTTAATAGCTCTTTCATGGAGGAGGTTTGTTGATCTTCCCAAGATTTCTTCATCTCCTCTTCATATCTTTCAATCATGGATTCAAGTGTTGAGACGTTTTGGTTCAGGGAAGTTTGTGAGGGTTGTGAATTTTCATGTTCCCTTGTCATCTCAAGAGGCTTTTGTGAATGTAAAATCCTTGGCTCATGTTCCTCATCCTTCATTACAATTTCACTTGACACAGGGACCTTTTGTTCTTGTTTTTCCACTTCCTCACCCACAAATTGGTCTTCATCCTCACTGTTTGATGGTTCTAAGTTCCTCCTTGTTTGCTCTAAGGGCCCATTCATCTTCTTGAAGAGGATTTCTTTCCAGGATTGTTTGTGTCTTTCCAAGAGTTGTCCTTATATTTTAATGGCTTGGCATTGGCTTTCTAAGGGTTCTTTGGACCATTGAAGGTAATCCTCAACTGCTAGTTCAAGAGATAAAGGTTGAGAGTAATTTTGGTGACATGGATGTGTTGTGGTGAAGTTGTGTTGAGGGGTGTGGAATGAGTTTTGTGAGTTGTGGAATGAAGGGGCATGCAACACGCCCAAAGCGCACCTCTTAGGATTGAAGAAAAATGAGCGTGCCACACACCAGGTGCAAGGTGTGGCACACCGAGCCAAAACTCCAGAGGGCCAATTCACCATTAGGCGTGCCACACGCCTAACTCTGGGCGTGCTACACACCTCCAAGGGCCCACGTTCACATGTTGAAAGAGAGCTTTTCCCAAGCCCATATTGAAGCACCAAGTCAAGGATTGAATCATCAAGTCATGGACCTAAACGATCAGAAGAATTGAAGATTAATTACAGAAGATTTGATTAGTTTTTGTTTTAATCAAAATTTGCATTTAATGCTTAGGTTTTGTTTTAGTTTTTAGTATTTAAGGAGAGAAGTCACATATGCCTTCTCTTCTTTAGTAGTTTACAATTCATAATTTTTTAGGTTTTCTTTTGAAGAATGAGTCACTAATCTCCTCAATTAAGGTTAGGAGCTCTGTTGATTCCTATGGACTAATGTTATAGCTTTTCTATCTTGATTAATAAATTGATAATTTTTAAGAAAGAGTTTTTGTTCTTCATCTAAAGGATTTGAATGTGTTGGAAAATAATTCTCGACTTGAATTCTCTTAATATCTTAGAAAAGTTGATTAATTAAATTAAGCTTGAAAACTTCTTCTCTTGATTCTTAGGTTTTGAACTTCGATTTGATAAGTGTCATCAAATCAAGAAAGTTTAGTTCTTGAGAATTGTGTGATTTTTAAATCAGTGAACGTTCTTAACCTCTTGTCATAATTGATTAATTAAGGAATTGATAATTGATTAGGATTAGATAAATTAAATTACCAAGGAATTGGAGTTTGATTATTTATGATTTGCCATAGATACATCTTTGCATAGTTAAGGTGGAGAGTGAAAAGCATTTTTTCGGAAGTCTCAACATCTCTAAAACCTTAACTCTTTTGAATCATATTTCTTTCTCAATTACTTACGACTTGCTTTTATTCAATTCATTGGTTTTATGCAATTGCTCTTGAAACCCTTGATTTTGATTGTCTAACTTAATCCTTGTGGGAATGATAACCCACTCCCGTGGTATCACTTGAGACGATTTGATGCACTTGCCGATAGTTTGTAGTTTGTAAAATTTGCATCAAGCTTTTGGCGCCGTTGCTGGGGATTAATTGTGATTAACAACTAACCGTTAATTGATTACCTATATTAGACATTTTTTCTTTTTCTGTTTCTCGTCGGTTTCAAAAAAAATTCATTTTGTTCCATCCCCCTTTCTTTTCTTTTAACCACATGGTACCCTTAATTCAGTTTGGTATTTAGTGCTAAGGAAAATAATAGAAAGAGACCACAAGATTTACTACTCACACTCAAGGATTGATTCATATTACTATCGATGGAGGAACTATTCGTATTTTGGTTTGGAAAGTCAAGAACAAGGAAACTTACGTGTTCCATATCCCATCCATCAAGAACCATCATCTCGTTATTCATATCAGGAACCATCATCCAATTATTCATATCAAGAACCACCATCTCTCTATCCATATCAAGAACCATCATCTTTTTGTTCATATCAAGAACTATCATCTATTTATTCTTATCAAGAACCATCATCTCTTGAGCTTGCCTTGAAAAAACTAGAGAACACTGTTGTTGAGTTTACTCAATACACTCAAAGTTGCACACATGAGATAAGAATAAACAGAAAAAAATAGGAGAAACATGTGGAATTTATTACCAAGCATGCGACAGAAGAACAAGCAAACTCCTTTCCAAGAGAAGCAACACAAATTCCCAAAAAAAAATGTGAGAAAATCATTCAAAGGAGTCCATCCTCTAGTGAATCAGAAAGCTACATGGTGGTTGATTTAATTGACCCATTAATCCAAAAAATTCTTGATGAAAGGGTCTTTCCAAACACTGCACAACATTTAAGGCCTGAAAATGAAGAAGAGCTAGAAGAAGTGAAGGCAATTGAGGAAAGCCTAGAAAGAAGGATCGTGGTCAATGAACAAAAGACAGTATTCGTGACAAGGAGACCGTCAGCGAAAATCAACCCAGCTTCTATCTAAAAAAGTGGTTTGAATCAAGCTAAAGACAGTAGCAGAACGCTTGTTGGGAGGCAACCAAATCAAATGGTACCCTTTTTTCTCCTCTTCTCTATTAAAGTCTTTTCTCTTAATCAATTGGAAGAAAAGAAAGAGAATTTAAGCTTAGCAAGGATCAATCGTCAAGTTAGTGACGTTAAAAGAGCGCTTGTTAGGAGGCAACCTAACGTTAGGTAATCTCTTTTCATCTTTCTTTTTGCTTTGCTTCATGTTGAATACGTGTTTCATGGAATAAGTTTATTGCTGTTACACCAACATGTTGCTTGCATTTCACTAAGTACATGGCCTAGCCTCTCATTGTTTATGACACATTAGATTTGGTGTTGCCACACTTCACCATGCAAGGTACATCCCCATGCAAATGCATTAGCCACTTATTTATGTTATGTTGTTTTGTCTTTACTTTTATTTTGTTTTTAATTTAATTTTTTTTATTTGAATAAGCTTTCACATCGCTTAATTGCTTCCACTATATATTCATGATTATTCCTATTTCCATCACCACTATTTTTCTTTGTTGCTTGAGGACAAGCAACCATTCTAAATTTGGTGTTGGAGGCTATGCGCTACATAGCCTAAAAGGTAATGAAGAGAACGATGAGGAAGATGATGAACATGATGGCAATGATAACTAAGGTTGTTGAATTCTAGTTACCTCTTTCCTTTTTAATTATGTGTATATATGTTTGATGCACGAAAATCTATATCGCTACAAATTTCCTTCGGCAAGTATATCGAATTGTCATCAAGTAAAAACTCACAGTAGAGTGAGGTCGAATCCCATAGGGATTGATTGATTGAGCAACTTTAATTAGAGGAGTGTTTTAGTTGAACTGAGCAGGTTTAAATTGGGAATTGTAGCAATTAAAATGGCAGGAAATGTAAATAGCAAGAAACGTAAATAACAGAAAGTAAATGGCAGAAAGTAAATTGCATAAACTAAAATGGGAATGGGGATGATGATCATAAATGTAAAATAGCAGAATATAAAGAATGGGGAGATCAGAAATGGGAGGTTTATTGGGCTCAAGAGATATTGTATTCTCCTGATCAAGTTCATTCTCATCTCTTCCTCAATCCATGCAACTCATTGATCTCTTGGCAATCTTAGGTGATTGAGTCCCAATTCCTTGGCAATTCAATCTCTCTAAGCTTGAACAATTGTCCAATTCCTTGATCTAATTGCTCATGGGAAGAGATGAAGTAGGATCACTGATTTATACCACATGTTTTTCCAAATCAAAGTATTGGGAGGATTATATGTCACTATATCCATCCAACCCCCAATCCGGTCCAACATGAGAAAGCATTTCTAGCATGATTTCCTCATTCCTCTTTCAAGGTTCAGAGGAAATCCAAGTATGAGCAACTTCTCTTCCGAGACAATTATCCAATTGGATGAAGATCGAAAGCTTTCAAGTAAATCAAAGAGAAAGGAAAGAAGAAGAATAAGAACTATTAATGATCCATTGAATTACAATAGAGCTCCCCTAACCCAATGAAATGGGGTTTAGCTGTTCATAGCTCTGGAAATGGAGAATTGAAATGTAAATTTCATTTTGAAGTAAAACTGAATTGTAGAAAAGTAAAAATACAAAGAGTTTTCAATCCTAGTTCCCCTTTTTCCAGTCCCTGTCTAACTTAAATTCTATCCTATTTGTACACTTTTCCAATCAATCTTCAAGTCTTGGATGTGGGCTTTGGCCTTTGTTGAAGTAAGTTGAAAGTGGCTTTTAGTGATGTTGATGAGGGATGTTGGCAAACTAACGTTCATGCTTGCATGGGTGCCCAATTATAGTGGAGTTGGTGAGAGCGTTGGTGATCAACGTTTGTATGAAAATGTTGAGTCAAACGTTGCAAAAATAACACTTGAGCGTTGCCACTAACGTTTGACTCAACGTTGGTGCACCAACGTTCGTCTAGCCACGCGTGCGCGTCGCCCACGCGTACGCGTCAAAACAGCGCTTTGCGTGTATGCATCACCCACGTGTTTGCGACACTGGATAAAACTTGCTTTCACGCGTACGCGTCATCAACGCGTACGCATCACAGCAAATTTTCCAACTCCAAAATTGAGATTCTTATCAAAGATGTCGGGGGTAATGTTGGTTTACCAACGTTCCCTCCGACGTTGCACCCTTGTGCGTACGTACAATGCCTTGTGCGTGCGCACACTTGCAATTTTTCTTCTTGTGCATACACACACAAGGAAATTCTTCCAGCTCTAACTTTTGAGATTTATCGAGGACGTTGGGGGTAACGTTGGTTCACCAATGTTCCCTCCAACATTTGCACCCATTTTTCACAACGTTGCTAGCAACGTTGGTGAGGCAACTTTGGCCACCAACGTTGCTTTCTATGCTTTTTTCTTGCCATTCCTCTGCTTCTTTTCACCTATCATCAACCAAACAAATGCATCAAAGTCTTGCTATAATCACAAGATTTTTGCCTCATTCATAGTATCAAGTAAATCCTGCATAAATCTCATGAAAATGTACATAATTAACCATGTTTGATTGAATCGAGATATGCATGAAATTCTCATCCAAATACTTACTTATTGCTCAAGAAATTGCATGAAACCATATGAAAACAAATAAAAAAGGCTTGTGAAACTAGTCTAAGATGCCTAGGCATCAATGTTATTATGTTCTATCTTATATAATGCATTTATGATTCCTTTCTCTCAAGTACTTTAGCATGACTTGTCTATCAAAACCCACAATTATAATTGTGCATGCTACATAAAGCAAGCAAGGATCATGTGCTAAGAAAGAATATAAAAGAAACAAGGTGTTGAATATAGAGAGCATGACAATGTGAGTTTGAAAAGCCAAACTAACTGAAATGTTCAACACTTAATGAGCAAAATTGTTTGGGGCCTTAGTTTATAGGACTATTATGGGATCTTCACACTTGACAAAAGCCAAAGGCTCTGAGCACCACTGACTAAGAAAATTGAAAGAAAAATGAGCTCAAAGAGCCTCCTAAGTCAAGTGCTTTTGGTGCTTAAGTACCAAATAAAAGCTTGAAAACAAAGCATTTAGAGTCACAGCTAAGCTCAAATGTGCAAAGCCCCCCCTCCCCCCCAAAAGAAAGAGAAGCCAAAGGCTTTAAGCACCTCTGATTGGGAATGTTAAAAGGACATTGTGAACTCAAAGAGCTCCCTAATCAAGTGCTTGTGGTGTTTCTGTGTTGAACAAAGGTTGAGACAAAATATTTAGAGTCACGACTAGGATCAAAGTGCAAAGCACCCAACAAAAATAAGCTATGAAAAGAAATTCAATAAGCTTGCTTTATGCTGAGGAATCAAGGAAGGTTTCTATGATCTAATCCATATAGAGGCTTTGAAATATTATAACCAATTACGTTGAATTGTGCATAAGTGAAATGACTAACCAAAATTATTTGAATTGCTACCATTCACCCTTTCATTTAAGCTTTAAAACTTTGAGGATTAAGGCATGATTCTTCACTTGCTTGAGGACAAGCAAGATCTTAAATTTGGTGTTGCGATGCATGAGCATCTTAAGTAATTTCTTTGGTGTTCCTTGGAAGAAATTAATGACTTTTTTCTTGCTTATTATGTGATTTTTAAGGTTATTCTATTAGTAATTTGAATGCTTTTATTTCTTGTTAATAGTAGGAGAATGATAGCAAAAGAGAAGCAAAGCACAAGCAAAGGAAATCAACCAGGAAAGCATCCTCCAGGATGCAGAAAACTGGCATACAACACGCCAGAAAGGAGGGCGTGCAACACACCCATACAAGAAAGCAGAGGAGAGGGCATGCAACACGCCAAAAGGAAGGGTGTGCCATGGTGCACGTATTAGGATTTCGCACAGCTTAACTGGCAAGTACACCGGGTCATCCAAGTAATACCTCAGGTGAGTGAGGGTCGATCCCACGAGGATTGCTGGACTGAACAACAATGGCTATCCAGTTGGACTTAGTTAGGTGAATAGAAAGTGGTTTTGGTGAGTCAATTCGCATAAAACAGTAAGTAAGCAAGTAAATAAAGCAAAAAAAGGATTGGTGTAAAAACAGTAATATAAAACATTTAAGGTTTCGGAGATGTTTGTCTTTCCGGATTAAAAGTTCTTACCAACTATTTTAACAATGTATGATTCATTCTATGGCAAACTGTAAATGTCTAAACCCTAATCTCTTAGTGATTTAGCCTCCTCTAACCTTCATTAACCGCCACTCTCGTGGTTACTTAATTCCGATTAGACGGTTAAGTTCAAAAACTAGTTTATGGCCACAAAAACCCTAATTACCCAAAGCTAACAAGATTATATGTCACATATATCAATTAGTTCATGTAATAGGAGGAATTTGCTTTCAAGCTATAGTTCAAGCGAGATAACTCTCTTGAGAATCACAAGAACACAAGTAGAATAAGGGTCATACTCTCGTTTCACCCAAATTCATAAGATTAAGAACAAAAACAATCCTTAGAATTGAATCAAAATATTAATTAAAATAGAAGAATAATAGTCCTAATTCATAGAAATAAACAGAGTTCCTAACCTTAACCAAGGAGGTTTAGTGGCTCATGACTTACAAAGAATACTAGGGTTCTGAAAACGTGTAGAAGGAAGAAGATCCGAATCACAAGTGATCTTTTCGCTTATATACTAACCTAATTTGAAATGGAAATAAAATAAAATATAAAATTCGAAACCTAAAAGATATTGTTTGTAAATAAAAATTACAAAAATAAAATAAAATAAAACTAATAAATACTAAATCCACTAGAGAAGCCCAAAGAGGGGTGATCCGGACTACTGCTGGCGTTTAACGCCAGAGATGGGCGTATAACGCCCCATGGGGAGTGCAACATTGCTGGCCCTGAGTCCCTTGCTGGCCAGGGAGGGTGTTGACAGCCTTCTTCTTTTTAGCTCCAAATTCTGCCAAATTGCTCCGAATTTTACCTGAAATCGTAAAAACACCAAAAACAACTCAAAAGAGAATCCAAAGGAGATTTTTGCACTAAAATCAAGTAAAACTAAATAAAATCTAACTAAAAACAACTGAAAAATACTAAGAAAAATGGTATAAGATGCTCACGCATCATGCCACACGCCCAGGTAGCCAAAACAAAGCCTTGGTGTGCCACAAGCCAACATGAGGGCGTGGCACATCGGGCCAAAAGTCTAGGGAATAATTTTGTGCAGAAAGTGGGCATGCAACCCTGATCTCTTCATTCACCGTGAAGGAATGCAGTTTTCACATCAAACTGCTCAACCTCTAAATTCAAGCTAGCTACCAATCCAAGCACAACTCAAATAGAGGACATCTTCACAACTGGAGAGAAAATATCCTCAAAATCAATACCTTTCTTTTGCTCAAAGCCTTTCACAACCAATCGAGTTTGTACCTTGGCCGTGAGACATTTTCATCCACTTTCAGTTTGAACACCCATTTATTCTTAAATGATCTTTTACCCTTCGGTAGCATCACTAATTCAAAAGTATGATTCTCATGTAAGGATTTCATTTCTCCTTGCATGGCCTTCAACCAATCTTCCTTATGCTCATCAGACATAGCTTCCTGGTAGCTCTCTGGCTCCCCAGATTCATTGTTCATCACATACTCATGAGGAGAGTATTTCTGAGAAGGATGACGCTCTCTAGTAGATCTTCTCAATTCAGGCTCAACTGGTGGTTCAGGTGGAACTTCAACATCTGGCACCTCAGGTTGAGGTGTACGTTCATCATGCAAATCATCACCATCATTATCAACTTGTACATCTCCCCCATCAACAAGAGGTCTAGTGGAAGGACCAGGTTCATCATCAGCAGAACGTCTAACAGTTATTGTAGGCTTATCTGTCTTCTCCAAGTCTCCAATAGTTTGGTCTTTAAGAAAACTTACATCTCGGCTTCTAATTATCTTCTTGCTCACCGGATCCCATAATCTGTAACCAAAGTTTTTGTGACCATAACCCATGAAGATACACTACTTTGACTTTCCATCAAGTTTAGACCTTTCATCTCTTGGAATGTGAACAAAAACCTTGCAGCCAAACACTCGCAAGTGACTATAGGAGACATCTTTCCCTCTCTAAACTTTCTCTGGAACATCACCATTTAGTGGAATTAAAGGAGAAAGGTTGATCAGATCTACTGCAGTCCCCATCGCTTCACCCCAAAAGGATTTAGGCAACTTTGCATGAGAGAGCATACATATGACTCTATCATTGATAGTACGATTCATTCTCTCTGCAACTCCATTATGTTGAGAAGTCTTAGGAACTGTCTTCTCAAGCTTGATCCCATGTCCTTTACAATACTCTTCAAACGGACCTCTGTATTCACCACCATTATCAGCTCGAACATATTTCAATTTCCTTCCTGTTTCTCTTTCAACACTTGCATGAAAGTGTTTGAAGATTTCGAGCACCTGGTCTTTAGATTTCAAAACAAAAGCCCACACTTTTCGAGAATAATCATCAATAAAAGTAACAAAATATGATGCACCACCTAGTGTTTTAGCATCCATAGTGCAAACATCAGTGTGAACTAAATCTAGAACAAGTGATCTCTTATGAGATCCAGAATTACGAAATGATACTCTAGCATGCTTTCCAACAAAACAATGAGTGCAAGTATTTAAAGTTGTTCCTTTCACTGGAAGTGAGTGCTTCTTGGCCAAGACGCTTAGTCCTTTCTCGCTCAAGTGACCAAGACGTATATGCCACAAATCAGAAGAGGAATCGTCAGCTACATTCACCTCTTCTTTTCACAACTTTTCTTGCAACCGCTAGAGAGTAGTGAGGCTATTGTCTTCTCTAGCAACAATGAGAGCTCCTTTGGTAATCTTGCATGTTCCACTACCAAAGGAAGTGCAATACCCCTCTTGATCCAATGCTTTCATTGAAATAAGATTGAACCACATATCTGGTGCATGCCTAACATTCTTCAACTGCAACTTGCATCCCATGTTGGTTTCAAGCCACAAATCACCCATACCAATGATATCACACACTCCTTTATCTCCCAATTTGATCTTGCTAAAATTTCCAGCAGTATAGGAAGTGAAAAATTCACGCCTCGGAGTGACATGACATGAGGCACCAGAGTCTATAATCCAAGTGGAATCATCACAGACAAGATTCACATAATTTTCATCATATGTGATAAGAATATCTTCATAAACAATAGCAGCAGTTTCTTTATCACTATCTTTACCTTTGCCTTCGTTTCTTCCCCTTGATTGTTCTCTTTTCAAGAACCTACAATACCTCTTGATATGCCCCAACTTGCCACAATGGTGATAAATGAACTCCTTTCTTAGCTTGTACTTTTCTTTTGACTTGCTTCGACTCTCTGACTTGTTAGAACTGTGAGATTTTCTACTTTGACTTTTCCCCCGTGACTCTGAAACAAGTGCTTCTGACTAGGAGGAGGCATTAGTCAAACCTCACTCTTTTCTTCTGGCTTCTTCATTTAACATGCTCTCTTTAACCATTTCTAACATCAACTTTCCATTTGGGGTTGAGTTAGTCAGTGTCACAACTAGAACTTCCCAACTATCAGGCAAAGATCTCAACAACAATAAGGCTTGCAACTCATCATTCAAAGTGATTTCATTATTTGTCAGTTGGTTCACTGTCTCCTGAAAAATGTTCAAGTGCTCCGGCATTGATTTATCTTCAATATACTTCATATTGACAAGCTTCCTAATCAAGAATACTTTGTTTTTCACATTCTTCCTCTTATATAACTCCTTCAATTTGTTCCACATCTTCTCAGCATTCGTTTCGGTGTCAACATGTGGATACACGCTAAGATCAAGCTATTGTCTAATCAAAGCAACTGCCTTCTGATTCAGCTTCTTCCATTCAGCATCGAATTTGGTACCTTTGGATTTATCCCCCTCCACAGGATCATACAAGTCCTTGCTATACAGCATATCTTCCATAAGGGTCTTCCAAATTGAATAATTTTGGGAATTCAATTTGACCATATTCGGTCCATGAATATTTTCCTCCATTAATCAGCACAGAGATAAACAACCAGAGCTCTAGATACCACTTTGTTGGAAAAACTCAACAAAGGTTCAAACAAGAATCTGTCTAACTGCGGAAGCACCAAAAATAATTTTTTCACAACCTGTGTGATTAAATAGGCAATACCAAAGATACTCTAAGCAGCAAATATACTGACAGAAATTAAATAATCAGACACCAGAATTTTAATGTGGAAAACCCCCCAAAAGAGGGATAAAAAATCCACGGGACCTAGTCCAGTAAAATCTTCCACTACCAGAATAATGGGGACACAAACAGTCTTTCTAGTGACACTAGGACATCTCAACAATTAACAAAATACATCATCAAAACTGATAGAATCAACATAAACCTTCTACAAAAGTGGGTATCTTAAATTAGACAAAAAAAAAAGGCAATACAACTAGCAAGTTATATCCTAATGTTCATCTCTACACCAGAAATAACATACTAAAATTTCATACGAAATTGAACAAATTTACCAAGTCAATGTAATCAAAATGGCTTGCCCTTTCCCCCAAATTCTTTGTGCTTCTTTTGCTTTTCATTCAAAAGAATGAAGCTTCTCTCTCTCACAGTAGCTGTTAGCCACTTCTTTTTTTCTTTATTTCCTTTTCTTTTTTTTTTTTATATTTAAGTTGTGTGGGCCTCACTTAAAATTGGAGACCCACCAATAAAATGAAATTTCAATGTTAACATTCACCTTGACAACACAAAAATTCTACTTAAATTAAAAATTCTAGCAGAATAAAATTAATCTTAATGACGGCACAAGCACGACAATTTTATTAGTATATTAATATCATTTTAAATAATATAGTTAAATTTCAAATAAGAAAATGACTTTTTAATAAAATATAATTTTTTTTTCACATTAAATTATTTATCAACTACTATAAAATTATACTAGATTTATATATATATATATATATATATATATAAAACCGTGACTCAGATGAAAGGAAAGTGTATAAACAAAAAATATTATTAGTAGTAATCAAAGTGAAAGCAGAATATTCTCACGTATTAAAAATTCTAAAAATGTTTGGTAATTTAATAAATTAGTCTAAAATAACTAAAATTTATCTTATTTAATCCATATTAAATAAAATATTTTGTTGACTAATTTATTTTAGTCAATAAATATTTCCGTAAAAATCAAACAGGACGAATGATCAGCTGCCGTATTAGTTACTTGAAGTTTGAACGACCTATGAATATGAGGGGTAGACTAAACAAGCTGTGAATTACGTGTTTATGTTTCTTGTATCATTAATATAGGTCAATATGTTCATATTTATTTTTCTTCTGATACCAAGTCAATTCCTTCACTGGACTGTTTCTCACATTAGCCCCAGTTTCAAACACCAGTCAAATCACCAACGATTTCACATTTTTTTAAGAAAAATACTACTTGTTATTTAAAATTTAATCTTTAATCAATTTTTTTAGAAATTTATTATTATTTAATTAATTTAAATATTTATTTTTACGTATGAATTTTTTAAAAAATAAAAAATTTTTTATTTTTTATTTTTTTTTAAAAATTAAATAAAAATAATATTTAAAAAATACTTAATTATACTATTTTTTTAATTTCATTTTTCATTCAAATCAAAACCATTTTCTTTTTTCCAAATCCAAAAGAACAAAACAAACTAATTTTCTTTCCCTTAATTGCTGTTAGATCATAGGAATATAAAAAGTTAATTTAAGTTAGTCGAATAATTAATTTATTTATCTGTTTAAGTAAGTATTAGAAATTTAAAACTCGTTTTATGTATATAGTAACTTAAAATTTTTTATTATAAATTAAAAAAAATTATTTTCTAAAAAAAATTAATCAAACATTAATTTTTGAAATACAATTTTTTTTTTATTTAGAATGAGTTCGCTATCCGCTGACAAACTTTGTTATTTTTATAAGGGTCATCGTATCCACCGGCAAACTTCACTTTGAAATAGAATTAAAATTCCTCATATACCTTCATATTGTTTATATAGTACTTTTCAGTCTTCTCCTTCGCAGAAAAAAAAAAAAGGACAACACAGAAAATCTTTTTTTTTATTCGAGAATATATCAATACTCTCAAACCTCTAAAAAAAAATAAAAGATCTTTCTAATGATGATGGTAATCATAAGTTTTAACTCAGATTCACCATTTTTTTTATCTACAACAAAAGCAATCATTTTCTTATGATCATTAAAATTAAATTAAATTGCGTAATGCTATATATATATATACGCAATTTAATTTAATTTTATTTGTTCATGATAATTTAAAAAAAAAAAATCACCACTCTACTCTAAACCAAACTGATGCGATTTGGTCAAGTTTGTTTTCCCTCGTGTTGTATTTAATACCTTGAAGGGGAAAAAAAAACAAGACTTATCCCTTTTATTGACCCGGAATTTTTTAATAATAAAAAATAACCTGTAAATTATTCAACGAATATTCGTAATCTAATTCAATTCAAACTACTTCAGAATTATAAATTGTCCACTAAATTATTTATAGTTGGATTCAAATAAGATTGTACAATTCAAACAATATGATATGAGCAAACTTAGAATAATTAAGAACATTTGGAGGTCTTCCACTTGAGTATGCCTTGCATAATGTATTCTCCTATTGCTAAGGACAATTTGATATAGATTAATAATTTAATTATTAATAAATAATTATGTATTCTCTTATATATATATATATATATATATATATATATATATATATATATATTTTGAGTTATGCTACGTGTATATTAAAATCAGCTATTGAAGTCAATCATCAGTATAAAATATATGTTAGAATATAAATATACATTAAAAATAAATTAAACCACACATGTATTTATACGTAAATACATTAGTGACTAATTTTAGTAGTTAATTTTAATGTACAAATAATATTTTTATATATTGCTAATAAAATGACTATATATTTTATAATGATTAATAATTAGGGATAAGTATGATTTTGGTCCCTTACGTAGGGGCTGAAAATTTTTTTCGTCCCTCGCCTTTTTTTCGCTCCAAAATGGTCCCCAAAGTTTCAGTTTTTTTTAAAATGGTCCTTCGGACCAAAATGCCCCTATCCCTTCTTCCCCAAAATCATGCCACCACCACCACCACCACCAGAACGAACCAGAACCACCACCCCCCACCCACTGTCACTCCATCACCATCTCCATCACACCAACGAAAACCCTGAAAATCAACATCATCATCGTCATCCTCATCAGAATTCAAACTCATATCCAGATTCAAACTCAGACAAACAAAAACTCAACCCAAAAAATCATCATAAAAAATTCAGAACTCAACTCAGATAAACAAAAACTCAGATCCAGAAATTTCACAAAAAAATTCAATTAACAGAATTCACAGAAGAAGAAGAAGAAGCGGTGGGTGGCAGTGGGTGCGGCGGCGGGAAGAAGAAGAAGAAGAAGAAAAAGTGGGGGCGGCGGTGGGTGTGGCGGCGGAAGAAGAAGAAGAAGAAGAAGAAGAAGAAGAAGAAGAAGTGGGGGCGGTGGTGGGTGTGGCGGCGGGAGAAGAAGAAGAAGAAGAAGAAGTAGGGGCGGCGGTGGGTGTGGCGGCGGGAGAAGAAGAAGAAGGAGGAGAAGAAGAAGAAGAAGAAGAAGTGGGGGCGGCGGTGGTGGGTGTGGCGGCGGGAGAAGAAGAAGAAGAAGAAGAAGAAGAAGAAGAAGTAGGGGCGGCGGTGGGTGTGGCGGCGGGAGAAGAAGAAGAAGGAGGAGAAGAAGAAGAAGAAGAAGAAGTGGGGGCGGCGGTGGGTGTGGCGGCGGGAGGAAGAGGAAGAAGAAGAAGAAGAAGGCGGTGTGGCGGCGGGCGGGGGCGGCGGCGGTGCAGCGGCGGGCGGGGGCGGCAGCGGTGCAGCGGCGGGCGGGGGCGGCGGCGGCGGTGCAGCGGCATGGGTTTCCCCCTCCCCCCTCCCCCCCCCCCTTTTCTCCCCCCCCTTCTCTCCCCACCCACCCCCGCTTCTGTATCCCCCCTTTCTTTCTTTTTTTTTTCTTTTTTTATTTATTTATTTTATATTTATTTTATTTTATAATTTTTTTAATAAAGGGTATTTTGGTAATAAAAAAATTATAATTGGTAAAAAGGACGATTTTAAAAAAAACTGAAACTTTGGGGACCATTTTGGAGCGAAAAAAAGGCGAGGGACGAAAAAAATTTTCAGCCCCTACGTAAGGGACCAAAATCATACTTATCCCTAATAATTATTTGAAAAAAATAACATTTTTAATTATGTTTTTTTGACATTTGGTCATTATTACTATGTTGGTAAAAATATAAATGTCAATAAATGAGAATTCATTCTAAAAAGCCAAAAAAATGTGATTTTTATAGCTAAATATGATAGAAGAGATTGAGACGAGAATTTCGGTACCAATTTTATATAAATCGGATCAAGATTGGACCGAACGGGCCAAACCGGGCCAACTGGACCCAAAGTGGGCCTTTGACCCAACTAAACTAAACCTAATATACTCATTTCAGCACTCTCTCTCCTCACTACACTCAAGAAACACGCTGAAATGGAGGCCATGGAGGGAAGAACACTCTCTCATGTTCTTTCTTTCATTTGATCTTCAAACCACCATAACTTTTGATCTAGAGCTCCGATTGCCGTACCGTTTATGGCCACGCGTTCACCACGGAGAGCTCTACAAAATCCATACAATCAATCTTGAGGTAAGTCACGTTTTGCTCTTCGAATGTCTAGCTTTGATTTCGAGTTTCATGAGCAAAAATGTTGAGATTTTGGGCTCTTTGATGTTATAGGACCCAACTCTCTTGAAGAAGAAGGTTAATCTTGTCTCCTTGGACCTTGGGTGTGGTAAGATTCTCAACCCTAGTGTAATTTATTATTCTATGATGTTTGGGTATGATGATTGTGGCTTAGGTTGTGTATATGTGAATATTGGGGCTTGATTGAGATCTTGGAAAGCTTGAAAAGGGATTTTTGGTGGTAAAAATCTGTTCTTGGAGGTGTTGAGACCTAGAGGACTTGTGGACAAGTGGTTTGGAAGTGCTCCGGCTGAGCTTGGGAAATCGGCTAAGGTATGGTCTCGGTTTCTTGTATCTAATATGTAATGTGGTAGGAAATACTTAGGCTAGAGGCCCTAAGATAGGCATTGAATTGATGATGTTGTTGAATGGTTGAGATATATGATGTGATCATATATGTGATTATGAATATTGATGCCTTGATTGTGTGATATATGAGAAACTGCATATTGTGATATATGCTTGATGAATGATTGAGGTTGAATTGGTGGGTGGTACCATGTTGATGGTGAGTATGATGATGATTATGTATAATGATGTTTGATCTGGAAATGGTATTATCGGAAATTGGGATGAGGAAGGATGTGTGATATGATATTGTGTTTGCCCTGTAGCCATTTGATTGAGAAGTGTTAAAATGGTTGGACGGTGGTTTTGGAAATTTTGGTAAAGTGTCAATGTATGAGTTGAGGATGGCTTGATGTTGATTTTCGTACATTTTGATTGATTTCGAAAAAGGCGAAATTGGCATGTTTTGGTTGATTTTGAAAAGAGTTGAAAATGGTTTGTTTGAAAATGGCACCTTGTGGTTTTGTATGAAAACATGGTTTTCGGGTATGTTTTGACGGGACATAACTTGGACTACGGATCCCCTTTTTTACCAAACTTGTTTAGAAATGAAATTGGATCCGGGATGTCCACGCCGCTGGAAGAACGGGCGGAAAACGATTTAAAATGAGAAAGTTATGTCCGTCGGAAGATTGGGGGTTGAATCTGTGAATTCTGCAGCTTTTAACTTAGAAAATTTTTAGCAGAATGACCCTCTGCGTGTAGGCGCACTTGGCGCGTACGCGCCGTTCTTCAAGAAAGCACCATCCACGCGTGCGCGTGGTGTGCGCGGATGCGTCGATGCGCTGCACCAAATGTCCAGCTATTTTCCCGAGAGTTGTGCCAGAGTTGTGCCAGTTTTGTGCCTGGGGCGCAAGAGCACCCACGCGTACGCGTGGCTGACGCTTGCGCGTCGTTTGGCTATTTTTCAATCCACGTGTCTGCGCGTATGACGCTTGCGCGTCAATGAGTTTTGTGGCCATCCACGCGAGCGCGTGGAGTGCGCATACGCGTGGCCCTGTTTTCATCCCAAAGTTGATTTTTGAGTTTTAAAGGCCAAATTTCATACTTCTAAGCCTCCGATCTCACCACTTATGTCTTAAATCATTACGATATGCCTAGCAATAAGACAAGGAGTTAGTGAATGTGATAACTTGCGAGTGAAGCAAGGGAAAAATGAATAATCAATGAGGATCAAAGATGATTATGTGAGATGCGGAGGATGGCGGTGGAAGTGCTTGTTCTGCCATGGGGCGAAGGGCCGTAATTGTTAATCAATTAGCTGGTTATGGATTTAACCGTGAGCCGGATGGCTAGATCATTACCGTGTTACGGCGGAGCTATGATTATGGCTAAGTATAAATGCATATATGCTGTTGAATAAATTGTGAATGTTTGCACTTCCACTATCGGAGATGAGGGTTTCCCTGGGAGGAAGCAGTGGCTAGCCACCACGTGCGCCAGGTTGAGACTCGAAGCTCTTTTGACCCTATGTCGTCAGGGTGGTCGGGCACTGTGAAAGCCCCGAATGAGCTCACCCCCATAAATATTCACCAGTGAAGGTGATGGATATGGATCATGATTATGATCACGATTTGTTGAGTATAACTCGAGTTGGGGAGACACGATAGACGGACAGTCCAATGGTTAGCTACCAGGACTTGTCGGGTTGGCTCTATAACCAACAGATGATATCATCAGCTACTAGGGACAGGCATTCATCATATGCATACTATATGAATTATTTGAGACTGCCTATTTGACTGCATATTACTTGCTAATCGTCTAAATGCCTTATCTGTTCCTATTTGTATATCTCTTGTTTGATTTAGCTGTGTTTGCTACATTATAGTCCTGCTGGTGGTTGGGAGGTCTGAAGGAATTGGAAAGGGAAGTATTAGTTAGACTGAAGGATCTTTAGTCAGTTGCCACTTATGGTTTAGCTTGTTTATAAGCTTTGATATTATCTAGAGGAAGTCCTAGGATTGCCTTCGGCTTTCCTCTATTATTACATGTTATATATGGGGAACTGTTACCATGCTGGGGACCTCTGGTTCTCACCCATGCGGATTTTGTGGTTTTCAGATGCAGGACGCGAGGCTTCTCGTTGAGGCATGCTGGAGACTTCTGGATTAGCGAAGATCCTTGTTCTCGGGACTCTGTTTTGATTTTATGATTTCTCTTAGATACTTTTATCTCCATTGAATAATACAAACTGTGATGACTCCTCTTAGAGGGGATTTTGGAGACTAGGTTCTCTGTTTTTGTGTCTCTTTGGGTTTCTTTTGGGGTTTCCTTATTTTATTATATGTATATATTGCTATGCTCGGACCAGTTATCTTCGCATCCGGATTTGAGTTTTGATATTCTCGTTTTTGACACTCTTTTGTATATATATAATCTCGCGTTAGCTTATCCCTGTTCATTACGTTATCGATCGAAGTGTTGCGCTTTCGAGTTATGGTTTTTGTTTACCCCTTTTTCTACAAAGGCTCCTAGTTATAATCAATCATTCATACTACTATACGTACTAAATTTTAATTCTAGAGGTCGTAATACCTTGCCATCTCGGAATTATGACTTAAGCATAAGATGCTGTATGGTAGGGTGTTACAGAATCTGAGTTAAAATCTATGACTATCATTATCATAAGAAAGATCTACTTTCTTGTGGAGGCTTGAAAGTATTGACGTACTCTCAAATTAAGAAGAAGCTTCTCTATGTTATCTTTATTTTTTTTTTCAAAAGAGGAGTATTATATAAACAATCTCAAGACATAGGAGGAGTTTTAATCTTATCTCAAAGTGAAGTTTGCTGGGGTGCGGTGAAGTCTACATAAAACTAAAAGTTCGCCGGTAGATACGATGAAATTATCCTAAATGCAAAAAAAAATCGTATTTTAAAAATTAAAATTTGATTAATTTTTTAAAAAAATAATTTTTTTTAATTTATAATAAAAAATCCTAAAAACTTACTAGGCCAGTAACAGATTATTAAATAAAAAAAGCTATGTATTGTAAAATTTGATACAGGTGAAGATCGTGAGAAGGTCATGCTTGGTGGCCCGTGGTTGATTGACGGGCACTATGTTGCTGTAAAAACGTGGGATATAGATTTCCGGCCATGTGAGCAATCCTTCGGGTCTACGCTTGTATGGGTTCAGGTTTTGGGGCTCCCAATCTGGTGCTATCAGGAACAGGCCATGATGCGTATTGCTTCTGCAATCGGAGTCCCCATCAAAGTGGACCTAGCCACTAAGTTGGCTGAGAGAGGACGATATGCCCGAGCATGTGTTCAAATAAATTTAGGACTACCGGTGATCAAGCATATCATTGTGGAAGGCGCAACTCATGTAGTAGAGTATGAAAGTTTAAATTTAATTTGTAATTCTTGTACACGTTATGGCCACAATATGGAACAATGCTTGGGTAGAGACTCCAGGGAAGGAAAGAGTGCTGATTCTGATGCCACCAAGCCCTGCTACGATACAACAGCAGTGCCACATCCTGAGCCCAAAATTTAAAATTCAAATGAAGTAGAACCTGATGTGGTAGGTGGTGTTACTGGTGAGAATCCCACACCGAGTTTGCAAGAGGATTTGGAAGCTAATAATTTGGATGGAAAAAAAGTTGAGGAGACTTGCATGTATGATGAACCAGGCTGGGAGCAAGTTGTGAGGAAAGGTAAAACCAAGCTGGTCCAGAAGCAATTTAACAAGGTCCAACAAGGCACTCAATCCAGAACCGATTCAAGTAGAGTAATCAGGCCCACCATCCACTTTCCTCACACGGATGAGTCCAGCTCCTATTGCGCCAGGGTTCGGGTCACGGGCCAAGGTCGGACACAATGATTCCCGTGTTGGTGAGATGTCGATCTCCTCAACCCGACACACCCTAGTAACGACCAAGGCCGGCGTCCCTACAGAGCTCACCAGTTGAGAAGAGTAGAGGCATAGAGGTGGAAGCATCATCATGTCCTCTTGCATCCGTGAAGGAGAGTGTTATCGTGTCTGTTTTATTGGAGAAGGAAGCCACGATGCCGGCTGTTCCTGCGTCAGTAGGCGGGAATAAAGAGATATTCCATGGAGATCAGAAAAACATGAAGGTCATGGGAGTCACTCCCATTGGGCAAGCCTCGGTTTGAGGTTGGTGAAGCACTTTGATTTCCTTGTTTTATATTTTATATTATGGATAGTTTAAATATAATAGCTTGGAATATTAGGGGTGCTTCTAATAAGTTAGCCTGGGTAAATTGTAAAGAGCTGGATAGAAAATTTAAACCTGTAATTTTTATTGTGGTTGAAACTCACTGTCCTTTTCAACACTTGAAACTATTCTGGGAAAGACTTGGTTATTACTCTATTGGTATAGTGAAGGTGTCAGGACATAAGGGGGTATATGGTTCCTTTCTACAATGCAGGGTGCTCGCTGCAAATGGGTTGATGCTTTCGATCAGTGTGTTACAGTTGAGGTTCAAGTAAATAATGTGATTTGGAGGTACAGTGGTATCTATGGTAGTCCTCAGTTTAATACCAGAGTTCTTCTATGGGATTATCTTGTTACTTAGTCTTCGTCTTTTTGCGGGTCATGGATTGTTCTTGGAGATTTTAATGAAGTACTATTCTCTTATGAATCTAAGGGTTACCTTTTCTCGAGTCGCTATGCAGATTGGCTTGCTGCCTCTCTAGGGGGTAGTGATCTGCTTGACTTGAAGACTATTGGAAGACAGTTTTCTTGGTACAGAAGGGTTAAAAATGGTGTTGAGGTAGCGAAAATACTTGACCGGGTCAGTATCAACAGTGGATGGTTATCTCTCTTCCCAAAGGCTTACACAAAAATTTTAAATAGGCTTCAGTCTGATCATTGTCCTATCCTAGTGCGTTGTACAGGTCGTCCCCAACCAAAAAAGAATAGACCTTTTCGGTTTATTACAGCTTGAGCAACTCATCCGGAGTACAGAGATATTGTGAACCAGTCATGGCAGGCTGGCTACAGAGAGATGCATGGCAAGCTTTCAGAAGTACAGAAGAACCCTTTGGAGTTTAATTCTAAAGTGTTCGGCAAAATTTTCGTTAGAAAATGAGAATTCGAGAGACAGATTAATTTCCTTCAGAAGCGACTAGAAGTAATGGAAGATTTGTCTATGCAGCAAAAAGAACAACAACTGATTGAGGAATTTAATAACATGCTTGTGCAGGAGGAACTTCTATGGTTTCAGAAATCCAGAGAGCAGTGGGTAAAATTCGGGGATAGAAATACCAAGTGTAACACCCCAATTATCCTAAGCCTTACCTCTAGTCGTAAGGCAAAGGTTAATTAGAGGTTACGACAATCCTAAGGCTTATACATATTTATATATAGAAGGAAATAATATAAACTAGAAGCCTGATGAAGGAGTAAGCTCCAAACCAAATTTCAGAAGCGCGAAACGTTCACACGAAGCTAACGCACAAGATACAAGATATAGATGCAAAAGAATAGAACAAATGTATAGATATAGTAATATAAACATAGGGAACTAGCCGCAGCTTGCGGAGTTTAAGCCGACTAGTTACAAATATAAAAATACAGAGTTTTAGAATTAAAACAGCTTATACAATCCTAGCTCTCAACCTAGCCTCTAAAGCCATAAAGATAAAATACAAAAAGATGTGAGAGTAACTATAACAAAGTAAAATAAATTAAACCAAGGAGGAACCATACTCCGCTCTATCACCATATCCGTAATCTCACTGAAGTAGATTACGACCTGCATCTGAAAAATAACAACAAAGTATGGAATGAGAACCGGAGGTTCTCAGTATGGTAACTGTTCATACCCTGGGTCGAGCTATCCGACCCGGGATGATTGGCGACAAAGCGACCGACCTCTTCAGGTCAGACTATCCGACCTCTTCTTCTAAAGAGCTCGGCCAATCGACAGGAAAGCCTAATAAAGGGCCCAAATAGAGGAACACGACCCAAATCTACAAGCAGTCCGAGCCTACAGAGATAAGGGCGGTTCCCTTGAAGATAAGCTGATCTCACCCAAAGATAAGATAAGATAAGATAAGATAACTAATTTATCTTATCTAAAAAGGTCACTCCACACCATTATAAATACACTGGAGCACCCAAGTATAACTCATAGTATGATTCTACTAAAAACCTGTTTAATACCCATGCTAACTTAAGCATCAGAGTCTCTTGCAGGTACCCCCCACCCTCCAGTGACCAAGGATCAGAGGTGCAGTTAGTCCAACAAGTCGAACACAACAGCTCCAGCCGCAACTAGCCAGCCAGACACGTCATTTCCGACCAGTATAGAAGATCTCATCCGAGATCGACCTACAGTTTCAGGTAACCCTCGGAACATTGGCGCCGTTGCTGGGGAACCTAGAAGTCATCCCATCACCATGGCAGACGACCATGACAACGACCACAACTCAGATCTAGAGGACAGAACGCCGCACAAAAATACGGATGCCATACTAAAGGATACTCCAGAATCTAACGGAGACAAAAACTCATCACATCCGGGAGTAATAGAAGCACTTCAAGATCATCTAAAGCAACTCAAAAAAGAAAGCCAGTACCAGCAAGAAGTTGGCAAGGATCTACAAAAAGAGGTAAGGCGACATCGAGAATTAGAAGATAAACTCCTACAACTTGAAGCCGATCTCAAAGCAAAGGCTACCCGGACCACCCCTGAGGACAACTCTCGCAAGGATCAAGATCCATTCACTAGGGAAATCATGAAGACTAAAATCCTTAAAGACTTCAAACTTCCGGATATGATTTTGTATGATGGCACCACAGATCCCAACCATCATCTCAGCAACTTTAGAAGCAGAATGTACCTCACCGACGCTCCAGATGCCGTTTGCTGCAAAGCTTTTCCAACAACTCTCACAAAGACAACAATTAGATGGTTCGACAACCTACCTCCGAAGTCCGTCTCAAACTTCAACGACCTGGCCAAAAAGTTCCTGGCCAGATTCTCCATCCAAAAAGACAAGGCTAAGCACGCTCCCAGTCTACTGGGTATCAAGCAAGGAGATTGGGAAAGTCTTCGCAACTACATGGAAAGATTCAACAAAACATGCCTAGACATACAAAGCTTGCCAACAGAGGCTGCCGTCATGGGCCTCATCAACGGCCTACGAGAGGGACCTTTCAGCAAATCTATATCAAAGAAATACCCCACATCTCTAGACGAAGTGCAAGAGTGGGCAGAGAAGTACATCAACATGGAAGAAAATTCCCGACTTGGAGAAGCCTCGAAATCCGGTTTCACCTACCGAGATAAAGAATCCAAGAAGAAGGAAGATCGAACGGGCGAAAAAATCAAAAAGTATCAAAATTACACCCCTCTTCGTGTGTCCCTTGTGGATATTTACAAAGAAGTCTGTAACACAGAAAAGATACCCCCAGCTCGACCACTCAAAGGCAAAAGAGGAGGAGGAAATCGGAACGAATACTGTGAATATCATCGGGTCCGAGGGGATTCCACCTACGAATGCTGCGACTTAAAAAACATCATAGAAAAATTAGTAAGAGAAGGAAAACTAAATCGGTATCTGGCCACCCGAGATGATGAGCAAAGAAAAAGACGAAGAGATGAAGATGTCGGACGAGCTGAGCGATCACCTCGTACGCCAGAAAGACATGTCCATATGATACATGGAGGATTCGCAGGAGGTGGAATCTCCAAATCATCCCGCAAAAGATACCTCAAAGAAGTATATCATGTCGAAGGAAAGGAGGAAGCACCCGACATCCCTGCGATCACGTTCACCAAAGAAGACGCATCCGGTATCATCTCAGGACACGACGATCCCATGGTCATCACCATCATACTATCAAACGCCAATCTCCACCGCACATTAATAGACCAAGGGAGTTTTGCCGACATCTTATTCAAAATAGCCTTCGACAAACTCGGCTTAGAAGAAAAGGAGCTTAGAGCATACCCGAACAGCCTGTTCAGACTGGAAGATACCCCAGTACAACCACTGGGATACGTGTCACTACATACAACCTTCGGAAAAGGGAACCAATCCAAACACTCAAGATAGACTACATTGTGGTCGACGTGAGTTCAGCCTACAATGCTCTAATAGGTCGGACAACACTAAATCAACTCGGCGCAATAGTCTCGACACCACATCTATGCATGAAATTCCCAACTACAGAGGGGATAGCCACAATAAAAGCAGATCAAAAGATGGCACGCCGCTGTTATAACAAAAGTCTAAACCTCAGAGGCAGAGGAGAAGAGTTCCATACAATTGAGCTTGGTGGAGTTCAGAGACGAGAAGAACTCCGTCCACAGCCCGAAGGTGAAATAGAGAAAGTTCAGATCGGAGACACCTCGGACAAAACGACTAATATCGGCACGATCCTAAAAGGAGATGCAAAGGAATTACTAGTACAGTTCTTGCGAGATAATGTCGATCTCTTTGCATGGAAAGCTACAGACATGCCAGGCATAGACCCCAAGCTAATGTGTCACAAGTTGGCGGTCTATCCAGGATCTCGGCCGGTACAGCAGAGAAGAAGAAAACTTGGGCCAGAGCGATCCCAAGCTGTGGAAGAACAGGTACAAACACTACTGGAGGCAGGATTCATAAGAGAAGTCAAGTACCCACTATGGCTAGCTAACGTCATCTTGGTGAAAAAATCAAATGGGAAGTGGCGAATGTGCACCGACTACACCGACCTCAACAAAGCCTGCCCAACAGATCCTTACCCACTCCCAAGTATCGACGCTCTAGTAGATGCTTCCTCCGGATATAGATACCTCTCGTTTATGGATGCATATTCCGGATACAACCAAATTACTATGTATCCACCAGATCAAGAAAAGACCTCATTTTTTATGCCAAAAGCAAATTACTACTACATTGTGAGGCCTTTCGGTCTCAAGAATGCGGGAGCTACTTATCAAAGGCTAATGAATAAAGTCTTCTCATATCACATCGGAAAAATCATGGAAGTCTATGTGGACGACATGTTGGTAAAGACACAAAGCGAAGAGACATTATTGTCCGACCTGGTTCAAGTGTTTGACACTATAAAGAAGCACGACATGCGACTCAATCCTGCAAAATGCACCTTTGCAGTAGAAGCGGGCAAATTCTTAGGTTTCATGCTCACACAAAGAGGAATTGAAGCGAATCCAGACAAATGTCAGGCCATACTCAACATGAAGAGCCCAACTTGTGTCAGAGAGGTACAACAACAAAACGAGAGATTGGCAGCCTTATCCAGATTCTTAGCGGGATCAGCGATAAGATTTCTCCCCTTCTACGCCACTTTAAGAAAAAGAAAAAAAATTTCGAATGGACAAAGGAATGCGAGCAAGCCTTCCAATATTTCAAAAACTTCCTAGGACTACCACCTATTCTAACTCGACCACGAAAGGAAGAACCACTCATATTGTACTTTGCGGTAGGTAGTCGGGCAGTAGCCTCAGCACTGGTTTGGGAGGACGACAAAGGGAAACAACCTGTATACTTCATTAGTAAAGCGCTGTAGGGATCCGAGCTAAACTACCAAAAAATAGAAAAGTTTGCCTATACTCTCATACTGACATCTCGACGACTTCGCCCGTACTTCCAGGCTCACACCATTAAGGTTCGAACCGACCAGCCCATAAAATGGATATTACAGAAAACAGATCTAGCAGGTAGAATTTTACAATGGGCAGTCGAATTATCCGAGTTCGACCTCCAATATGAAGCTCGGACAGCCATCAAATCACAGTACTTAGCTGACTTCATTACAGAATTCACAGATACCCTGGAAACCCCCCACAAAATGGAATCTCTACGTGGACGGTTCCTCAAATAAGACTGGAAGCGGCGCAGGTGTGATAATAAAAAGCAACCAAGGAACCCAAGTTGAGCTTTCCCTCAAATTTGGGTTCCCCGCCTCGAACAACCAGGCGGAATATGAAGCGTTACTAGCTGGTTTGAAGCTGGCTAAGGAGGTTGGAGCTCAAAAACTCAACATCTTCAGCGATTCACAAGTAATCACCTCGCAAATAACAGGGAGCTACCAAGCCAAAGATCCCACCATGAAAAAATATTTGGATAAAACCAAGGAACAGCTCTGACAACTCGGGGAATATAAGATCTGCCACATACCCGCAAACAAAATGCCCGAGCTGATGCACTCTCGAAACTAGCCAGCACCAAACCAGGTGGCAACAATAGAAGCCTCATCTAGGAAATGCTTCAGAATCCATCAATCTCGGAAGAGGAAAAAGTCCTAGCCATAACAAGTTAGGATCAAGGATGGATGACCCCCATAATTAATTACCTCAAAACAGAAACACTCCCCACAAATGAGAAGGAGGCAAAGAGGTTAAAACGGGAGGCTCAGTACTACACTATCATAAACAACACCCTATACAAGAGAGGGATCTCGCTACCGTTGTTAAAATGTGTGCCAACCTCCAACACAAGGGAAGTCTTAGAGGAAGTACACAGCGGCATTTGTGGTAATCATCTCGGAGCACAAGCTCTCACCAAAAAGGTACTTCGGGCAGGATTTTACTGGCCAACTCTACAAAAAAAGCTACAGAGTTTGTAAAGATATGTTCCCCATGCCAGAAACATGCCAACTTCCACATTGCCCCGCCAGAAGAACTCATCAGCGTAACTTCACCTTGGCCATTTGCAAAATGGAGACTCGACCTTCTCGGACCCTTTCCCCAGGGATCGGGATAAGTCAAATTCCTCATAGTTGGGATAGACTATTTCACAAAGTGGATTGAGGCAGAGCCCCTAGCCAACGCCACTGCTCAAAGAAGCCAAAAATTCCTATATAGGAACATTGTCATGAGGTTCGGGGTTCCACACTCCATCACCACAGATAATGGCACTCAATTCACAGATGCAGGTTTAAGGAAATTAGCAGCCGACTTGAACATAAAATACCAGTTCACCTCCGTCGAACATCCTTAAGCCAATGGACAGGCTGAAGCTGCCAACAAAGTCATATTGGCTGGGCTGAAACAGAGACTACAAGAAGCAAAGGGAGCTTGGGCCGAAGAACTCCCACAAGTCCTATGGGCATATCGAACAACGCCACATTCTACCACAAACGAATCACCATTTCGATTAGCGTACGGAGTGGAGGCAATGATCCCAGTAGAGGTCGAGGAAGGGTCCCCTAGAGTGGTCCACTACAATGAACAAGCCAACTCTCAACTTCAAAGAGAAGAGCTCGACCTACTTCCAGAAATCCAAGAAAGAGCTCGGATCAGAGAAGAAGTGCTAAAACGCCGAATGGCTTCAAGATATAATCAAAAGGTAGTGCCAAGGAGTTTTGCTGAGAATGATCTCATTCTAATCCGAAATGATATTAGAACAACTCGACCTGGAGAAGGAAAGCTGGCAGCAAACTGGAAAGGACCCTAACGAGTTACAAAAGTACATGGAAAGGGCTACTACAGACTGTCCGAACTCGATGAACGAGAGCTCCCCAGGTCATGGCACGCTTGCAACCTAAGAAGGTATTATAGCTAGAGAAGGTAACAGACCTCGGATGCACTCTTTTTCCTGAAAAGGTTTTTTAATGAGGCACCAAGATGAGATCCTGAAATTATCCGACTTAAAGGGATGAAAAACTCCCGCATGTATATATTTGCACTTGCCTTTGAATAAAATATATTTTTAGATATTCTACAAATTCTCAAGACGCATTAATCTGAAGCATTCATCGTCTAATTATAAAGCAATAGATCGGCAGAAAGTGAAAAACAGATTCACTGCACGATCACGATGGAAGACCAATAAAGATGAAAACGCGATTCATCTAAAGGTCAAACGAAGAAAGACAGAAACCACCTTCTACAAATCGGCAAAGATGAACACAGAATAATGCAAGAAGTTATCGAAAGTGATCCGAAAAAAGAACCTGACGAGGTCTTATGGATTGCTAAATAATAACTTAAAGACTGGCCGACATAGAGAAGTCGGACCAAGTCAACCCAAGTTATCAGCAAATCCCTGGAAAGAGGTCTGGCCAACCCTATAAAAGAGGAATTGCTATAACTTAGAAGAGATCAACCTAACGAAGTCGGTCTCCTACAAACAAGTTATAAAAGTAATCCCTGAAAGAGACCTGACAAAGGTCCAAGAAAGAGGATTACAAAATAACTTAGAAGAGATCGACCTAACGAAGTCGGTCTCCTACAAACAAGTTATAAAAGTAATCCCTGAAAGAGACCTGACAAAGGTCCAAGAAAGAGGATTACAAAAATAACTTAGAAGAGGACGACATAAAGAAGTCGACCTCCTACAAACAAGTTATAAAAGTAATCCCTGAAAGAGACCTAACAAAGGTCCAAGAAAGAGGATTACAAAAATAACTTGAAAAAGAACGACGCAAAGAAGACAGTCTCCTACAACCAACAAGTTATAGAGTAGTCCTTGAAAGAGACCTGACAAAGGTCCAAAAAAGAGGACTACAAAAATAACTGGAAAAAGGGCCAACGAAAAGAAATCAGTTATGGGTTGCTAGTAAGAGCCACAAAACCGAAATACAAGTAGGATACACACATCCACAACATCAAACGATCCAACCCACAAGCAACAAGTGCAAAGCAATCCAAAGAGGCCGAAGGCTCCGACATTTTCAAAAAGTGCTAAGAGAAGCGCAAACAAGCAGGATATAAAATACAATATTATAAAGCTTCAGGGTTAGGCCCAAAAGCTTGAAAGCTACTTGTTGTTTTTCAAAGTAAAGTTGCCAAACCAACAACCAAAAGGAATATCAATAGTCAGCAAAATATTCAAACTACAAATAAGGAGTTTAAAAGCCCACAAGCCGGGCCGACTACACGAATATCCAAAGAGAAATCAGCAAAGATCGGGAGCCTTCCCGGCAGCATCAGTACGGGGAGAAGGAGGCCGAGTCTGAATAGGCACAGCATCCACGGTTCCATCATCCCGGTTCAGAATCTGGCAATCCGGGTCAAACACAACTGGAGGAACTGAAGAGGTTGACACTTTTGCAGAAGACACAGGGGGAGGTTCAACATCATCATCATCCTGGTCATCAGGGACAATCTTACCATCCCTCACAACATTATCCAGGCTGAAAAGAGTAAGGTCGGCCTCGGGAGCAATAATCCAAACCTGCTCCCTCAAGCTCTCATAGGCAGCAGTTACGTTGCCAACAAGATGACCTTGGAGCTCGGAGTAATCAGCTCGCGCATTCTCCAACTCCTCCCTCAGGCGCACCACCTCCCGATAAGATGTCACATAACTGTCCTTATGCCTCAATGCCGTGTCCTCGGCTAACCGCACAGAAGCCGCCAGAGCAAGGGAACTCGCCTTTTCGTTCTCCAGATCCTTCTCCAACTTGGCAACCTTTACCTCAAGCTCTTCCTTCAAGCCTTTCATTCGGTCGAACTCCTGTTTAGCCTCCTCCATAAACTCCTTGGTGGCATGGAGAGGAAGATTCTGAGCAGTTCGGTACAGGGCAGTCCCCATATATGCCATTCTAACACTGCTTCGGGTCATAAAATTTAGATGGCGAAGGATTGACACATCATCCATGGGGGGTACCATAGGGACCGATTTGCTGATCTATGAATTCAATTGCATTAAAATCAGGGGCGTCAAGGTTAAAGGCCTCAATTGTTTTCTGTTTCTTGTTGGGAGGAGCACCAGAAGCAATGGCAGAAGTCTGTGGAGGATCAGTCAGGCGAACTCGAGGAGTGGGGATCACCTTCCTTGGCCCAGGAGAACTTGGCACGGGCGGCTTCACAGGAACTTGAGAAGATCCCTCTCCGGCTGCCTTGGCCAAGATGTTTTGAGCAGTAGCAGCCTTCTTCGCCTTCTTGTAGGCCTTCATGGAATCATTATTTTTCGACATCTATGAAAATACAGAATCAATCGTAAATGACGAGTTACAACATAGGAGAAGAAAAACTCAGAAACAAGTATAAAAACAAGTCAGACAGTACCCAAAGCAGTTCGAACCAAAGATGGATCACTCAAGAATCTTTTTGTGTCCAGATGGGGTGGTTCACCCCACAAATCTTCAAGAACAACTACAAAAGCCCGCTCAACCTCATTAAGCATCTCCCATGTATAACGTGGCACTCTCACATTCTTTTGCCACTCTAGAGGAAAAGCAGGCTCGTCATTCTCATCAAGAAAAAAGGGCCGGACCCCCTCAACAGCACAGACTCGGAAGAAATAATTCTTAAAATCTTTAAAGGACTCATCATACATGGCAAAAACTTTATGCCCCTGGGCCGATCTAAAAGAAACCTAGGAAGCTTTCTTTTTGGAAGAACCTCCGGGCTTGGCCGAGACAAAAAGATAGAGGAAAAGATTTTCAGAAGGTGTTACGCCTAACTCTTGGCAAAGCAGTTGAAATATTTTGATAAAACCATAGGAATTCGGATGAAGCTGGGATGGAGCAATATTACATGACCACAACAAGTCGGTCTCGAAAGCAGTAAAAGGAAAAGTAACGTCCAACTGGCTGAAGAAATATTCATAAGCGTAGAAGAAGGAACGCTCCCCCTCGACGAAGGTAGGAAAACAAGCCCTCTCATCAGAGTCAGGAGCTACAAGCTCATAATCCCTCTCCCGAGCACTGCTACCACAAATCCTATGATGTTTCCTCAGCTCTACACAAAATTCAGCATCCACGACAGAGACACACATTAAAACAAGGGAGTCCAGCCAATCGGACATCCCCTCGGGAACTTTAGAAGACACCTCTACAACGTTATTGCGAGAAGACATGAGGCCAACTAATCCTACAATAAGAAAAGAAGATTGGATTACTAAAAAACATCTCGGACGAGGGGCAAAACAACTCGACAGACGAACAAACAAGAAAAAAGAAAACCCCAAGACTCAAACCAAGGTCTTGGGGCATCCTTTGGAGGTAGTAACAAAGCAAGGTTTCAGGAAAAAGCTACAGCTTACGTCCCGACATTTCTCAAACAAGAAAAGAAGATCTCAAATAGCAAACATTTCAAAGAAGAAAAACACAAAGTCATCAAAACCACTATCTTCCTACAGTCAATCAGCAAGAAGCATTGTCAACATAAAAAATGCCAAGCAGAAAATCATCAAAGACACAACCTTTTCAGAATCAAGCAAAAACCATCATCGAAGGCGCAAGCAGAAACGGTGATAACATGCAAAGGCCCTAAAAGCATCAAGCAACAGGAAAAGTGAAAAAGCTCATACAAAAGACAAAGAAACTCCAGAACACACAGCGATCAGGCACAGCAAAAGACAGAAAGATCCAAACTTTCTCCAAGCAAAATCAAAACTTTCTCAAAACAGACACAAAAAGTGACGTAGAAAGAGAAAGGAAGAAGAACCAAACCTGGGAAAATGGGAGAAAGCCGCAAAGGAAAGCAGAAAAGCGGAAGCGACAGGCGAAAGAGCCACCCCTCGAACTCTAAGCAAGAAATAGAAAGCGAGAGAGTAAAGGGAGAAGTTACGAAGAAGAGCGAAGAAGAGAAACCGTTTTTGATTGTGAAATTCAAAATAAGAAGCTAAGGGAAAACGGGGCAATTAATACCAATTAATGAAGGTATTAAACCTTCGCACGTTCCCAAGAACAAGGCGCTGGTATAAAAGCGCGCGCTTTTAGAGGAAAACGTTCTACATTCAAAAGATTCTACAAAAGGAAGAAATCAACAAAATGCTTGAACTCGGTTTCACTAAAGAAGGACCGAAGTCAAAGGGCTCGACCTCAAAAAAGAAGACCGAGCTCAAGCAGGGGCACTGTTCATACCCTAGGTCGAGCTATCCGACCCGGGATGATTGGCGACAAAGCGACCGACCTCTCCAGGTCAGACTATCTGACCTCTTCTTCTAAAGTGCTCGGCCAATTGACAAGAAAGCCCAATAAAGGGCCCAAATAGAGGAACACGACCCAAATCCACAGGCAGTCCGAGCCTACAGAGATAAGGGCAGTTCCCTTGAAGATAAGCTGACCTCACCCAAAGATAAGATAAGATAAGATAAGATAACTAACTTATCTTATCTAAAAAGGTCACTCCACACCATTATACATACACTGGAGCACCTAGGTATAACTCATACTCTGATTCTACTAAAAACCTATTTAATACCTATGCTAACTTAAGCATCAGAGTCTCTTGCAGGTACCCCCCACCCTCCGGTGACCAAGGATCAGAGGTGTAGTCAGTCCAACAAATCGGACACAACAGCTCCGGTCGCAACCAGCCAGCCGGACACATCATCTCCGACCAGTACAGAAGATCTCATCCGAGATCGACCTACAGTTTTAGGTAACCCTCGGAACAGTAACAGTGCCCAATAATGTAAGATGTAAGGCTCTGGGATGCCGAAGGCAATCCTAGAACTTCACATCACATACGGATATTCAAACTTAGAGTAAAATAAAAAATCAGGAACTTAAACCATAAACCGGGTTATCTAAACTTAGGGGAGTTCTAACTAACACTAATTACACCGCTGTATCCCACAACCTTCACCACCCTAACCTCTGTGTGATCCCATCGCCACCGCCTACCTAACCTCCTTAGCACCAGACAAACACAATTAATGCAAGCAAGTAATACACAGGTAGTAATCACATATAGCAAGTAATTCAAGAACCAAGTAGGCATATTATACAATTAGGCAAACCAAAGTAGTCAAAGCAAACAAACACATAAGAGATGCATATGATGAATGCATGTCCTATTGGCTTGTGATATCACTTGTTGGTCTATAAATACCAACACGACACATCCTTTCGGATGTCGCCTTTCTGCCACTTCCGAGGATATAGCGCCTGGCACGCTTTTGTTCCGAGGATATAGTGCTTGGCACACTATCTTTCCGAGGATATAGTGCCTGGCACACTTGCATGTTCATTCGGAGGATATAGTGCCTGGCACACTCTTGTAGCAGAGAAGGAAAACAACAACAACAAATAATTCATCACAAGTCATTCCAAGGATATAGTGCCTGGCTCACTATCCACATCAACAAGTCCATCAACCTCAAATCATCATCATTTCTCATCTCAAATCACTTCCAATTATCAACTCTCAACATTCCAAGGATATAGTGCCTAGCACACTCTTTCAAACATTATCATTCCAAGGATATAGTGTCTGGCACACTTTCCACATTTAACAAGATCATCATTCCTCTTTGAGTCCTCAACTAATCATAACCATCATCATTTCCATTAACATCCTTAAACATTCATATTTCTCAAGCTCATCAGTTTCTCAATTCATTGTCAGTGATCACCAAGTTCACTACTCTACCTTCTCTCCCAACCTAACTCATCCACAATACACCAGAAACCTAAACCTCTGTTTGCTAACTTTTCAAGTAAAAACCAAATTAAATTCTCCTAGGACCTTTCCCTTATTCTGATACCCAAAAATAAGCTCGAAAGTCTTAAAAGGGTGTTTTAGAAGCTTACAATCTTGTTGGGAAAGTGAAATAGTTTAAAAACAAAGTTTAAGTTATAAAACAGGACGTCTGCGTACGCACAGGGGTGTGCGTGCGCACAGGGGTGTGCGTGCGCACAGGGGTGTGCATGCGCACACCCAGAAGATTTTTAAGATGTGTGCGTACGCATAGAGATGTACGAACGCACAGGCATTAAGTTTTCCAACTTGTGTGTACGCACAGGGCTGTGCGTGCGCACAGGTTGTAAAACCTCATTGGTGTGTGCACGCACGAGCTGTGCTAGCGCTGCAAGCAGCATGCCCATCCCTGCCTATGCGTGCGCACAGGTCTGTGCGTCTGCACAGATCTAAAATCTTGCTGGGTTGTGCGTGCGCACATACCAGAAATCCCAAAATTCTGCAACTCTGCAGAATTTCAGATTTCGACACCAATCTTTGAATGACCATAACTTCCTCTACAAAATTCCAAATTTTACAAACTTTATATCGAATCAAAGGGTTTTCAATAATCTTTAATTCTAAACCAAATTCAACAAATTTTGAAAACCGAGGCAGAAGTTATAATCAGACAAAGTTCAACAAAAATCCATTTTTATCCAAAATCTCAAAAACTCAATTTTTAACCAAACTTCAATCCAATGCCAAATCAAACACATTCCAACCATACCCAAAACAGCCCAAAATTCATATCAAACACTACTTCAACCATTTTCTCAATCACAACCTTCTAAGTCATTCAACAATTCCAATTCCCACCAAATTCACGTTTTTCACTTTCCATTAACCTTATTAACATCACAAACCCCATCAACTATTAACAATCCTCAAAATCATCATTACCCAATTTTTTTACATCATACACCAACACCATCATTTACCATAATCAACACAACTCATAAATAATCATCAACAATACCAATAACCCTCAACAACCATAATAAATATCAGCACTCATGCTCAATTTTCTCAACATCGACAACCATCATAACACTTATAATTAATACCAACCATCAACAATATTAAAAATCACTACAATTTCTCATCACTCTCAATAATCATCAATTCCTCATCTTCAACAATAAACCACACATTCCTCATCAACCTTCATGATCATTAAATACCAACAACCTCATCAAATCATATAACCATTATTACGAGTATTTGAATTCCTTCCACATAACATCACCACTTCATTTATCAATCCTCAACAACAACACCAATCATCAATACTCACTAACACCAACAATTACATCAATTCATGTATAATTATTCATACACCAATATCATTCAATCCTATCTTAGGGTCAACTAGCCTAAGTGCCCAGAAATATTACATATTACATAAAGAAAACCGAGACCATACCTTGGCCGATTTCCAAACACTCCAAACACCAAAACAAAACCACCAAACTTGATCCAAAGCCTCAACCAACTCCAACAAACACCAAAGCTCAAACTAACAACACATATATCACCAAAATCAAAATCTAATATACACAAAATAACTATACACAAGGGTTTAGTAAAACTTTACCTTATCCAACGTGAGTAGGGGTAAAATCCATCAATTACCCGCTACTAGAGATCACCTAAATAAGCAAAACCACAAAATCTACTCAAAACCATAACCCAAAAACGTGCAGAAGTTAGGGCTGGAAACTGGGAATTAGAACGAAATTTCTTACCAGATTTTCATGGATAAAAGGGAAGAGCTTGTCGAGAGCTTCACGTGGCCATAAACAGCTTGTCAATCGGAGCTCCGGATCAAAAGTTATGGAGCTTTGAAGGAGGAGATGAATAGTGTTAATGGCTTCCTTCTCCTCTCTTCTCCCTATCCGAGTTCTCTCTCTCTCTCTCTCTCTCTCTTGGTGTTAAAATGAGCTTCTTTGGCTCATTTATTGCTTTATATGAGTTGGGCTTGGGCCCAACTTGGACCCGGTCTAACCACAAAGCATTTTTAGCCCGTTTGACCCACTTTGGGCCAAAACCTTTAAGATTAGTGCCCAGATTTCATTTCTAAATTATTTTTCTCCTTTCAAAACAATAAATCAATTTTTTTCCAAAATATTATTTTTTCTCAAAACACAGTATAGGACAGGCTTAAACCGGTTCGGCTGCCGGTTCTCGGTCTTCCCAGAAAATACATTTTCCGACTCAGAAAAATTCATTGAAACCAAATTTCACCCTTTTACTTTCAAATTAAAACTTCTAAATTTTGAATCCATCTCGGGCACTTAAATTATTATTTTTATTAAAATGGTTTTACGTGAAAAACCCAGTTCTTACATCCTCCCCTCCTTAAAATATTTTCGCCCTCGAAAATCCGAGTTACGCGACATATCCCTATCAAAACGCCTTACCGTGTCGATGTTTCCTTTCGCCTTCTGCTGCGTCACTCTGATTATCGTCATTGCGCACCCAAAATTTTCCTTAAAACAAATATCGATTTTGTAATACTTTTCAAAACCTTCAAAACAAATTCAATCTAAACATATTCCTTGTTATTCAAGCCATTTTCAATTTTTCAAAGGAGTCAAAGTCATTTGTTTGTAAGTCAAATACTTGAATTAACGGTTTCTTCGGATAAAAATTTTCAATTTAAATACGAATTCATCAAAATAATTTAGAAACCAAGTTCACAAATTGATAAAATCATAGAACTCACTTTTTCTTTTTAAACAATATCCTTCAAAATAAGATCAATATCAAACCAATCATTATTCAAGCCATAAGTCACTTTTTATTTCTCAAATCTCTTCAAACTCATAATTCAACTTTTTCTCAAAATCAATTCCCTTTCCAATCTTAGTCACTTAATATGACATTTCACAAAACTTCTAAGAGACTTTCAATCATCACCTTAAAACGAAACTTTCTTTGAGATGACACAAGGCTCTATGGAAGAATAACCTGCCTCACTTCCTAAACTCTTTAGAAATCCTCGGAATCATAATTACTCAAATTGAAACCATTTAAAATGGAGACTTAAAATCAAAATCAATACATGTAGGCCAAAAGTTCCGAGCCATTTTCAAAACCAAAATACTTAAAAGCCAATTTCATTTCGTTCGTAAATCGGAAACCTTTCCAAGGCTCGGAGTTGTTTAGTCTTGCTGAGTCAAAATTTAAAGAATACTTCAAAAGCAAAACGAACCTAATTAATCAAAGTTCAACTTCTTTTAAAATCCACTAAAACTCTTCCAAAAGTACTTCTTTAATCAAACTTCAAAACATAAGTTCTTTCTCATTTAAATCAATTGATGAGCAGATAATTTATACCCTTTTTGGCATTATTTTTAGGTAGTTTTTAGTATATTTTAGTCACTTTTTATTATATTTTTATTAGTTTTTATGAAAAAATTATATTTCTGGACTTTACTATGAGTTTGTGTGTTTTTCTGTAATTTCAGGTATTTTCTGGCTGAAATTGAAGGACCTGAGCAAAAATCTTATTTAGAGGCTGAGAGGACTGCAGATGCTGTTGGATTCTGACCTCCCTGCACTCGAAATAGATTTTCTGGAGCTACAGAAGTCCAATTGATGTGCTCTCAATTGCATTAAAAAGTAGACATCTTGGGCTTTCTAGTAATATATAATAGTCCATAGTTGGCCCGATATTTGGTAGCGCAAACTGGCGTTTAAACGCCAGCTTCTTACTCTTTTCTGGCGTTAAACACCAGAACTAGCATAAAAGTTGGAGTTAAACGCCCAAACTGACACAAAAGCTGGAGTTCAACGCCAGGAATAGCCTATGCACGTGAAAGCTTCAGTGCTCAGCCCAAACACACACCAAGTGGGCCCCGGAAGTGGATTTCTGCACTATCTATCTTAGCTTACTCATTTTCCGTAAACCTAGGTTACTAGTTGAGTATAAAAACTACTTTTAGAGATTCATTTTGTACCTCATGACATTTCACATCAGAACTTGTATTTTCTATGGCATGAGTCTCTAAACTCCATGGTTGGGGGTGAAGAGCTCTGCTGTGTCTCGATGGATTAATGCAATTACTACTGTTTTCCATTCAATCACGCTTGTTTCTATTCTAAGATATTTACTCGCACTTCAACATGATGAATGTGATGATCCGTGACACTCATCACCATTCTCAACCTATGAACGCGTGTCTGACAACCACTTCCGTTCTACCTTAGATTGAGTGTGTATCTCTATGGTTCCTGGTTTACGAGTTTGATTGCCTCTCTTGACAACAGAGCATTCAAATCTGTGAGATCAGAGTCTTCGTGGTATAAGTGATGAGCGGATAATTTATACGCTTTTTGTCATTGTTTTTAGTATATTTTAGTTAGTTTTTATTATGTTTTTATTAGTTTTTATTCAAAAATCACATTTCTGGACTTACTATGAGTTTGTGTATTTTTCTATGATTTCAGGTATTTTCTGGCTGAAATTGAGGGACCTGAGCAAAAATCTGATTCAGAGGCTGAAAAAAGGACTGCAGATGCTGTTGGATTCTGACCTCCCTGCACTCGAAGTGGATTTTCTGGAGCTACAGAAGCTCAATTGACGCGCTCTCAATTGCGTAAGAAATTAGACATCCTGGGCTTTCCAGAAATATATAATAGTCCATACTTTGCCTGAGATTTGATGGCCCAAACCGGCGTTCCAAGTCAGCATAGAAATTCTGGCGTCAAAACGCCAGAACTGGCATGAAAGCTGGAGTTAAACGCCTAAACTGGCACAAAAGCTGGCGTTTAACTCCAAGAAAGGTCTCTACACGTGAAAGATTCATTGCTCAGCCCAAACACACACCAAGTTGGCCCCGGAAGTGGATTTTTACACTAACTATTCTAGCTTACTCACTTTCTGTAACCCTAGGTCACTAGTTTATTATAAAAACTACTTTTAGAGATTCATCTTGTACCTCATGACACTTTACACATTTTATATTGTATTCTCTACGGCATGAGTCTCTAAACCCCATGGTTGGGGGTGAGGAGCTCTGCTGTGTCTCGATGAATTAATGCAATTACTACTGTTTTCCATTCTATCACGCTTGTTTCTATTCTAAGATATTCACTCGCACTTCAACTTGATGAATGTGATGATCTGTGACACTCATCATTATTCTCACCTATGAACACGTGCCTGACAACCACCTCCGTTCTATCTACAATAGCTTGAGTGCATATCTCTTGGGTTTCTAATCTAAGATTAGAACCTTCGTGGTATAGGCTAGAATTATTGGCGGCCATTCCTGAGATCCGGAAAGTCTAAACCTTGTCTGTGGTATTCCGAGTAGGATCTGAGAAGGGATGACTGTGACGAGCTTCAAACTCACGAGTGCTGGGCGTAATGACAGACGCAAAAGGATCAATGGATCCTATTCCAACATGAGTGAGAACCGACAGATGATTAGTCGTGTGGTGACAGCGCATTTGGACCATTTTCACTGAGAAGATGGATGGTAGCCATTGACAATGGTGATCCACCAACATACAGCTTGCCATGGAAGGAGCCTTGCGTGCATGAAGAAGAAGATAGTAGGAAAGCAGAGATTCAGAAGATAGAGCATCTCCAAAACCTCAACCTGTTCTCCATTACTGCAAAACAAGTATTTATTTCATGTTCTTTTACTTTTTACAATTAAATCTGAGAATTATTGATATCCTGACTAAGAGTTACAAGATAACCATAGCTTGCTTCAAGCCGACAATCTCCGTGGGATCGACCCTTACTCACGTAAGGTATTACTTGTGCGGAATTGCAAAAGTGTGATTGTGATTTCGTGTACCAAGTTTTTGGCGCCGTTGCCAGAGATTGTTCAAGTTTGGACAACTGACGGTTTATTTTGTTGCTTAGATTAGGAATAATTTATTTTTGTTGGTTTAGAGTCACTAAATTTGAGTCTTTTATTTGAGTTTAGTTTCATATTTTAAGTTTGGTGTCAATTGCATGCTTTTATTTTCTTTCAATTTTTCGAATTTGCATGTTTTTATTTCTTTCTTGATCTTTAAAAATTCTAAGTTTGGTGTCTTCTTTGTATTTTCCTTTAAATTTTCTAAAAATTTTAAGTTTGGTGTCCCTTGTGCTTTTATTTACTTAAAAATTTTTCAAAAATTTGTTCTTGGTGTTCATCTTGATCTTCAAAGTGTTCTTGGTGTTCATCTTGACATTCAAAGTTTTCTAGTTTGTTCTCTTTGTTTTAATCTAAAATTTCTGAGTTTAATGTCATTTTGTTGTTTTTCTCTTTCCTCATTAAAATTCAAAAAAAAAACATATCATTTCCTTATTTTACTCATAAATTTCGAAATTTTGCATTAAATTAGTCAAAGATTTTCAAAATCATATCTTTTTTAGTCAAGTCAAAATTCTAATTTCAAAAATTGATCTTTTCAAATCTTTTTCAAAAATCAAATCTTTTTAATTTCTTCAATCATATCTTTTCATTCATATCTTTTTTTAATAAATTACAATCATATCTTCTCAATCATATCTTTTTCAAAATAATTTTCAATCATATCTTTTTTATTGCTAATTCCAAAATCTTTTTAATTAATTAATTAATTTAGTTTTCAATTTGCTTTTATTTCATTTTCTTCTAATTTTCGAAACTTTTTTTTATCTTCCATTTATTTTGTTTTATTTTATTCGGTTACTTTTAATTAAATAAAATAAAAAATTTAAAAATATACTTTATTTGCAATTCATATCAATTCCCTTTTCTCCATCATGGACCTAAGTGGAAATGAGCAGTCCAGAAGGACTCTGAGTTCATATGCTAACCCCATTACAGCTGCATATGGGAGTAGCATCTGTATACCTCCTATCAAAGCAAGCAGCTTTGAGCTAAATCCTCAGCTCATTATCATGGTGCAGCAAAATTGCCAGTATTCCAGTCTTCCACAAGAAGAACCTACTGAGTTTCTGGCACAGTTCTTACAAATTACTGACACAGTACGTGATAAAGAAGTGGATCAGGATGTCTACAGATTATTACTGTTTCCATTTGCTGTAAAAGATCAAGCTAAGAAGTGGTTAAATAACCAACCCACAGCAAGCATAAAAACATGGAGACAGTTATCAGACAAATTCCTGAATCAATTTTACCCTCCAAAAAGGATGACACAGCTAAGGCTGGACATCCAAGGCTTTAAACAAGAGGATCATGAATCCCTTTATAATGCCTGGGAGAGGTACAGAGGGATGCTAAGGAAATGCCCTTTTGAAATGTTTTCAAAGTGGGTACAGTTAGACATCTTTTACTATGGGCTTACAGAAAGAGCTCAAATGTCTCTAGACTACTCAGCTGGTGGATCTATACACATGAGAAAGACGATTAAAGAAGCTCAAGAACTCATAGATACGGTTGCTAGAAATCAACATCTGTACTCAAGCAGTGAGTCCTCCATAAAAGAAGAGGCTAGGACAGTAACTACTGATCCTAATCCTCAAGAACAAATTGTTGAACTTAATCAGCAATTACTCCTTATGACAAAACAATTAGCAGAATTTAAAGAGATGCTCCAAGACACTAAAAATGCTAACAAGAATATGGATGCACAATTGAATCAGACAAGACAGCAGCTATCTAAACAAATAACAGAAGAATGCTAAGCTGTCCAACTAAGGAGCGGGAAGACATTGAATAACTCAGCTCAAAGTAGCAAAAAGCCAAGAAAGGAACAACTGAAAGAGGATGACCAAACCACTGCGCAAAATCCCTCTGAGGACAGTAAGAGCCCAGGGAGGAATAATTCTGGCGTTCAAACACCAGAAAAAGGTGAAAAATTGGCGTCAAACGCCCAGTGGGTGCCCACTTCTGGCGTTCAAACGCCAGAAAAGGAAGAAAAGTTGGCGTTAAATGCCCATTTCTTGCCCAGTTCTGGCGTTCAAACGCCAGTGAGGGATCAGACACCTGCAAGTGCTGATAATAATCCCTCTAAGAAGGCTTCTCCAACTACCACTGTGGGGAATAAACCTGCAGCAACTAAGGTTGAAGAATATAAAGCCAAGATGCCTTATCCTCAGAAACTTTGCTAAGCAGAACATGATAAACAATTTTTCCGCTTTGCAGACTATCTCAGAACTCTTGAAATAAAGATCCCGTTTGCAGAGGCACTTGAGCAAATACCCTCTTATGCTATGTTCATGAAAGAGATCTTAAGCCATAAGAAGGATTGGAGAGAAACTGAAAAAGTTTTTCTCACTGAAGAATGTAGTGCAGTCATTCTGAAAAGCTTACCAGAAAAGCTTAAAGATCCAGGTAGCTTTATGATACCATGCACATTAGAGGGTGCTTGTACCAAGACAGCTCTATGTGACCTTGGAGCAAGTATCAACCTAATACCTGCATCCACTGTCAGAAAGCTTGGCTTGACTGAAGAAGTCAAACCAACCTGGATATGTCTTCAACTTGCTGATGGCTCCATTAAATACCTATCAGGCATAATTGAGGACATGATTGTCAAGGTTGGGCCATTTGTCTTTCCCACTGACTTTGTAGTGCTGGAAATAGAGGAGCACAAGAGTGCAACTCTCATTCTGGGAAGACCTTTCCTAGCAATTGGACGAACTCTCATTGATGTCCAAAAAGGGGAAGTGACCCTGAGAGTCAATGAGGATGAGTTCAAGTTAAATGTTGTCAAAGTTATGCAGTATCCAGATAAATCAAATGACTGCATGAGTGCTGATATTATTGACTCCTTGGTGGAAGAGATCAATATGACTGAGAGTCTCAAATCAGAGCTAGAAGACATCTTTAAAGATGTTCAGCCTGATCTGGAGGAACCAAAAGAAATAAAAGAACCTTTGAAAATTCCTCAGGAAGAGGATAAGCCTCTTAAACCCGAGCTCAAACCACTACCACCATCCCTAAAATATGCATTTCTGGGAGAGGGTGACACTTTTTCAGTGATCATAAGCTCTACTTTAAATCCACAGGAAGAAAAAGCATTAATTCAAGTGCTAAGGACACACAAGACAACTCTTGGGTGGTCCATAAGTGATCTTAAGGGCATTAGCCCAGCAAGATGCATGCACAAGATCCTATTGGAGGATGATGCTAAGCCAGTGGTTCAACCACAGAGGCGGCTAAATCCAGCCATGAAGGAGGTGGTGCAAAAAGAGGTCACTAAGTTACTAGAGGCTAGGATTATTTATCCTATTTCTGATAGCCCTTGGGTAAGCCCTATCCAAGTTGTACCCAAAAAGGGAGGCATGACAGTGGTTCACAATAAAAAGAATGAACTGGTTCCTACAAAAACAGTTACAGGGTGGCGTATGTGTATCGACTACAGAAGGCTCAATACAGCCACCCGAAAAGGATCATTTTCCTTTACCATTCATAGACCAGATGCTAGAGAGACTAGCAGGTCATGAATATTACTGCTTTTTGGATGGCTATTCAGGTTACAACCAAATTGCAGTAGATCCTCAGGACCAAGAGAAAACAGCATTCAAATGTCCTTCTGGAGTATTTGCCTACAGAAGGATGCCTTTTGGTCTGTGCAATGCACCTGCAACCTTTCAGAGGTGCATGCTCTCTATCTTCTCTGATATGGTAGAGAAATTTTTGGAAGTCTTCATGGATGACTTTCAGTATTTGGAGACTCATTCAGCTCCTGCCTTGAACATTTAGCACTTGTTCTGAAAAGATGCCAAGAGACCAACCTAGTTTTAAACTGGGAAAAATGTCACTTTATGGTGACTGAAGAAATTGTCCTTGGGCATAAAATTTCAAGCAAGGGAATAGAGGTGGATCAAGCTAAAGTGGAGGTAATTAAGAAATTACCACCACCTGCCAATGTCAAAGCAATCAGAAGCTTTTCTAGGGCATGCAGGATTCTATAAGAGGTTTATAAAAGATTTTTCGAAAATTGCAAAACCTCTGAGCAATTTGCTAGCTGCTGACACACCATTTGTGTTTGACACAGAGTGTCTGTAGGCATTTGAAACTCTAAAAGCTAAGCTGGTCACAGCACCAGTTATTTCTGCACCAGACTGGACATTACCATTCGAACTAATGTGTGATGCCAGTGATCATGCCATTGGTGCAGTGCTGGGACAGAGGCATAACAAGCTTCTGCACGTCATTTACTATGCCATCCGTGTTCTAAATGACGCACAAAAAAACTACACAACCAAAGAAAAAGAGTTGCTTGCAGTGGTTTATGCCATTGACAAGTTTAGATCATACTTAGTAGGATCAAAAGTGATTGTGTACACTGACCATGCTGCTCTTAAATATCTACTTACAAAGCAGGATTCAAAACCCAGGCTCATAAGATGGGTGTTGCTTCTACAAGAGTTTGATATAGAAATAAGAGACAGAAAAGGGACAGAGAACCAGGTAGCTGATCACTTGTCCCGGATAGAACCAGTAGTAGGGGCGTCCCTCCCTTCTACTGAGATCTCTGAGACCTTTTCGGATGAGAAACTCTTTGCCATTCAGAAAGCACCATGGTTTGCAGACATTGCAAATTATAAAGCTGTGAGATTCATACCCAAAGAGTACAGCAGGCAGCAAACGAAAAAACTAATTTCCGATGCAAAGTACTACTTATGGGATGAACCATATCTCTTTAAGAGATGTGCAGACGGAATGATCCGCAGATGCGTGCCCAGAGAAGAGGCACAGAAGATCCTATGGCATTGCCATGGATCACAATATGGAGGACATTTCAGAGGTGAGCGAACAGCCACTAAGGCCATCCAATGTGGGTTCTACTGGCCTACTCTCCATAGAGATGCCTGAGAGTTTGTGCGTAACTGTGACAGTTGCCAGAGAGCTGGTAACTTACCTCAGAGTTTTGCCATGCCTCAACAAGGGATCTTAGAGATTGAGTTATTTGATGTATGGGGTATTGACTTCATGGGTCCTTTCCCACCATCATACTCAAACACGTACATTCTGGTGGCAGTAGACTACATATCTAAATGTGTAGAAGCAATTGCCACACCCACTAATGATACTAAGACAGTACTGAAGTTCTTCCAGAAACATATCTTCAGCAGATTTGGTGTTCCTAGAGTACTAATCAGTTATGGGGGCACTCATTTCTGCAATAAATAGCTTTACTCTGCTATGGTCCGATATAGAATTAGCCACAAAGTAGCAACTCCATATCATCCACAGACAAATGGGCAGGCTGAAGTCTCTAATAGAGAACTAAAAAGAATCCTGGAACGGACTGTAATTACCCGTAGAAAGGATTGGGCAAAAAGCTTGGATGATGCTCTGTGGGCATACAGAACAGCATTCAAGACTCCTATAGGAACTTCTCCATACCAGCTTGTGTATGGAAAGGCCTGTCATCTGCCCATGGAACTGGAACATAAACCCTACAGGGCGACCAGATTCCTAAACCTAGATGCTAAGTTAGCTAGAGAGAAAAGATTGCTCCAGCTGAATGAGCTAGAGGAATTCAGACTCAATGCTTTTGAAAATGCAAAAAATTTATAAGGAGAAAGCAAAAAGGTGGCATGACAAGAAACTGTCATTTATAGTCTTTGAACCAAGACAGAAGGTTCTGCTGTTTAACTCTAGACTCAGATTATTCCCCGGAAAATTGAAATCCCGGTGGAGGGGACCATATGTGATTACAAGTGTGTCACCATATGGATATGTTGAACTTCAAGATATTGACTCTGACAAAAAGTTCATTGTTAATGGACAGAGAATCAAACATTATCTTGAAAGCAATTTTGAGCAAGAATGCTCAAAACTGAGACTAGAATAAAGCTCAGTCAAGGTCCAGCTAAAGGCAATAAAGAAACGCTTATTGGGAGGCAACCCAATGTTCTTTAATTATATATATTTATTTTCCATTGTTATTTTTTATTTTCTTTAGGTTGATGATCATGTAGAGTCACAAAAACAACTGAAAAAGCAAAAACAGAATGAAAAATAGCATTAAAATAGCACATCTTGGAGGAGGAGCTTACTGGCGTTCAAACGCCAGTAAGGGTAGCAGAATGGGCGTTAAATGCCCAGTCTGGCACCATTCTGGGCATTTAACGCCAGAAAAGGGCATCAGACTGGCGTTTAACGCCAGAAAAGGGCACAAAGCTGGCATTAAACGCCAGAAATGGGTAGCAACCTGGCGTTTAATGCCAGGATTGGCACTCAAAGGAGCGTTTACACGCCAAAAATGGTGTAGGGATGAGAAATTCTTGACACCTCAGGATCTGTAGACCCCACAAAATCCCCACTACCTCAACTCAACCTCTCTTCTTCACACATTCCAATAACACCCTTCCCCAAATACTCTTCCCCATCACCTTTTAACCACTCACACCTCTCCATCTCCTCCATTTTCTTCTTCTTCTCCTCCATTCTTTCTTCTTTTGCTCGAGGACAAGCAAACCTTCTAAGTTTGGTGTGGAAAAAGTATTGCTTTTTGTATTTCCATAACCATTTATGACACCTAAGGCCAGAGAAACCTCTAGAAAGAGGAAAGGGAAGGCAAAAGCTTCCACCTCCGAGTCATGGAAAATGGAGAGATTCATCTCAAAAGCCCATCACTAAGAAAGGATGGAGCAAACAAGAAAGCCCACTCATGGACCTCAACAAGAGAATTCCACTATCCTCCACGAAATGAGAGAGAAGCAACAAAGGCAAGGAAGAGACATAGAGGAACTAAAGCACTTCATAAGATCTTCAAGAAGAAGAACAAGCTGCCATCACTAAGGTGGACCCGTTCTTTAATTTCCTTATTCTTATATTTCTGTTTTTTTATTTCTCAATACTTTATGTTTTATTTATGTTTGTGTCTTATTACATGATCATTAGTGTCTTAGTGTCTATGCCTTAAAGCTATGAATGTCCTATGAATCCATCACCTTTCTTAAATGAAAAATGTTTTCTGAAAAAGAAAAAGAAGTACATGAATTTCGAATTGTAAAATAGATTAATTATTTTGATGTGGTGGCAATACTTTTTATTTTTCTGAATGAATGCTTGAATAGTGCATATTTTTGAATTTGTTGTTTATGAATGTTAAAATTGTTGGCTCTTGAAAGAATGATGGAAAAGGAGAAATATTATTGATAATCTGAAAAATCATAAAAATGATTCTTGAAGCAAGAAAAAGCAGTGAAAAGCTTGCGGAAAAAAAAAAAGAAAAAAAAAGAGATAGGAAAAAAAATAATAATAAAAGAAGAAGAAAGAAAAAGAAAAAGCAAGCAGAAAAAGCCAATAGCCCTTTAAACCAAAAGGCAAGGGTAAAATAAAAAGAATCCAAGGCTTTGAGCATCAGTGGATAGGAGGGCCCACAGGAATAAAATCCTGGCCTAAGTGGCTAAACCAAGCTGTCCCTAACCATGTGCTTGTGGCGTAAAGGTGTCAAGTGAAAAGCTTGAGACTGAGTGGTTAAAATCGTGATCCAAAGCAAAAAGAGTGTGCTTAAGAGCTCTGAACACCTCTAATTGGGGACTCTAGCAAAGTTGAGTCACAATCTGAAAAGGTTCACCCAGTTATGTGTCTGTGGCATTTATGTATCCGGTGGTAATACTGGAAAACAAAATGCTTAGGGTCACGGCCAAGACTCATAAAGTAACTGTGTTCAAGACTCAACATACTGAACTAGGAGAATCAATAACACTATCTAAATTCTGAGTTCCTATAGATGCCAATCATTCTGAGCTTCAAAGGATAAAGTGAGATGCCAAAACTGTTCAGAAGCAAAAAGCGAATAGCCCCGCTCATCTAATTAAGACTGATCTTCATAGATATTTTCGGAATTTATTATATATTTTCTTCTTTTTATCCTACTTTGTTTTTAGTTGCTTGGGGACAAGCAATAATTTAAGTTTGGTGTTGTGATGAGCGGATAATTTATACGCTTTTTGCCATTGTTTTTAGTATGTTTTTAGTATATTTTAGTTAGTTTTATTATGTTTTTATTAGTTTTTATTCAAAAATCACATTTCTAGAATTTACTATGAGTTTGTGTGTTTTTCTATGATTTCAGGTATTTTCTGGCTGAAACTGAGGGACCTGAGCAAAAATCTGATTCAGAGGCTGAAAAAGGACTACAGATGCTGTTGGATTTTGACCTCCCTGCACTCAAAGTGAATTTTCTGGAGCTACAGAAGCTCAATTGGCGCGCTCTCAATTGCGTTGGAAAGTAGACATCCTGGGTTTTCCAGCAATATATAATTGTCCATACTTTGCTGGAGATTTGATGGCCAAAACCGGCGTTCCAAGTCAGTATAGAAATTATGGCGTCAAAACGCCAGAACTGGCATGAAAGCTGGAGTTAAATGCCCAAACTGGCATAAAAGCTGGCATTTAACTCCAAGAAAAGTTTCTACACGTGAAAGCTTCAATGCTCAGCCCAAGCACACTCCAAGTGGGCCCCGGATGTGGATTTTTACATTAACTATTCTAGTTTACTCATTTTCTGTAACCCTAGGTCACTAGTTTATTATAAAAACTACTTTTAGTGATTCATCTTATACCTCATGACACTTTACACGTTTCATATTGTATTCTCTACGGCATGAGTCTCTAAACCCCATGGTTGGGGGTGAGGAGCTCTGCTGTGTCTCGATGAATTAATGCAATTACTACTGTTTTCCATTCTATCACGCTTGTTTCTATTCTAAGATATTCACTCGCACTTTAACTTGATGAATGTGATGATCTGTGACACTCATCATTATTCTCACCTATGAACGCGTGCCTGACGACCACCTCCGTTCTATCAGCAATAGCTTGAGTGCATATCTCTTGGGTTTCTAATCTAAGATTAGAACCTTCGTGGTATAGGCTAGAATTATTGGTGGCCATTCCTGAGATCCAGAAAGTCTAAACCTTGTCTGTGGTATTCCGAGTAGGATCTGGGAAGGGATGACTGTGACGAGCTTCAAACTCACGAGTGCTGGGCGTAGTGACAGACGCAAAAGGATCAATGGATCCTATTCCAACATGAGTGAGAACCGACAGATGATTAGCCGTGCGGTGACAGTGCATTTGGACCATTTTCACTAAGAGGACGGATGGTAGCCATTGACAACGGTGATCCACCAACATACAGCTTGCCATGGAAGGAGCCTTGCGTGCATGAAGAAGAAGACAGTAGGAAAGCAGAGATTCAGAAGATAGAGCATCTCCAAAACCTCAACATGTTCTCCATTACTGCAAAACAAGTATTTATTTCATGGTCTTTTACTTTTTACAATTAAATCTGAGAATTATTGATATCCTGAATAAGAGTTACAAGATAACCATAGCTTGCTTCAAGCCGACAATCTCCGTGGGATCGACCCTTACTCACGTAAGGTATTACTTGGACGACCCATTGCACTTGCTGGTTAGTTGTGCGGAATTGCAAAAGTGTGATTGTGATTTTGTGCACCAATAAGCTAGAATCAATTGGCAGCATTCTTGAGATCTGGAAAGTCTTAACCTTGTCTGTGGTATTCCGAGTAGGATCTGGGAAGGGATGACTGTGACGAGCTTCAAACTCACAAATGTTGGTCGAAGTGAATAATTCAGCCCAAGGTAGCAGAAAGCCGAAAAAGGAACAACTGACAGAGAATGACCAGACCATTACCCAAAATCCCTCTGAGGACAATAAGAGCCCAGAGAGGAATAATTCTGGCATTCAAACGCCAGAAAAGGGTGAAAAACTGGTGTTAAATGCCCAGTGGATGCCCACTTCTGGTATTCAAACGCCAGAAAAGAGTGAAAAACTGGCGTTAAACGCCCATTCCATGCCCAGTTCTGGCATTCAAACGCCAGAAAAGGGTGGAAAATTGGCGTTAAACACCCATCCAATCCTTAATCCTGGCGTTCAAACGCCAATGAGGGATCAGACACCTGCAAGTGCTGATTGTAACCCTCCTAAGAAGGCTTCTCTAACCACCTCTATAGGAAATAAACCTGCAGCAACTACAGTTGAGGAATACAAAGCCAAGATGCCTTATCCTCAGAAACTCCGCCAAGAGGAACAGGATAAATAATTTGCCCGCTTTACAGACTATCTCAGGACTCTTGAAATAACGATCCCGTTTGCAGAGGCACTTGAGCAAATACCCTCTTATGCTAAGTTCATGAAAGAGATCTCAAGTCATAAGAAGGATTGGAGAGAAACTGAAAAAGTTTTCTTCACTGAAGAATGCAGTGCAGTCATTCTGAAAAGCTTACCAGAGAAGCTTAAAGATCCCAGAAGCTTTATGATACCATGCACATTAGAGGATGCTTGTACCAAGACAGCTCTATGTGACCTTGGGCAAGTATCAACCTAATCCCTGTAACCACTATCAGAAAGCTTGGCTTGACTGAAGAGGTCAAACCAACCCGGATATGTCTTCAACTTGTTGATGGCTCCATTAAATATCCATCAGGCATAATTGAGGACATGATTGTCAAGGTTGGGCCATTTGCCTTTCCCACTGACTTTGTAGTGCTGGAAATGGAGGAGCACAAGAGTGCAACTCTCATTCTAGGAATACCCTTCCTAGCAACTGGATGAACTCTCATTGATGTCCAAAAAGGAAAAGTGACCCTGAGAGTCAATGAGGATGAATTCAAGTTAAATGCTGTCAAAGCTATGCAGCATTCAGACACATCAAATGACTGCATGAGCGTTGATATTATTGACTCCTTGGTGGAAGAGATTAATATGACTGAGAGTCTCGAATCAGAGCTAGAGGACATCTTTAAAGATGTTCAGCCTGATCTAGAGGAACCAAAGAAAACAGAAAAGCCTCTGAAAACCCTTCAGGATGAGGATAAGCCCCCTAAACATGAGCTCAAACCACTACCACCATCCCTAAAATATGCGTTTCTGGGAGAGGATGGCACTTTTCCTGTGATCATAAGCTCTGCCTTAAATCCACAGGAAGAGAGAGCATAATTCAGGTGCTAAAGACACACAAGACAGCTCTTTGGTGGTCCATAAGTGATCTTAAGGGCATTAGCCCAGCAAGATGCATGCACAAGATCCTATTGGAGGATGATGCTAAGCCAATGGTTCAACCACAGAGGCGACTAAATCTAGCCATGAAGGAGGTGGTGCAAAAAGAGGTCACTAAGTTTCTAGAGGCTGGGATTATTTATCCCATTTCTGATAGCCCCTGGGTGAGCCCTGTCCAAGTTATACCCAAAAAGGGAGGCATGACAGTGGTTCACAATGAAAAGAATGAACTGGTTCCTACAAGAACAGTTACAGGGTGGCGTATTTGTATTGACTACAGAAGGCTCAATACAGCCAGCAGAAAGGATCATTTTCCTTTACCATTCATAGACCAGATGCTAGAAAGACTAGCAGGTCATGACTATTACTGCTTTTTGGATGGCTATTCAGGTTATAACCAAATTGCAGTAGATCCTCAGGATCAAGAGAAAACAGCATTCACATGTCCATCTGGAGTATTTGCCTACAGAAAGATGCCTTTCAGAGATGCATGCTCTCTATTTTCTCTGATATGGTGGAAAAATTTCTAGAAGTCTTCATGGATGACTTCTCAGTATTTGGAGACTCATTCAGCTCCTGTCTTGACCATTTAGCACTTGTTCTGAAAAGGTGCCAAGAGACTAACCTGGTTTTAAACTGGGAAAAATGTCACTTTATGGTGACAGAAGGAATCTTCCTTGGGCACAAATTTTCAAACAAGGGAATAGAGGTGGATCAAACTAAGGTAGAGGTAATTGAAAAACCACCACCTGCCAATGTTAAGGCAATCAGAAGCTTTCTGGGGCATGCAGAATTCTATAGGAGGTTTATAAAGGATTTTTCAAAAATTGCAAAACCTCTAAGCAATATGTTAGCTGCTGACATGCCATTTGTCTTTGACACGGAGTGTCTGCAGGCGTTTGAATCTCTGAAAGCTAAGCTGGTCACAGCACCAGTTATTTCTGCACCAGACTGGACATTATCATTCGAACTGATGTGTGATGCCAGTGACCATGCTATTGGTGCAGTATTGGGACAAAGGCATAACAAGCTCCTGCACGTCATTTACTATGCCAGCCGTGTTCTAAATGATGCACAGAAGAATTACACAACCACAGAAAAAGAGCTGCTTACAGTGGTATATGCCATTGACAAGTTTAGATCCTATTTAGTAGGATCAAAAGTGATTGTGTACACTGACCATGCTACTCTCAAATATCTACTCACAAAGCAGGATTCAAAACCCAGGCTCATAAGATGGGTGTTACTTCTGCAAGAGTTTGATATAGAAATAAGAGATAGAAAAGGGACAGAGAACCAAGTAGCTGATCACCTGTCCCGGATAGAACCAGTAGCAGGGGAGTCTCTTCCCCTAACTGAGATCTCTGAAACCTTTCCGGATGAGCAACTCTTTGCCATTCAGGAAATACCATGGTTTGCAGAAATTGTAAACTATAAGGCTGTGAGATTCATACCCAAAGAGTACAGTAGACAGCAAACAAAAAAATTAATTTCTGATGTAAAGTACTACTTGTGGGATGAACCATATCTTTTTAAGAGATGTGCAGACGGAATGATCCGCAGATGCATGCCTAGAGAAAAGGCACAGAAGATCCTATGGCATTGCCATGGATCACAATATGGAGGACATTTCGGAGGTGAGTGAACAGCCACAAAAGTTCTCCAATGTGGCTTCTACTGGTCTACCATCTATAGAGACTCCCAAGAGTTTGTACGTAACTGTGACAATTGCTAGAGAGCTGGTAATCTACCTCATGGTTACGCCATGCCTCAGTAAGGGATCTTAGAGATTGAGTTGTTTGATATATGGGGTATTGACTTCATGGGGCCTTTCCCACCATCATACTCAAACACTTACATTCTGGTAGTAGTAGACTATGTATCTAAATGGATAGAGGCAATTGCCACACCCACTAATGATACTAAGACAGTGCTGAAGTTCCTCCAGAAGTATATCTTCAACAGATTTGGTGTCTTTAGAATACTAATCAGTGATGGAGGGACTCATTTATGCAATAAACAGCTTGACTCTGCTCTGATCCGATATGGAATTAACCACAAAGTGGCAACTCCATATCATCCACAGACTAATGGGCAGGCTGAAGTCTCAAATAGAGAACTAAAACGAATCCTGGAATGGACTGTAAGTACCTGTAGAAAGGATTGGGCAAGGAGTCTGGATGATGCTCTATGGGCATACAGAACTGCATTCAAAACTCCTATAGGGACCTCTCCATACCACCTTGTGTATGGAAAAGCTTGTCACCTGCTAGTGGAACCGGAACACAAGGCCTACTGGGCAACCAGATTCCTAAACCTTGATGCCAAGATAGCTGGAGAGAAAAGATTGCTCCAGTTTAATGAGCTAGAGGAATTCAGACTCAATGCTTTCGAAAATGCAAAAATTTACAAGGAGAAAGCAAAAAGGTGGCATGACAAGAAACTGTCAACCAGAGTCTTTGAGCCAGGACATAAGGTTCTGGTGTTTAACTCTAGGCTCAGATTATTCCCTGGGAAATTAAAATCCCAGTGGAGGGGACCATATGTGATTACAAGTGTGTCACTATATGGATATGTAGAGCTTCAGGATATTGACTCTAACAAAAAGTTTATTGTTAATGGACAGAGAGTAAAGCATTATCTTGAAAGAAATGTTGAGCAAGAATGCTCAAAACTGAGACTAGATTAAAGCTCAGTAAGGTCCAGCTAAAGACAATAAAGAAGCACTTGCTGGGAGGCAACCCAGCCATTAGCAAAGTTTATTTGTTATTTAAATAATAATTATAGGAGTTTGATATACATTATCTTCAAGGTTAATTACCAATTACAGGAGTTCACAGAGTTACAGAAGGATTTATAGCATAAAGCAGAGAAAAGGAGCTCACTGGTACGAAAACGCCAGTAAGGGGTATTTTGGGCATTAAACGCCAGAATGGGTACCATTCTGGGCATTTAACGCCAGTAAAGATACCATTCTGGGCGTTAAATGCCAGAATGGGTACCATACTGGCCGTTTAACGCCAGAATTGCAGCATCCTGGGCGTTCAGAAAAATGCCCAGCAACAAAGAATTTCTGGCGTTTAACACCAGCCAGGGTACCTGGCTGGGCGTTAAATGCCCACAATGGCCAACTTATGGGCGTTAAACGCCAGAATGGATACCATACTAGGTGTTTAACTCCAGAAAAGGCAGGGGGAGGAGATTTTGTTTCCACTTCAAATTTTTTCAAACTTTCATGTTTTAATTCATAATTTTTTGCATAAACATGTTACAAATTTTCATTACTCACACTCAATTTTCAAAAATTTAACAATCTTCCAAATCCCTTTCCAATTTTCTTTCAAATCCTTTCCAAATCTTTTTCAAAAACTCATTTATCTTTTCAATTCCTTTCCAAATCTTTTCCAACTCATCATATATTCTTTTAATTCTTAGATGCATCAACAAATTTTTAGATTTAACTTCTTTATATCTTTTTTATATCTTTTGAATTTTAAAATCTCATCTTTTTCATATCATGATTCATTTTTTTACCAATCATATCTTTCTATCATATCTTTTTCAAAATTTTCGAAACCCCACCCCTCCACTTTTAAATACACGTTCGGCCATCCCTCCCCTCCACAACTCGAATTTGACTCACCTCCTATCCCTCTCCTTTGCTTTCTTTTGCTTGAGGACAAGCAAACATCTAAGTTTGGTGTGTTTTTCCGTGATTACCGAGCTAAGACTCAATAAGATCATGGCTCCTAAGGGAAAACAAACCACTTTAAGAGGCAAGAAAGAGAATACTCCAAAGCCACTTTGGAATCAAGAGAGGTTCTTAACCAAGGAACATGTAGACCATTACCACAAAATTATGGGTCTGAGGTCAGTAATCCCAGAAGTTAAATTTGATCTGAAAGAAGACGAATATCTGGAGATCCAAGAGCAGATTCGAAACAGAGGCTGGGAAATTCTAGCTAATCTTGAGACAAAGGTGGGAAGAAACATGGTTCAGGAATTCTACTCAAATCTGTGGCTGACAGACAAGCAGAGAATGACTGGAACTGCCTTTCATACCTTTCGAACTATGGTCAGAGGGGGGATTATTTACTTCCACCTTGACAAAATAAGAGAGGTCTTCAAGCTGCCTCAACTGCAAGATGATCCAGAATCCTTTAATAGGAGAATGGTGAGAGTAGATAAGCGGTTGGACCAAGTTCTAGAGGACATATGCCTCCCTGGAACTAAGTGGATAACCAACTCAAAAGGTGTCCCAAACCAACTCAAGAGAGGAGATCTCAAACCAGTCGCTAGGGGCTAGTTGGACTTCATTGGGCATTCTATACTGCCCACTAGCAATCGTTCTGAGGTCACTGTCAAAAGAGCAGTGATGATTCATTGCATTATGCTGGAAAACGAAGTGGAGATTCATAATCTGATTTCTTGTGAGATCTGCACAATTACAAATAAGAACTCCACTGAAGCCAAATTGGCTTACCCAAGCTTAATCTCTCTACTTTGTAAAGATGCTGGGGTGAAGATGGGAGTAGATGAGTTCATCCCAGTCGAGCACCTAATCACCAAGAAGTCAATGGAAGGACAACAAGTGCAAGATAACTCCATCAAAAGGAGGGCACAGAAGTTCCTCCCAGAAATTTCTCAGATTGACTACTAGACCTGCCTAGAAGCATCTGTCACCAAGCTGCAAGAAGCTATGGATCAACTTAAGGAAGAACAGCAAAATCAAAATAGCATGCTTTGCAAACTGCTTAAGGAGCAAGAAAAGCAAGGGCGTGAGCTACAGGAGCTAAAATGCCAGAGGCTCTCCCTTGAGGGACCAGACACTCCTACAAATTGAAGGAGCACTTGCCTCTCCCAATGCAGGTTGTTGAGTCCTAACTCTGTGATAACTTTTGTTATTAGAGATCCATTTTAAGAGTCACATGAGCATTAGCATTAGAATCATTTATTTTTATGTCTTTAATTTCCTTTCTTTTATTATTGTCTGTCTGCTTTTATGCTTATTTCATGTCTTATTTCTATTCCATAATCAATAAAATTTAGAGTATATGTCTTAAAGCTATGAATAATCCCATAAATCCCTCACCTTTCTTAAAAGAAAAATGTTTTTTTTTTTTGCAAAAGAATAAGAAGTACATAAATTTCGAATTATATCTTAAAAATAATCTAATTATTTTGATGTGGTGGCAATACTTTTTGTCTTCTAGATGAATGCTTGAACAGTGCATATTTTTTATATTGTTGTTTATGAATGTTAAAACTGTTGGCTCTTGAAAGAATAATGAAAAACGAGAAATGTTATTGATAATCTGAAAAATCATAAAATTGATTCTTGAAGCAAGAAAAAGCAGTGAATATAAAGCCTGCAAAAAAAAATTGGCGAAAAATAAAAGAAAAAAAGAAAGAAAAAGAAAAAGCAAGCAAAAAAAAAGCCAATAACCCTTTAAACCAAAAGGCAAGGGTTAAAAGGATCCAAGGCTTTGAGCATTAATGGATAGGAGGGCCCACAGGAATAAAATCCTGGCCTAAGCGGCTAAACCAACCTGTCCCTAACCATGTGCTTGTGGCATGAAGGTCCAAGTGAAGAGCTTGAGACTGAGTGGTTAAAGTCGTGGTCCAAAGCAAAAAGAGTATTCTTAAGAGCTCTGTGCACCTCTAATTGGGGACTCTAGCAAAGCTAAGTCACAATCTGAAAAGGTTCACCCAGTTATGTGTCTGTGGCATTTATGTATCCGGTGGTAATACTGGAAAATAAAGTGCTTAGGGTCACGGCCAAGACTCATAAAGTAACTGTGTTCAATAGTCAACACACTAAACTAGGAGAATCAATAACACTATCTGAATTCTGAGTTCCTATAGATGCCAATCATTCTGAACTTCAAAGGATAAAGTGAGATGCCAAAACTGTTCAGAAGCAAAAAAGCTACAAGTCCCGCTCATCTAATTGGAACTGAGCTTCATTGATATTTGAAATTCATTGTATATTATCTTCTTTTTATCCTATTTTGTTTTTAGTTGCTTGGGGACAAGCAACAATTTAAGTTTGGTGTTGTGATGAGCGGATAATTTATACCCTTTTTGGCATTGTTTTTAGGTAGTTTTTAGTATGTTTTAGTCACCTTTTACTATATTTTTATTAGTTTTTATGCAAAAATTACATTTCTGGACTTTACTATGAGTTTGTGTATTTTTTCTGTAATTTTAGGTATTTTCTGGCTGAAATTGAAGGACCTGAGCAAAAATCTGATTCAGAGGCTGAGAGAGGACTGCAGATGCTGTTGGATTCTGACCTCCCTGCACTCGAAATGAATTTTCTGGAGCTATAGAAGTCCAATTGATGCGCTCTCAATTGTGTTGAAAAGTAGACATCTTGGGCTTTCCAGAAATATATAATAATCTATACTTAGCCCGAGATTTGGTAGCACAAACTGGCGTTTAAACGCCAGCTCCTTACCATTTTCTGGCGTTAAACGCCAGAACTGGCATAAAAGTGGGAGTTAAACGCCCAAACTGGCACAAAAGCTGGAGTTCAACGCCAGGAATAGCCTATGCACGTGAAAGCTTCAGTGCTCAGCCCAAACACACACCAAGTGGGCCCCGGAAGTGGATTTCTGCACTATCTATCTTAGCTTACTCATTTTCCGTAAACCTAGGTTACTAGTTGAGTATAAAAACTACTTTTAGAGATTCATTTTGTACCTCATGACATTTCACATCAGAACTTATATTTTCTACGGCATGAGTCTCTAAACTCCATGGTTGGGGGTGAGGAGCTCTGCTGTGTCTCGATGGATTAATGTAATTACTACTGTTTTCCATTCAATCACGCTTGTTTCTATTCTAAGATATTCACTCGCACTTCAACATGATGAATGTGATGATCCGTGACACTCATCACCATTCTCAACCTATGAACGCGTGCCTGAAAACCACTTCTGTTCTACCTTAGATTGAGTGTGTATCTCTTTCGTTCCTGGTTCACGAGTTTGATTGCCTCTCCTGACAACAGAGCATTCAAATCTGTGAGATCAGAGTCTTCGTGGTATAAGCTAGAATCAATTCGCAACATTCTTGAGATCCGGAAAGTCTAAACCTTGTATGTGGTGTTCCGAGTAGGATCCGGGAAGGGATGACTGTGACGAGCTTCAAACTCACAAATGTTGGGCGCAGTGACAGTGTGCAAAAGGATCAATGGATCTTATTCCAACACTAGTGAGAATTGACAGATGATTAGCCCTACGAAACCCGTAGCTGGAACATTTTCACTGAGAGGACGTATGGTAGCCATTGACAATGGTAATTCACCAACATACAGCTTGTCATGGAAGGAACCTTGCGTGCATGAAGAAGAAGACAGTAGGAAAGCAGAGATTCAGAAGACAGAGCATCTCCAAAACCTCAACCTGTTCTCCATTACTGCATAACAAGTATCATTTAATTCATGTTCTTTTACTCATTCCAATTAAAACTGAGAATTATTATTGATATCCTGACTAAGAGTTACAAGATAACCATAGATTGCTTTAAGCCGACAATCTCCGTGGAATCGACCCTTACTCACGTAAGGTATTACTTGGATGACCCAGTGCACTTGCTGGTTAGTTGTGCGGAATTGCAAAAGTCTGATTGTGATTTCGTGCACCATCAATCTTAAAATATCCACTTTTCGTAGACAGATTAAACTCGAAAAACATCTATTTCTTAATAAATCAAGAACCAAGTAATAGAACCTCTCAAATTCATTCCTTTTCTAAATCACATTCTTAAAACAAAATCTTAAATTTCATAAAATTTTGGCAGTATCTCCCCTAAAACTTGGACTTTACCACCCTTTTCGGGTCCCAACCAAAACCATGTTTTCCAATCCTTTCTCATCTAACTTCAATATCAAATAATTCCAATTTCAAATCACTTTCAAAATCCAACCACTTTAATATTAAATCGTTATCAACTCTCAACCCATTACCAATAAATCAAATCAAACATTTTTTCAAACTCTTTCAACAGTTTCAAACAAATTTTCAAAATCATTTTAAGCTTTAAAACCTTTTTAACAAGAATCCAAGCCATACCGTGTAGAAATTGAAAATCTTAAGTAAAAATCGCAAAAGCGTCACTCGTTACTCCAGCTGCCACAAGTGTTAAGCCGCACCCATCATCCGATATGCCGCAACTCTAAGAACAGACTTTTTCGGAACACGCTGAGCTCATAACGCATAGGCTAAGATAGCCATCCTCATTACCTCTCCGTTTAACGTGATCGACCTCATCTGTGAGTTGCCCTTCGGGTTTCTATTTTACTCCAAACAATCGATACCGAAGTGATCAGTCTCAATATCTCAAGTCTAGTGCTTCAATTATCCCCAAAGGCACTCACAGACAAGCATGCTATGATATATCAAGTAGATATCCTAAATAGTATGAAAGAAAAATGACCCAGAGTATGCAATAAAGCAGAATCGGTCCATCCCTCAGGCTCACGAGGACGAAACGTTCTGATACCACTAAATATAACACCCCAATTACCGTAAGCCTTACCTCTAGCTGTAAGGCAAAGGTTAATCAGAGGTTATAACAATCTTAAGGCTTATACATATTTATATATAGAAGGAAATAATATAAACTAGAAGCCTGATGAAGGAGTAAGCTCCAAACCGAATTTCAGAAGCGCGAAACGTTCACACGAAGCTAACGCACAAGATACAAGATATAGATACAAAAGAATAGAACAAATGTATAGATATAGTAATATAAACATAGGGAACTTGTCGCAGCTTGTGGAGTTTAAGCCGACTAGTTACAAATATAAAAATACAGAGTTTTAGAATTAAAACAGCTTATACAATTCTAGCTCTCAACCTAGCCTCTAAAGCCATAAAGATAAAATACAAAAAGATGTGAGAGTAACTATAACAAAGTAAAATAAATTAAACCAAGGAGGAACCATACTCCGCTCTGTCACCATATCCGCAATCTCACTGAAGTAGATTACGATCTGCATCTGAAAAACGATAACAAAGTATGGAATGAGAATCGGAGGTTCTCAATATGGTAACAGTGCCCAATAATGTAAGATGTAAGGCTCCGGGACGCCAAAGGCAATCCTAGAACTTTACATCACATACGGATATTCAAGCTTCGAATAAAATAAATAAATCAGGGACTTAAACCATAAATCGGGTTATCTAAACTTAGGGGAATTCTAACTAACACTAATTACACCGTTGTATCCCACAGCCTTCACCACCCTAACCTCTGTGCGATCCCATCGCCACCGCCTACCTAACCTCCTTAGAACCAGACAAACACAATTAATGCAAGCAAGTAATACACAGGTAGTAATCATATATAGCAAGTAATTCAAGAAGCAAGTAGGCATATTATACAATTACTCAAACCCAAGTAGTCAACGCAAACAAGCACATAAGAGATGCATATGATGAATGTCTGTCCTATTGGCTCGTGATATCACTTGTCGGTCTATAAATGCCAAACCGACACATCCTTTCGGATGTCGCCTTTCTGCCACTTCTGAGGATATAGTGCCTGGCACGCTTTTGTTCCAAGGATATAGTGCATGGCACACTATCGTTTCGAAGATATAGTGCCTGGCACACTCTTGCGGCAGAGAAGGAAAACAACAACAACAAATAATTCATCACAAGTCATTCCAAGGATATAGTGCCTGGCTCACTATCCACATCAACAAGTCCATCAACCTCAAATCATCATCATTTCTCATCTCAAATCACTTCCAATTATCAACTCTCAACATTCCAAGGATATAGTGCCTAGCACACTCTCTTTCAAACATTATCATTCCAAGGATATAGTGCCTGGCACACTTTCCACATTCAACAAGATCATAATTCCTCTTTGAGTCCTCAACTAATCATAACCATCATCATTTCCATTAACATCCTTAAACATTCATATTTCTCAAGCTCATCAGTTTCTCAATTCATTGTCAGTAATCACCAAGTTCACTACTCTACCTTCTCTCCCAACCTAACTCGTCCTCAATACACCAGAAACCTAAACCTCCATTTGCTAACTTTTCAAGTAAAAACCCAAATTAAATTCTCCTAGGATTATTCTGATACCCAAAAATAAGCCCAAAAGTCTTAAAAGTGTGTTTTAGAAGCTTATAACCTTGTTGGGAAAGTGAAATAGTTTAAAAATAAAGTTTAAGTTATAAAATAGGACGTGTGCGTACGCACAGGGGTGTGCGTGCGCACGCCCAGAAGATTTTTAAGATGTGTGCGTACGCATAGAGGTGTGCGTATGCACAGGCATTAACTTTCCCAACTTGTGCGTACGCACAGGGCTGTGCATACACACAGGGCTGTGCATGCGCACAGGTTGTAAACCCTCATTGGTGTGTGCGCGCACAAGCTGTGCTAGCGCTGCAAGCAGCACGCCCGTCCCTGCCTGTGCGTGCGCACAGGTCTGTGCGTCCGCACAGGTCTAAAATCTTGTAGGGTTGTGCGTGCGCACAAGGCTTGTGCGTGCGCACATACCAGAAATTCCAAAATTCTGCAACTCTGCAGAATTTCAGATTTCGACACCAATCTTTGAATGACCATAACTTCCTCTACAAAATTCCAAATTTTACAAACTTTATATCAAATTGAACGGTTTTCAATCATCTTTAATTCTAAACCAAGTTCAACAAATTTTGAAAATCGAGGCAGAAGTTATGATCAGACAAAGTTCACCGAAAATCCATTTTTACCCAAAATCTCAAAAACTCAATTTTTAACCAAACCTCAATCCAATACCAAATCAAACACATTCCAACCATACCCAAAATAGCCCAAAATTCATATCAAATACTATTTCAACCATTTTCTCAATCACACAACCTTCTAAGTCATTCAACAATTCTAATTCCCACCAAATTCACATTTTCCACTTTCCATTAACCTTATGAACATCACAAACCCCATCAACCATTAACAATCCTCAAAATCATCATTACCCAATTTTCCCACATCATACACCAACACCATCATTTACCATAATTAACATAACTCATAAATAATCATCAATAATACCAATAACCCTCAACAACCATAATAAATATCAACACTCATGCTCAATTTTCTCAACATCAACAACCATCATAACACTTATAATTAATACCAACCATTAACAATATTAAAAATCACTACAATTCTTCATCACTCTCAATAATCATCAATTCCTCATCATTAACAATAAACCACACATTCCTCATCAACCTTCATGATCATTAAATACCAACAACATCAAAATTCATCATAAATCATTAAATACCAACAACCTCATCAAATCATATAATCATTATTACGAGTATTTGAATTCATTCCACATAACACCACCACTTCATTTATCAATCCTCAACAACAACACCAATCATCAATACTCACTAACACCAACAATTACATCAATTCACATATAATTATTTATACATCAATATCATTCAATCCTATCTTAGGGTCAACTAGCCTAAGTGTCCAGAAACATTACATATTACATAAAGAAAACCGAGACCATACCTTGGTCGATTCCCAAATGCCCTAAACACCAAAACGAAACCACCAAACTTGATTCAAAGCCTCAACCAACTCCAACAAACACCAAAGCTCAAACTAACAACACATATATCACCAAAATTAAAACCTAATATACACAAAACAACTAAATACAAGGGTTTAGTGAAACCTTACCTTATCCAACATGAGTAGGGGTAAAATCCATCAATTACCCGCTACTAGAGATTACCTAAAAAAGCAAAACCACAAAATCTACACAAAACCATAACCCAAAAATACGCAGAACTTAGGGCTGGAAATTAGGAATTAAAACGCAATTTCTTACCAGATTTTCTTAGATAGAATGGAAGAGCTCGTTAAGAGCTTCGCGTGGCCACAAACGGCTTGTCAATCGGAACTCCGGATCAAAAGTTATGGAGCTTTGAAGGAGGAGATGAATAGTGTTAATGGCTTCCTTCTCCTCTCTTCTCCTTATCCGAGTTCTCTCTCTCTCTCTTGGTGTTAAAATGAGCTTCTTTGGCTCATTTATTGCTTTACATGAGTTGGGCTTGGACCCAACTTGGGCCCGGTCCAACCACGAAGCGTTTTTAGCCCGTTTGGCCACTTTGGGCCAAAACCTTTAAGATTAGTGTCCGGTTTTCAATTCTAAATTATTTTTCTCCTTTTAAAATAATAAATCAATTTTTTTCCAAAATATTATTTTTTTTCAAAACACAGTACAGGACAAGCTTAAACCGGTTCGACCGGTTTGGCTGCCGGTTCTCGGTCTTTCGCAGAAAATACATTTTCCGACTCAGAAAAATTCATTCAAACCAAATTTCACCCTTTTACTTTCAAATTAAGACTTCTAAATTTTGAATCCATATCGGGCACTTAAAATTATTATTTTTATTAAAATGGTTTTGCGTGGAAAACTCGATTTTTACACCAAGTTTTTTCATGTCCAGACTCTTGTGCGGAGAAAGCATAATAAGATTCATGGTCTCTTTCTTCAAGATGGGATGTGAGAAATGGATCTGAAGGTCCGTAGAAGGGAAGTTGAATCCTTTTATAAACGCCTATGCTGTCAGTCGGAGGATGTAGATTTAGGTTGTCTTAGTGATGTGCCGCTACCTTCCCTGAATGATGAAGCTTGTTGTAGCCTCACAGTGCCAGTTACTCTGAAAGAAGTTAAGTTGGCTATTTGTAGTATGCATTCTTTTAAGGCGCCAGGCCCTAATGGATTTCAAGCTTTCTTCTTTAAAGAATATTGAGAGATTGTTGGTTTTGATGTTTAGACTATGGTTCGTCATGCGTTCTCTGGTTTGGATATGGATCCAAGGATGATGGAAACTCTTGTGGTTCTTATTCTGAATGTAAAAAACCCGATTTCCATGAAGGATTTCTGACCTATTAGTCTCTGTAATGTGGTTTACAAAGTTATAACGAAGGTCTTGGTCAATAGACTTCGTCCCCATCTTAAAGAGATTGTTGGGCCCCTTCAAGGAGGGTTTATCCTGGGGAGAGAAACCCCAGACAATATCATTATAGCACAAGAGGTTCTTCATTTCATGAAGAAGATAAAGTCAAAGAAAGGCACCCTGGCCTTTAAGATTGATCTGGAGAAAGCATATGATAGAGTAGATTGGAGGTTTCTGAAACAAAGCCTTGTGAGTTTTGGCATTCCTCTTCTGACAGTCAATCTGATTATGCGTTGTGTCACTGCTTCCTCACTGTCAATTGATGAGTGGATATTTTATACGCTTTTTGGCATCATTTTCATATAGTTTTTAGTAGTTTTCATTTAGTTTTTATTAAGTTTTTATAGGTTTTAGTGTTAAATTCACATTTTTGGATTCTACTATGATTTTTTGTGTTTTTATACAATTTCATGTATTTTTTGGCTGAAATTGAGGAGCTGGAGCAGAAGTCTGATTCAGAGACAGAGAAAGCACTGCAGATGCTGTCCGGATCTGACCTCCTTGCATTTGGAAGAGCTTTTCTGGAGTTACAAAAGTCCAAATGATACGCTCTCAATGGCTATGGAAAGCTTACTTCCAGATCTTTTCAGCAATATATAATAGTCCATACTGTACTTCGAATTCGAAGGCCCAAAACTGGCATCCAACGCCAGCTTCCTGCCTCCTTCCAAGCGTCCAATGCCCAAAGAGGCCCCCCTAGCTGGCGTTCCACGCCCCAGAGACCTCAAAGCATGTGGATCTCATCAAAGCTCAGCCCAAACACTCACCAAGTAGGCCCCAGAAGTAGATTTTAGCACTAAGTAGACTATTTTACCCTTACTAGTCATTTGTTTGGTATTAAAGGGATTTTATTTATGTAATTCAGGAGATCTTCAATTCCATTGAGCATCATACACATTTTACTTTGTGTTTTAATTTCAGTATGAGTTTCTAAACCTCCTAGGTTGAGGGGAGGAGCCCTGCTAAGTCCTATGAATTAATAAAAGTATTAATGTTTCTTCTTCGATCTGTGTTTGATTTATCTCTAAGATGTATATCCGATCTTCATCATGATGAATAGGATGATCTAATAAATTAGCTATGTTTATCACATTAAGATGAACGTGCCTGACAAACACCCGCATCTACTTGGGTTCGTGTGAATACGTGACTGGAAAGCACGAGCCAACAGCTATGTTTATACATCTCTCAGACGGCTAATCCACGATTTTGTTGGAGACTTCTCAAGACACAAGTTCATCCAATTTCTGGGGAGATTAGGGTCTTCGTGGTATAGGCTAGAATCTTAAGAAGCAGCATTCTCTGATCCGGAAGATTCGACCTTTTCTATGGCGTTTTGAGTAGGATCGCCAAGAGAAGGGACTGCTATGCGCTTCACCCTTCATTATATTGGATGACTACGGCCAATGGTGTTCAATCTGTAGCAGAGGAGATCAATGACCACGACCCATGGCATTGATCACATATAACTTGCCATAGAAGAAGATCATTCACAAGGAAAGAAGACAGTAGTACCAAATTTAATTCAGAAAGACTAAGCAACTACAATCCTTAACCCTATTCATATCAGTATTTTCTACCTCTTTTACTTTATTCCATTCAAATTCACAATCAAACTGCATTTAAACATAAACCTTCTGATCCACCTGTCTAAGACCTGCAAGATAACCATAGCTTGCTTCAAACCACAATCCTCGTAGGATCGACCCTGACTCGCTCAGGTATTACTTGGACGACTCAGTACACTTGCCGATACAACAGTATGAAAGTGTGAGGATTCATGCTATCATCTATCCTCTGAAATGGGGATAGATTAAATAGCTTCACTCTGAGAAGGGGTCTTAGGCAAGGAGATCCTATATCACCGTATCTGTTTGTGTTGTGTATGGAGAGATTGTCCCATTCTATTAATCAACAAGTTGATAGGGGCTTGTGGCAGCCGGTTGCGATTTTTAGAGGGGGTCCAAGAATTTCTCATTTGATGTTTGCCGATGATTTGCTTCTTTTCTGTAAAACCGAAAAGCAGCAAGTTCAAACTGTGACGGTAGCTTTGGAAAATTTCTGCAGAGCCTCTGGGAAGAAGGTTAATGTGGAAAAATCTAAAACCTATGCTCCAAGAATGTTTCGGCGGAAAGAAAAGAGTTTTTCACTGGATTGTCCTCCATCAGATTCGTCCAAAACTTGGGCAAGTATTTAGGAATGAACCTTAATCACTCTCGGGTGACACACGCAACTTTCAACGATATTCTGGACAAGATTCGGGAAAGGCTACCAGATGGAAAGGGAGATTGCTTAATAAGGTAGGCAGACTCTGTTTGCTCAATTCGGTAGTGACTGCAATTCCTACTTACCGCATGCAAGTATCTCTTTTCCCTAAAAGGGTAACTAATAAAATAGCATCCATAATGCAAAACTTTCTATGGGGGGTCAAGCTAATGGTAGAGGCCTGAATCTAGTTAACTGGAAGGTGTTGGTCACCCCTAAGAAGTTTAGAGGTTTGGAAATTAGAGATCCTTTTTGTGCTAATATTGCTCTTCTTGGAAAGCTAGTTTGGCAACTTTTTTACCATCCTGACAAGATATGGGTTCAACTATTGACAGAGAAATACCATTCTTCTAAGAATGATTGTTTCAGTCGGTCTCGAGGAAGAGGATCTTATGTTTGGAAGTGTATATGTCGAGCTTGGGATATCCTTAAGGAAGATTTTATTTAGTGCATTGGGGATTTGAAACAGAACTTTTTGTTTTCTAAATGGAGTAGAGAGGGGTGACTGTGTCATGAGATGGATTATGTTCACATTTCCAATTCGGATCTTAGGATCTTGGACCTTTGGTCATCTGGACAGTGGAACCTTGAGAATATTTATTCTCCTCTAAATCAGTCTCTGTAGAGCAACATTAACTTTTACAACTCAGATGTTCAAGCTGGTTCAGAGGTCGGTTGGTTTTGGACTGGTGCGGCTTCAACGGTTTATGATACTCGTAGTGGTTATTTGTGGCTTAGTAAGAAGATGTTTAGTTGGGAGGATATGGGTAATTGGCTTTGGCTTTGGCGTCAACATATTCCGGAAAAGCACAAATTTTTGGCCTGGCTATGTCTTCGGGAGGCTCTTCCTACTGCTGCATTTCATTTTAGAAGGGGCATTTTGCACACGGATAGCTGTCCACGATGTTTCTCAGGTCAAGAATCGGTTTTACAATGCATTCGGGATTGTCCAAAAATCCAGCTAGTTTGGCAAGTTTTGGGGATCTCCTGTCAACCAGTGGATTTGATGAGTTGGTTCATACAAAATACCTTTAGATTCTTTTCTGGTCTCTGGTGGATTTGGCATTTGAGGAATAACAATATCTTTCATCCTCACGAGCATTAGACTATAGACAAGGTGATTGGTATGGCTTTGTCCTTGGAAAAGGAGCTTCGAAATATTTTTGAATTGCAACGATTGTCTATCCCCTCCACCATTAGTGGCTTTTAGATTTCCCCTTCAGTGGGTACCTTTAAGATTAATTGTGATGCTAGTTATCCTGGCAATGGTGCTCGGGTTGGTTTTGCTTGTGTTAGCAGAGATTGGAAGGGAAGGTGGCAACGAGGCTGTCTGGGAACAATTGAGAGTCATAGCATTTTGCAAGGAAAGTTATTTGCTATTTGGAGAGGCTTTCTCTTAGCATGGGACTTGGGGCAAAGAGATATTATATGTGAGACAGACTATGTGGAAGCCTTTACTATTGTCTATAATTTACAGGATTTCTCTGGTTTTATTGATCCTTTGGTGTTAAAAATCCGAGATATCATGTCTTGGAAATAGCGTGCTGATCTCCGGTTAATCTTAAGAGATGCAAACACAGTAGCAGAAATCATGACTGCAATGAGGACCCTAAACCCTAAGACTGCAATGAGGACCCTTTCTCCTCAAGTGGAGCTTCCGTTGCCTTGGAAGGAGTTTGGGAGTAGTACCCAGCAGGACTTCCTTTCTTAAGTAGTTTCTTGTTTATTTTTATTTCTTTCTTTGTTGTTGTTTGTTTTCTTTTAAGTCACAAAAAAATAAAAAATAAAAAAAACTATGTGAAAACAACAAAAAGCCTTTTTTAATGCAATATTTAAAAAAATTTTCACATTTTTATTTAAACGTATCAGTAGACTACTCACTTAATCTATTCAAGCTATAGATTTTATTAAAGTAAAAAAATTAAATAAAATTAATTTTCAAATACATGATACAATATATGAGCCCAGCTGGATATTGTTATTTGAAAAAAATTATTTTTATACTACTTTGTCTATATATTTTTATTGTATATGTAACTTTTTTTCAATATAAAAGACGTATTTTTTTTATTAATTATTTTTAATACTTAAAATAAAAGATTATATATATTAATCAGACCTGTTACACATACAAGTCTTTTTGGCATACAAGTCATACAAGTTGGGCCAAGCCCAACAAAAACGACCCTCACCCATACGAGCGTGTAAATACGCGTGCTACTCAATGGTTTCCATAACGCGCTCACTCACGAAGTTATCATTATGAAAGACGGTTCTTCTTCTTCCTCAATCAAAACCACAACCGTGAATATTCAAACCACGTTCGAAATCTCTGAAAAAAACTTTCAAAATCATCGTCAACACTCAATGAAATCAACAAAAAAATTTCAAAATCTCTATCAAAAAACACCAAAACAAAAGAAGAAAGATTATTCAAGGTACTGTTTTACTAATCTTCGAGGTTTTTCACTTTTCTCTTTCTCATTTCGAATGAGGAACACTATATCATTGTATTTTTATTTATTAAGTAGATTCATCATGTGTTCTTGGTTGAAAATAGATATTACTGTTCTCGTCAAACTGTTCAATCGGTGATAACTGTTTTACGTTCTGTTTCGCGAATAGTTTAACGTATAAATAGAAACTTTCGTGGTATTTCAAGTAAATTCGATTGTAACTGGTGCTATTATTCTTGAATTTGTACTTGTACTTCTGGTGTCATTTTATGTAGGTGTAATTGACTTGAATATCATTTTGAACTCATATAATGTCATGTAATACAAAAAATAATAGAGGTGTATGTGACTGGTCTTTGGGTGTATGTGGCTAGTATTTGGGTGTATATGACTAGTATTTGGGTGTATATTAAATGAAATCGAATGTAACTGGTGCTGTTATCCTATACCTAATGTAACTAGAAATAGAGTATTGTCTTGTGCTTCTGGTGTCATTTTATGCATGTTTGGTTGACTTGAATATCATTTTAAACTCATATAATATCATGTAATACAAAAAATAATAGAGGTGTATGTGACTAGTATTTAGGTGTATGTGACTGGTATTTGGGTGTCTATCAATCGAATTCGAGTGTAAATGTTGATTTTTTATCTATTAACAATATTTTTATTCCTTACAGTAAAAGTGGCAAGCAAGAACCCTGGTGAAAAAAAATACAATGTAAGCACATATATCTTAGACCAACTTAATTTTTCTTTATATAAATATAGCTTATTTAAATGATTCTCGTTTCGTTTCTTTACAGAAAACCAAAGATTTGAGATTCTTAACAAGACTATTGAATGAAAAGTTCCAACATATGAGTAAAGAAAAGAAAGCCATCGTCCGGGAATTAGGATTTGATGGTTTGAGCACATCCCTCCGATGAATTTGCCACATAAACTCTTAAAGGAGTTGGCATATAGCTTTAATGTGATAAGAAACAAATTGGACACCCGGCACGGTGAATTGACCATCAACCCCAAAAATATAGGAGCTGTACTTGGGTTGAATGCATCTGGTAACTGATTGCACAAAATCTTTATATTTGAATTCTTTGTAATCTATTATTCTGAACTCATATTATCTCATGTAATCAAAAAATAAATTGAGGTGTATATGCTTGGCATTTTAGTGTATTTCAAGTGAATTGGAGTGTAACTGGTGATCTTATTTTGCTACTTTTGTAGGGGACCTATTTTCGAAAAAATTTAATTTTATAGAGTTATCTGTGGAGAAAAAAGAAGTTTTTAGAATGTTCTAGGGCAAAACATTAAAGAATCAAACGGATGAGAAGATGGATATTGGTGTTAACACTAATGAAGATCGGATTATGTTCAAGAGGATTTTCATCATCTATATTCAAATGGCATTCTTGTTGCCGACAACGATAAACAAAGTTTTTCCAGTCCATATGCCTCCAATTTTTCATCTGGACAACATAAGAGAGTGGAACTGGGATAGCCATGTCTTCGAATTCATAATCAAGGGCATAAGCGAGCACCACTTGAAAAAGAAAATATCCATTGATGACTGCCTCTATACCTTGATTATTGTATACTTTCATGAAACAAAACACAAAAACAAGAATGCAGATGCAATCCCTGGACCACCCTAGGTAAGGCAATGGAATAGGGAGTTACTGCTTCAGAGGATCAAATCTGAAATTGACGGTCATATGGTAACTAAACAGAATCTTTTCTCTAATTTGGGTGTATTTGTTTTATGTACATAGTTTAAACTAATGTTTTAACTGCTTCAGGACATCGTCAAGAGGGTAGAACTAAAAAAGTGATTGAAGAAATTGAAAAGGAAGAAAAGAAGAAAAAAAAGAAAAAGACAAAAAAAGAAGGACATTTCATCGAAGAGTGATATTGCTATTTCCTCTAACTTTGAGTCTGAACAAGACTCAGAAGAACCAACAAAAACAAGAAAATAACCAACCAGAAGAGCAAAAAAGTAAGTAATATCTTTTTGTGTATTTTGTCATTTTTATGGTATTTTTTGTTGTCCAGAATGGCATCCAAAAAGAGGAAGCAGATTGTAGAAGATTCCTCTTCGAAAAGCGAAAGTAGATTTGATGATGAGTAAGATTCTAAAATTATCATTAAATTACTATGTTTTCTGTTTATATCAAAATTTTAGGTATTAACAGAGTGTTTCTCATTTATTGTCAGAAATGAAGAATCGGAGACAATAATAAAACAAAAATCGAAGAAAAAGCTCAAACTCCACCAAAAAAGTATGCATTGCTTTCGGGGATATTTATCATCAATTTTATTGTGTTTGTGTGGTTGATACTTCTTTGAATTTCAGGACGCAATCCAGAAAAAGAAAGCATGTTGTTGAGGATCATCGTCTAAAAAAGAATCTGAATCCGATAAAGTGTAAGATACATTCTAAAGCTATCTTACTCTTTTTCATCAAAATTTTATTTGTTAACTTATTCTTTTATATGTACTGTTAGAACTAATGTCAGAACTGAAGAAATACAACAATTTTTTAGAGAATCAAAACAAAAAAAAAAACAAATGAAAAGGTTGCACAAGGGTATGTTGAATTTGGGTGTATATTGCTGATTTTAAAGTGTTTTTGCTGCTGTTGATTGTTTTTGCTTTCCCAAGATGCAGGAAAAAAGGGCAAACATACCGGAAGCTGGGTTCCCCTCGACGGAAGCTCATTATAATTCATCTGAAACATAAGATCTTTTATTTGAAAAAATTTTGTAGATCCTTATGTAATTAAATAGTCTACTTTTATTGAATGATGTTTATTTTTTCCTTAGAATGCCAGAGGTGAACTTGAAAAGTGAAGATGATCATGTGTTTCAAACACAGACGGATAAAAAAGGTGTAAACAAACCAAGTGATAGCATGTAATTTATGCTTCTATTATCATTTGCTTAATTCTTGTGTTACCATCTTTTGCTTCTGATTTTGTATATATTTTTTAAAAAAAATCCCTTTAATATTTTATTCGAATATAAAAAAAGAAAAATCTGCAACTATATAAGTTTCCATAAAACAGAGGATATGTTTCTATTCAATGCTTGAGGTGTATTCTGACATGATTTCGGTGGATTTCAAGTTGGGTGTAGAAGAAGAATCATTTAATGACCCGGCTCACCAAAAAATGATTGTTGTTCGGAAAGAGACATATTCGCAATCTGAACCACTCGAGATGTGAGTTTTTCAACTAAATTTCAACCTTCTAATCTTCTATTTTAAGATAGTTTATTAACTTTTTTACTTTTGTCTTGGTTAGAGTTCCGCTTCAAGTATGTCTACCTCTATCAGAGACGAGAGCATCAACTCCTCTACAAAGTGAATCAACCCCTCCAAAGTCTCCGAGCAAGAAAATTAGAGAAGAAACAATTAAGGAGTAAGGAATAATATTTGGTTACATGTCTTTTATATATAAGTGTATTTGATTCTTATTTCGGTGTATCTCTTGTGAATTGAGGTAGAATTAGTTTTTTTCTAATTTAAAACCTTTTTTTAACCCTGTAGTACTCCACAACCCCATCAACCTGCTGATGGCACACCCACAGAGTCAGCAGCTCCTTCTAAAATGTAAGTTCTACACAATATAACTCTCTTTCAATATCATTCGTTTATTCTTATTCTTATAATATCTTATATATCAACATGTAGTCAACCACCCCCTCAAGCCACTATTGCATTGATGATGATGGCCAGGACAACATCCTTTATATCGAAAGAAATTTCTTGCGCCATCATTCAGCCTTGGCTTTACTGATTCGAGTCAAGAAGAGACACTGACTCAGGAGGGGTGACCGGCGTCTGAAAAGGGAAAGAGTCAAGAGAGCCCGATACTGGTTGAAGATTTAGAGGAGCTGGTGGAGCAAGTTGCAAACACTAGAGTTGCGGCGGCCTTGAATTTTGCAGAGGATAGAAGTCCCCCGCTCCAAAAGGTGCAGCCTACCGAGCACTCTTTTGAAAAGTTTAAAACTCCAGCAAGGAGGAGCGAAGTGTCGGGTGACCTCAAAGAAAAGTGCTTCCTCTTGGCCACAGATATAAAGACCTATGACGATGGAAGCACTAATGAGTGGGAGACAATGTGCATCCTCAATACTCAACAACCGATGGAGATATCAAAAATCTACTTTGCGTCTTTAAAAGCGGGTACACATATTAAAGTTGAGGTAGTCTTAGAATAAGATTAATGATTTTATTATGAGTTGTGACTGCAATATTGATATAATTAATTTGGCTTTTTTGTTTTTCTAGATTGTGACTGCAATATGTCTAATTCGCAATAAAAAAAAGAATTAAAAGATTTGAAGAACAATTTTACTTTCTCCCCCCTGATATTGTGGTAAGGTGTATTAAGCTCAAATTTCGGTGTATTTATGTAATGTATTGTGTGTAGTAACTATTTATTTCGGTGTTATACAAATTCTGCAGAATATGGCTTTGGAAAATCATGGCGGTGACGAGTTCTTACATTTAAAAACAAAAAAGTCCTTCGACTTTCAGGACTATAAAATGTTTATCCCTTATTTGGACATGAAAAAGTTGGCATCCCATCCATATGTAAGTTTTTGTTTCTAAAATTTCTTATCACAATTCTTTCATTATGTGCCAATTAAACTAAAACATTGTTCTATCTGGCCAAACTTCAGATATTTGTCCCGGTTTGCTACGGAGAACATTGGTGGATATGGATGGATGATATTGAAAAGAGAAAATTTCGTGTCATTGACCCGTATCATAAGAAGTGTCCCTCGGAAGAAAGAATGAAACTTAATAGATTTGTTGTAAGTTGATTCTGTTTTCTCTATAAATTCTTTAGTTTCTGTCTGTTGTTAGCAATATAAGAATTGGGTGTAATGTTGTTTAAAATAAGGTGTATTATTGGATCATTTGGGTGTAATCAGGTTTTAAATATAATCTTTCTTATATTTGCTTTTTTTACTTTTAGGGCTGTGTGATTTCTAGAATAAGGGTATTTGTCCGGGGGGGGGGGGGGAACCTCTCATTAAAAGGGATAATCAAATTGAACCGCCATATGTCAACATTGCGGGCCAAAAAATGAGGTATAAAATTTTCTCTCTGAGAAATTTTGTGTTTTCTCTTACTGTCCTATTTTATTTTGCTAATTTATTTTTGTTTTTAGCTTCGATTGTGTGGTTTATGTAATGAAATGGCTCGAAATAATTGAACCAGAAAACATTAAAAAGGGAAAATATGACTGGGAGAATTGGACGCAAGTAATTATGTTTAAAAATATATAACTCTGTATTACTTTACTAAATTAACAGGGTTTAGTAAAAAGAAATTTCTTTAAATTGTAGGCAGAGGTGGACCATTTCAGAGTTGAATACACTTTGCGGATTCTATTTGATGAGATGAATCAAGAAAGAGATAGAGCCATTCGAGAAAGCGAAGCAATCAGATTGTCCAAGCCGTCTGCATCATTATTGAGTTTATATTGTCAATTAGATTCAGATGATATTGACAGTGATTAGTTTTACTGTGTTTTAATGTTGTATAATTTGTGATTAGTTTGAACACATACTTTTTGTATAGTTTGTGAATATTTAATCCAATCTTATTATAAATTTTATTTGCATAAATAAACTTCTATGAAGCTGTATGTGTTGTATTCAAAAATTGTTAATTAGAGATTCAAAAAAATCAAGAGAAACAAGATCAAATATTCTAATACACTTAATTCCTTTTATAATACACCAAAAAATATTCGGAATACACCATAATTTCGTGGTTACATATTTCTCTTTAAAATCTAACCATGAGTTATGGTAATTCAGAAATTTAAATTGTTACCCTCCTTAGGTATTGAATTGTATATGTATTGTAATTTAAAACAAACAAATCCCTTTAGATAGTTCAAGATACTAATTTCCAACGCAAACAACAACATCTCAAATTATAAAAAAAGAAAAGAAAATGTCAAAAACAAGAGCATGCAGAATACACTAAAAAACGTTCATCGGTACACCAAAATATTGGAACAGATTTAAGACAGAATTTTACGAAAAATATTTCTTGCATGCAATCCACACTGCAAAGGAGTTGGAGCTAATGTAACTGAAGTAGAACGATATGTCTATTGCTGAGTATACTCGAAAATTCAATAACTTGTGCCGTTTCTCAAAAGCTTGTCAAGGAAATCCAGCCGATTATGAAGAGTGGATGTGTGCTCAGTATGAAAGAGGAATTAAGAGAGATATCTTCGACTATGTATATCCACAAAGGCTAATGAGTTTCACTGAGCTGGTTAAGAAGAGCCAGTTTGCGGAAGATTGCTCCAAAAAGTGGGCGCTGCTACAGGATGGCTATGGTGAGACTGCTCCAGATGAGCCGCACAGGGCCGGACTGGGGATGTGTTTTCAATGTGGGGAATCAGGGCACATATCTAGGGATTGTCCGCGAGGAAGAGCCATAGGTGTGGGTTGGCCGTGATAGGATCGAGGTAAGTGTGATACCGGATACATGGAACGAATTTGTTCTGTTTGGAGCTGGGACCCTGTTTTCATTTAGGTTACATAGTAGAGTTGAGATGTTTAGGACTTGAAAGATTGGATGTAGTATTGAACTTGGATACGAACTAGGAGTTGAGGCCAAGGAGAATATTTCTAACCATTTTCTTCAATAACTGGAATTTTCGAGGGCAAAAATTTCTGTTAGGGGGTAGGATATAAAACCCGTAAGATTAGTAAATAATTAGCCAATAAAATAATTATTAATCCAAGAAGTTAGAAAATGAAATTTTAGAGTTTAATGTGGTAGAATTAATTAAAATATGAATTTTGACACCAATTTTAAAGAAATTAGCTCAAGATTTGGCCGAACGGGCCGAATCGGACGAACCGGGCCCGTATTGGACCCAAGGCCCAATCCAAACCATTAATATAAATGAGCTTCAGCTCATCTTCTTCTTTCTTCATTGGAAGAACGCTGAAGACACATGGAAGGGGAGAGAAATTGAAACAAACCCTAACCTCCATTCAAATTCATGTAACTTTCAATCCGGAGCTCCAATTGACGAGCCGTTTGTTACCACGCGTTGGTCTCAGAGTCTTCTTCAATTCTATTCAAATAAAGTGGTAAGTATTGATGAGGAAAAAAATGATTCCACATAAATTCACCGACAAGTGTACCGGGTCGCACCAAGTAGTAATAACTCACAAGAGTGAGGTTGATCCCACAGGGATTGATGGATTGAGCAATTTTAGTTAGGTGATGAATTTAGTTAAGCGAATATTTGATGATTTGAGTGAAACTTGATTAACAGAAGTAAAATTGCAAGTAAACTAAAGTGCAGAATGAAAATCGGCTGAATCTTAAAATGCAGAAGAAGTAAATTGCAAAAACTTTAAAGAGTAAGAAAGTAAACAAGCTGATACTTAAATTGCAAGAAAGGTAAATGACTGAAACTTAAAGTGCAAGAAACTTAAATTGCTGAATCTAAATTGCTAGGAAACTTAAATTGCATGAAGAATAAAGAGGATTTGGGTATTGGGATTTAAATTCAACTAGAAAATAGAAGTGTAGTGGATTAAAGAAGTACGAGATGAAGATAAATCGCAGAAGAACCAAAACAGAAATGAAAAATTGCAGAAGAATCAAAACAGCAAGAAAGCTCAGCTCAATTATGAAATCCTGAAAGAGAAATTGACAATTGCAGAAGAGTAACAAGAACAGAAAGCAGATATAGATCTCAATTACTCTCTTGACCAAACAGAAAAGAAGAAATTGCAGAAGAAGTAAAATAAAAACAGAAAAAGAAAGTTAAGATCTAATTTCCAATTCTTAGAACTATAAAAAGGAAAAGTAAAAGATGATTCTCAGATGAATAATTTCAGTGGAGTTCTTCAATCTCAGTCCAAAACCCAAAATAGAAAATAGAAGTTGCAGAAGAAAAGAAAAATGAACACAGAAAGCAAACTTAGATCTGATCCCAATTCCCCCAAATTCTAAAAAGGAAAATTAAAAGAGAGAAAGCTAAAAATAAGAAAAGGTCCTTCTCAAATCAAACTTGCTCCTCTTTATACACTTTCTATTTCCATCATTTAACACTTGAAGTGGGCTTTTTGGTTTGGCCTTGAATGATAGTGGGTCAGGGATGTTTGGTGAAGCTCCCAATGGAGCGCTCAGTTGACAAAGTGAGCGCCCCGTTCACTTCTCCTTTGGTGCGCCAATTGCTTAGCCAGCGCTCCCTTAGTGAGCGCTACGCTCTAATTCTAAGCACTGCTCCTTTGGTGAGCGCTCTCTCTTGGTGCGCGCCTTTCCTCATTGGCGCTCTATATTTGAGCGCTACGTTTGCTTCTTTGAGCGCAGCACCATTTGGTGCGCTTATTTCCTCACTAGCGTTCACTTAGTGAGCGCTGTGTTACCATTTTGAGCGCCCACCTACGCTGTATGGACAACACAAGTCCTTTGCTCCAAGCTGAAATTCACGAAAAAGTTAAGAAAGTGAACATGACGCTCACTTCCAAAGTGAACGCTAGCTGTTTGTGTTCCTAAGCTTGGCGTTCTCTATTTGAACGTAACGCTTCCCTGATTGCTTCTCCCTTTTCTTCATTTCTTCACCTACAAGCAACCAAACAACCAATGAAAGTCTCACCAAAATTCACAAAGTCTTTGCATCATTCATGAAATCAATTAATTCTAACATAAAACCTATGATTTTGTGTAAAATAAATTATGTTTGATTGATTCAAAATAATCATGAAAATCCACTCCAATCACTTACTTATTGTGCAAAAAAATGCATAAAACCTAATGAAACATATGAAAAATGCTTGTAAAACTAGCATAAGATGATTTGTCATCAAGTATCTCTATAATTCGTGCCCAGTTCTTTGTGTCCCCCTTCTCCACGAAATTGGTTTGAGTTTTGAGTGATTTTGATGATTTTGGTGGTATAGGTGTAATCTAACATTGGATAATTGTTGGATTATGCTCCAATCATCAATGGGTAAGGTAAAGAAATTCTAAACCTTTGTGGTTTGTCCAATTTTGTATATCCTAGTGCTAATTTAGTGAATTATATGAATTTATATTAAAATTATGTTAAATTGGAGTTTGAATCGGTGAATTGGAGCTCTTGGAACAAACCATTGGTGGCTGGAATCATTGGAGTTAATTGGGAAACTTGAAGCTTGAATTTTGGTGTTTTTGAGCTTAGGGAGAAACTGACCAAAGTATGGTTTTGGTTTCTCATATTTAATATATAATGTATGTCTTGTGAAAACTTAGGCTCCTAGATATAAAACTTTTTCAACTATATATATATATATATATATATATATATATATATATATATATATATATATTATTTTTAGAGGTCATAATACCTCACCACCTCTATTTTATGACTTAAGCATAAGACTCTGCGTGGTAGGGTGTTACAGTTGCTCCTGATATGTGTGTGTCACCCCTTTACGTTCTTGCTCCATCGTTCCAATATGTATCTCGGTGACACTTTGTTTACTCATTCAAAGCTTAACACGCTTAGAGCGTAATGGCACAATATCCCTCTTGACTCGAATAATAAGCACTAGCATTTCACTTCGGCTGTGACCGTGTCATACATAACCACAAACTTGTTGAATGTTGACTTGGAAACTTATTCTACAACTTCGTATACCATATAGCCTAGAGCGGAGTGCTTTGATCTTGTGATGCAATTTACCTTTCTTCTGAGTTGTGCTTGGACTTCCGTAAACTTCTCGTGAGTATACACGTGTTGAAACTGAGCTTCTATTGAGGATTTTATTGCACACGGTATGACAGTATAAAAATCTGCAGCATCCAATTCTCTCTCTCTCTTTGCTCCCTGCTTCCTACGCAATTATCGTATTGTTTAACGAATTGGATGAGTGAGCTGTTTCGTGTAATGAACTTGTTAAAAAAGTATGCATGCTTTCGCTCCTTTGTGTGCTTCTCATCTCAACCCAGAAGTGGTGATCGAGATAAATTAGAATCCCTAAATGATGATCTTCGAAAAGCTCTACAAAAACACCTAAATCAGAACTAGCATACACCAAAAAACATGCAATGTACACCTTTGCTGCAGATTTAAAAAACAACATTACCTGAAAGCCACATGTTGTCCCCAAGACTGTACTTCATCAGAAAATCATTCCAACTCCTATCATTCCAACTCCTCAATACACCATATTAAAGTTAGGATAAACTATAGAATGCAACAACAACTATAAAATCAACATCAAACAAAAACTAAAATAATTCAACTATAAAATCTTAAACTATAAACAAACTAATACAAAACAATATTACAATTCACACTCGTTCAATTGAAAAAGTCAGAACCTGTAAATACACCGAAAAGCTCCCCTATTACACCAAAACATGTCTAATTTACCCCAAAAAATCTGATATAAAATGGATAGCAATGGACAGATTCATCAGAACAACTACATTACATTCAATTCAAATAATCAATAATGAACAGCAATTTTCACAAGTAAGGTTCACAACATTATTCACCTAGATAATCACAAACTACTAACAAAAGCATTAACTGGAATTTAGCCACACCTCAGATACTTCATTGGATTCAAAATAATAATCCACTTCGCTCTAGTTCAGCTGACAATCTGAATTTGAATCATTCATTATCTTCAGAATGATTTCAGAGCTTGATTTCAAAAACAAACGTAGAGAACAAAGTAAATCAGAAAAAACGAAGAAAGAGAATGCAGGGAGAAATGCATGAAAACAACAAAAGAGAATACAAAGAGAACGCACGAAAAAGAAGAAAGAAAAACGTAGACAAAATTCGAAAAAAAAAATGAAATCCTTTCGAAAAAGAAAGTTATATATTTGCGCGTCGATTAAAAAATCTGTGAAATTAAGAGGAGCGTGGAATATATGTGTTTAAATCGTACGTATGAGAGTGATTTAGGGTAAAATAACTTGTATGGTAAAATAGTTTGTACGTAGAGTATAATTGTTATTCCAGGTACTCAATTCCAATTAAATTGAAAACAATGAGGTGACATTTGTTTATCCTATTAATTATTATGCGAATCCCTACACTTCCTATAGTCCTATACCTAGCGCAATAACCTAGTGTTTTATAGATTTTTAGCAAATCTAAGTAGTTTGATATTTAATGATTTGGGAATGAAATATATTCTTCTTTAAAAATGGATCTTCTTAATTTTTTTAACACTTAAAAAAATAAAGTATAATCTCTTATCATTAATTGGGTAATGCTGGTAGACAAAAAATACAGCCAGAACTTGCCTTATTTAGCATTCATTAATTGTCGCAACAATTAATAAATGCTAAATAAGACAAGTTATGGCTGTTTTTGGCTAATTTTCTTTGGTTACCAAATATTTCCTTAATTTTATAAGTAGGAGTATTAGTTTTTGAAAGTACATCAAAAGTTCTTTGAATCGAATAAAATAACATAAAAAAAAAATGAAAGAAAAATAAAATAAATTTAAAAGTAAAATGACTGAAATTCAAACTACTTAAATTTAATGATGGAAAAATTTAAGGACGAGCAACTTTGTTAAATTCTGGCCAGCATGTAACCAGCAAAGAAAAATAAGTCATTGGATGAAATCTCACACCAATCTCACACCATTAAAACCATCATTAATAACTATTTAATAGTTATAAATTACAAAAGTTGCTGGTCCTAATATTCCTCTTTAACGATTTCATGTTAAAATATCTATATTTAGCGTTAAGTAATGAATTATTTTCTCACGCAGTTGACATCACGCACTCCCTTGGCCTCACTCGCACTGGCAACCCACCTTTGATCCTCAAGGTCAATGACATATGTTGCTCCGGACACGTGTCCTTATCCACAGCGTCGATCTCAAACCTCTCCATCGCAGCTGCCACAATAGACTTCATTTGAATATAAGCCATCTCCTTTCCCAAACACATCCTCGCTCCGGCATGAAAAACCGGATACCTAAACGGGCTTTCGGTTCGAAAAACCCCACCCTCCTCATCAAACCACCTTTCCGGTTTAAATTCTACGCAATCACTCCCCCAAATACTCTCCATCCTCCCCATCGCGTAAGTATGATAAGTCACAAACCAATTCTTCTTAATCCCTGTACCATCCGGCAAAACGTCGTCGTTCAAGCACGCCATCGTGTCGACATGAACGGGAGGGTACAACCTCATTGATTCCGTAATCGCGGCGTGTAAGTACTTCAACTCCTTCAACTCTTCGTACCCAAACGATGCCTCCCCGTAATCACGCTTTTCGCACGACGCACGAACGGTTTCGATTTCTTTGATTATCTTATCCTTGACGTCAGGCCTTGAAGAGAGAATCCAAAAGAACCAACTCAGCGCAGATGACGTCGTATCGCGCCCCGCCAAAATGAAGCTTATAACAATGTCGCGTAGAAACTCAGGGGAGTTCTCCTCTTCGGCCATGAACCGCGATAAAAGGTCCATGTCATCGTTGTGGGGGTCCTTTGCTTCCATTCTGGACCGTATGATATTATCAGCGAACGCGTGTACGGTGCAGATTGATTCCCTAAGCTTCCTTTCACTTCCAACGTTGAGAAACTTCTTGAGCTCCCATACCCACCCAAATACGCTCATAAACCTCCCGGAGCTGAGTGTGGCCGCGTCCTCGAACGCGCGCATGAATTCAGCGCCGACCGCGGCATCGCCAGAGCCTCCGTCTAGGCAGGCCGGGTCGACGTTGAAGGCTAGCTTGCAAATGTTGTCAAACGCGAATCGCTCAAGAACGTCCTGCAAGTCGAGGACGGATTCAGATTTGGAAGCTCTTTGGAGCAACGGAATGAGCCTGGTTTGGATCTCGACGGTGACGTTTTGGATGGCGAAGTTTCGAAGCGATTTGGTGTTGAACTCGTAGCTTGCAGTTTTGCGTTGAAGTTTCCAGAGATCGCCGTCGGAGTTGAAGATTCCTTGGCCGAGGAAGTCTCGGAGGAGGTAGTTGAAGCGTTCACCTTTGGGGTAGTTATGAAAATTGGTCTTGAGGATGTGCTCGACGTTGTCTGGGTTGGCTGTGATGATACCGTGGACCTTACCGGGGCGGCGAAAAACGGCGGAGTGGGTGGGGCAGTTGCGGAGGACGTCTGTGGTCCAGTCGAGGAAGCGATGGCGGTTGAGGAGGAAGTCAGGAAGTGAGCCCACGAGAGGGTAGGCTTTGAAGCCCGGGGGTCTAGTTTTGGGGTTTCGGTTGTGGAGGTAGAGAAAGGTGAGAAAGGAGAGGAAGAGAATTAGAAGGGTTTGGGTTGAGAAAAGTTCCATGGATTTGAATATCTAAAGAGAATGAATTGAAGAAGTAAATGATAAGGCTTGAGGGGTGTGTATATCAGTGTTTGTAGTTTGTTGTTCTGGCAAGATTAATATTAGTGGCTTTATAGGTGGACAAAGGCAATACTGCACAAGTGGATAGTATAAGTACACGCTGACACGCATGGCATGGGTACGTATTGCGAGGAAATAAAAATACACATGCATACTAAAATTAATAATTAAAATTAATTAATAGTATAAAATAAATATTAAAATATAAAATTTATATTAAAAATAAATTAAATTATATATATTTATATAAAAAATTAAAAATATATATAATAATTAATTTTGATATAAAAATAATATTTTTAATAAAAATTTACAAAGAAATGTTAGTTTAATTTCGATATTCATATAGATGTTATTATATTATTGTTGTATTGATTATCTTGTGTGTTTTCGATGAACCAAGTCTACCGCATGATTTCTATTGGTTGTGTTGACTAAAACAAGGAGGTACTATATACAAGGATTCATGAATTATCGTTGGATTGTTGATGTAGTATTAAAATAAGGCAACTACTCCCATGAAGATGCTAAAAACATCTTCTCATGATGATCCTTATTTAAAAAATGTAACTTATTTGTTTAGCAACACTTTGAATAAAGGTAACACTTTTACTTCAAATAAAAATCAAACCCTACAATCTATCATCCAATGGTCAAAATGAAATATCTTCACATGATGACAATCATAAAATCTTCATTGGAGTAGCCACCTTAAAATAAATTCTGCTAGGAAATAATTAGAGGGGTAGTCAACTAAAGTCAATTAAGTATAAATTCAGTCCAACAAAAAAAAAATACTCTAACAAATTAATCTAATTTTACTTTAATTTTATTAATAATACAGAGTAAAAATAATAATCACACAAATTCTAATTGATTAGTGATTATACATGTGGTTGTTGTTCTTATCTAATGGTCACCGCTACCATGTTCCCCAAATGCTACCGACCACCATTGGCCTTGTGCAGTCCCGCCGACCACCACTGGAAGCGTGGAGCACCATCGCATACATCTCCACCGACCACGCAAGCAGCCATCGCAAAGTACACACAGCCTCGCCGACTATCACTGGAAGCGTCGAGCCACTACAAGAAAATAGTTCTATTGCCACGCTTTTAAAGCGTGAGAAAAGTTGAAAAAAGCGTAGTGATAGCTTTTTGCCATGCTTTTTGAGCTATCGCCACGCTTTTGAAAGGGTGGTGACTGTAAGCATGGCAGTTGCTTTATCGCCACATTTTTGGTGACCTATCGCCACGCTTTTTCTTTTGCCACGCTTTTTACAAATGGTCATGCTTCAAAAGCGTGGCCGTATGTGGGAGATATGGCCACGCTTTTGAAGCGTGGCGATAGATAGAGATATGGCCACGCTTTCAAAGCGTGACGATAGAGAGAGCTATGGCCACGCTTTTTAAGCGTGGCGACTGCGAGATAAGGCCACGCTTTAAAAGCGTGGCGACAACCTTATAAAATTTAAAAAACAAATACTTTTTCTTATTTTTACCTTCACCGCTGCAAAATATAAATTTTCAGTCATTTTTTATTACCAAACCTACAAATATAATATTCAATTTTTATTACAAGACAAATCAAACAATAATTTGTGACATATAATTTTTGCTATAATTATTTTATACATTAAAAAACTAATACTCAGATACAAAATAAATCTCGAGTTCAAATTCCAAAACTAAAAATTGAAAAAAAATACAGAAATAATACAACTTAAATCCTAAGTCTTTTACTGTTCCTCCTTCCTCTAGCCCTCTTAAGGGCACATAGTTATTCCTATTTCCATAAAAATTTAAGATAAAAGTGTTGAAGAACTGTACAGAATCTTTATGGTCGTAATGTACAAACATGTATGTCCTGGTCATAAATATAGGTCGCTTTGCAAAAGCTATGTGCAAGAGCTGCCTGGAAAACAGCACAAATATCACAGATCATAACCAACAGAAAAATCATATTAACTCTACACACTAGTTTAATAACATCAGCAGTGATAATCAACAAGAGATTTTGATCACAAGAAAGCAAAATATTAGTCTTGGTCTCTACACATTTGACTAAGGAAATAGCTCACCATAGACCATTGACTTGGGCTAAAGCAAAGTCCAGACCAACTTCCCCAATACCATTATCAGGAGGCAACACTGAATACGTAAGCCTGTCAACATCTGTAGAAAGGCAACTCTTATTCAAGTCAGTGATAAAATCCGGCTTACTTTTTTTCATTTCTTTTCTGAGTAGCATTATTTCTCTCAGAATCCAGCAAGACCATATATACAATAACCAGGTTTTTGTGTTCCTTAGAATCTTAGCATTGTAAAAGGAATCAATTATGTAAATCTAACTAGTTGCCTCTAGATAAAAATGATATACTTGACAAAAAGAGTCAGCGCAAGAAAAAGATATGAATGCGAACAACTTATTCAAGTTTCCACGAGAAAAAGAATACAAGTATCTGCACCGTCTATCAATATAGACCAGAAAAAGAAAAGTAACATATAAAATCTACTGAGCTTAAACCTGAAAGTAGACCAATAAATAGCCTTGATTTAATGGTTTCATTTACACCTTAATCTCTTATATCAATTTAATTTATAATGCATTAAATTGATGAATTTCTACTTACTAACTAGATTGTTAACAGTTTATTCCAGATAGAAATCTTTTACCATCAAAGGAGACACTAATTTCTAAAAGACCATAGCAAGAAAAAACTACGTGAAACATACATCAATTCACAGAAGAAAATCAGAGGGAGTATATAATTACCTTTCTTCCTTCACCTAATTTCTGTCTAACTATCTGCCCTAAAGTTGGATGAAAATTAGGAAGGGAAAAAGAAAGAGCTTAGAATTACCAATAACACAAAAAACTACCAAATGCAAACCTGCTCCCCTTTTATTAATCCAAAACAACACATGCGTTGCCTGACCTTGACACTAAAAAAAGGGGGGGGGGGAAGCCATGAAAGTATACTGGCTGAAAAAACTCATCAACAACATTTTGTGTTCTGAGATCTGCAAAGTTTCACGTGAGACATTTTCTTTTGGTTTTTGGAATAGTCATAAACTTCAGGCTGGACATAATTATCAGACAAAGTGTTCCTTAAAGCAAAGAAATCTAGTGTTCAAATTACTAACATTTTAGTTAAAGCTTGCTTTAAGTCACAATCCATTTCCACTGCAACTAACCAAATTTAAGTTTTTATGAGACATTTTAAAGCAATAAAATAGTAAAAAAAAATATCTTAACAGAAACTAAACATTGGCTATAGCATACTTAAGCAGCAGTGATAGACACTACTCGAGCAAAGCACAAGCACAAATTTCTTACAAGATAGCCTAAATATATCTTTTGAGGACTTGATTAATTGATTATAAGTTATGCTACTTTGATAAATAGGTTTGTTTACTAAAATTGAACTTGCCGTGTGTCTCATCACAATGACTAATTTAATCAACATTAAAAAAAAGCTTAGCCTACAATGCCACTGCAATTTACAAGCAATAAGTACACTAACTACACTAAATTATTCAAAAACACAAACTCACTAACTCTATACAATCATTTGACTTGAATGGCAATAGAAGTAGATTAAATAAGGCTTATTTTGAATAAGTAAAAAGCAAATTCAAATTTGACTAAGGCTTATTTTAACTAATATGACCCATTTAATAGCATTCCCAATTTTAAAATATTATTTTTCTAAATCTGTTTTTTCTTAGACAAAAAAGTGAAGGGATAACCATTTTTATCTAAAGCTTCTTTTTTTCTATATAAAAGAATTATACAACAAAACTTACTTAAGTTGGTCAAGTAATTAATTTATTGTCTATCTAAGTAAGTGTTAAAAATTTGAGTGCAGACTGATTACTCATTGGACAGTGCAGACTTCATTAAGACTAAAAGAAACCAAAAATAAAAATGACCTAAGAATTTGTTTGTCAGGACTTAAATTAGAATTTTGCCACGTACATACCAATCTGATGATATTTAATTCAACAACAAAGTAACAATAACGCACCAACAGAGACGGCAATGAACCTAAGATGATGTGAAAACCCCTAGAAAGCTCAAATATTTTCTATGCGAATTCACCAAAGCAGCCCTGCAAATGAGAAACATATTTTTAACCTAGCAAAAGCTAAAATGAAATGAAAGGCGCAAAACTAACAAGAACAATACACGCGTGCCTAGGGTTCATTTTGATGTATTTGAAACACATGATTCTATAGGAAGCATAAAGTAAATAAGCTAATAAAGAAAAGTGAATTCAGGAGAGTAATTAGATGAGTGGGGAAGTACGAAGTGGTAGAAACACATGCTTGTTACTATTATGCCAATACACTTATCGGCAACATGTTAAATCTTATTTTGAATCTAAAATCAGAGAGTTTTGCATGTTAACTCTGTCATTTCATTCACACAAAGGAATTATTTCAGAAATGAAGTGTGAAATACTTGTAAGGTGAATGTGATTTGCCTACCGAATCAAGCAAGATGTTAGAAGTCTTCAAGTCCCGGTATATTACATCTACTTGGTCGCTGTGAAGAAATGCAAGGCCCTTAGCTGCATCAAGAGCGATATTCATGCGTATGTTCCAAGAAAGCGGGCGAACATAAGAAGCTCCTGGTCATAAAGAAACTTGACTTACTCCTAAACAAATGGTTATCCAAACTGCCTTTAGTCAAAAACTCATACACCAAAATCCGATGATCATCTTCTAAGCTGTAACTTATGAGTTTCACAAGATTAGAATGATCCAGTTGACCCAAGTAGTTGATTTCTGTCTCTAATTATATTAGGAGGCTAATTAGTCACAAAAACATTATTAAGCTAAACAAGTTATACATTAAAATGAGACTGACCAGCCATTCAGTATGTCCCTATGTGCTCTCTTGATTTAGCCTCTTCACCGTAATGACGAGTCCGGTGCCCGATTTTGTGGGTTCAAGAGTGTGCTCGTCGATCCAGCCCTTAAATACACAGCCAAAGCCACCTTCACCAACCACACTATCCGGACGAAAGTTCCTTGTGGCAGCAGGGGAAGCACGTATATAATAATTATTGTAAATGAAGTTATCTCTCTAATAAACCATGCTTGGTTGAAAACAACATAGAAATCTTAAAAATATAGAAAATGCAGTACACCTTGAAACTAACCAATAAACTGCAAAATCAATAACTAATGGCAGAGAAGACTGAGTAGGGAATGGCAGAGATGAAGGCACCAGCAGGGACGAAGGAGCAAAACCGAAACAGCGGAACCTCTTCAAACTTGTTCTTCTTCTCTTTCAATATCTTCAGTGTTGTTAGTGGTTTTTACTGCAAAACACAAAGCATAATAACATTACTTTGTTAATTAGTTTCTAGCATAATTTTCTATTTTCGATCAAATAATACATAAAAAAATTCATGTAAACGACAAGCAAAAATACACACAGGAATCAGATACGATAAAACAATTGAAATTACCAATTCTGAATAATATAGTCACTTATCATAAAAACCTAGCTATAACAAAGGAAAAAAAATCACTAACAAGTCCAGATTCTCTAACCACCTAATTCAACTAAACTAAATTAGTTGAACTAAACAAGCTAAACAGAATGAGCTAAACCAGATTAAAGGGGAACCTGGGAAGCAGGGAATTGGAACAGGGGAAGGGAAGGGAAAGATTGATGATGATGAGTGAATGGCTGGAGCAACACGGTGGCGGCCTAGTGGTGGCGCTGGGGTATCGGCAGTGGCGGAAGGCGGGTGCACAGTAAAACAGGGTCTTGCCCTGTTCTTGGTTTCTCAGATAGCAAAGAGGGAGATGGAATAAGAAGGTTGTGGCGACGCTAGCGATGATGGAATGCTGGGCCACCGCGATGAGGAAGAGCTAGTGGCTCTGGGCTCGTGGGGAAAGAGCTAGTCCAAATTGTGCACAACGCTAAAAAAACTCCTAAAATTTGCAAATGCACGAACCAATTCATATCCGAAAAAGCAATGCCGGCGTGAATTGAAACATGAAAGAAAAAGGAGAAGAACCTGAAACAATGCAACGAAAGCAACGATTCCTTCAACAAGGGCAAGACCGACATTGACACCGAGCAAGAGACGCCGAAAACAGTTGCCGCCTCTGAGCTTCGACATCTTCCCACATTATCCCTTGTCGTATTCGCTTTTGGAAGGAATCGGTATAAACAGAAAACGAGGATGGGAGGTAGTGCTGACGCTGACGGTAAGGATGCTGGTAACGACGACGAGGAGACGAGGCGGAGAGGGAGCGGAGGCTAACGGCGCAACGAGGGTGGTGCTGGTGACGGCGGGGATGTGGCCAGGGTGAAAGGGGATGTGAGCTCGATCGATTAGATTAGGGTAGCCAGGGTGAAAGGGTTGGGGACCGGGTTGAAAGAGTGTCATTAGGGTGGGGACCGAGTTGGGGGCCGGGTCATTAGGGTTTTTCTTTTTTAAACCTTTTGGCCACGCTTTTAAAGCGTGCCAAAAGAGTACTAGGATGTGGCCACGTTTTGTAAGCGTGGCCGTAATGAAACCCTATCGCCACGCTTTTAAAACGTCACTGTTTCTCTCTGGCAGGAAAAAAACGTGGCCGTTTCTCTAATCAATTGCCACCCTTACAAAAGTGTGGCCGTTGACCCTTTTGGCCACGCTTTTGAAGCGTGGCAAAAAAAGTGGCCAAATCTATGATCTATCGCCATCCTCATAAAAAGCGTGGCCGTTGACCACTTTTGGCCACGCTTTTAAAGCGTGACAAGAAAAGAGCGTGACCATAGGCCTTTTTTCTTGTAGTGAGCGTCGTCATAGATGCCTTCACCAACCATGTAAGCAGCAGTCGCAGAATTAGTTTGAATGGATTTTTCTGACTTGTTAATACACACACACATAAATATTTTTTAGATACCTAGTCCATGTAGCAAACTCCTAAATTAGTACTGGGGTTAACCAAAGAAAATATCAAGTCTTATCCTTCAAAAGGTTTTAAAATTGAGGGAAAACAAAGTCTAAGAAACAAGGACTATCTATCCTACAATTATTCCATCATCAAGGCACAAGTCTACCGACATCATCTCAGGACTAGTCTCGAGTATCACTTGTAGCATTTTCTGTAGGGGTCTTGAAACACATGCTCCTCTAGTAAAATGAAGAATGAAGCAACGAAGCTATTTTAACCCTTAAGATAATAGAAGAATTCAATTCAGATTAAAGTTATTTTTTAATACACTTTAACTCTTAAGATGAAGAACAAAACTCAATTCTTAAATAAAATATTAATCCATCAAAATAAATAGAGATTCAAACTTTCACAATGAAAGTTTAATTGCTCATGGTGTAAAAAAATTAAAATCCTAATGTTTATGATAAACGAAAACTGAACAAAGGAGAAGAGATCCCCGCGTGGAGCCATTAATCTCCTTTTTTAAAGTAAATCTCAATTTTCAATTCAAAAATTCAATTCCCAATGAATGTATCTTTTCTCCATTAAATCCCAAAGGATTTTCCACATTAACTGTGAGCATTTCTCGGGTCGTGGGCTTCACATAACAGACGGTGTTAAACGCCACCTTAATGGCGTCTAGCGTCATTTCAATCTTTTTGACGAAGGCCAAACATCGGTTTAGAATTTCTCAAAAAGAAATTTCTTTGTCAATAATATAGTTTCAAACCAATAAATGACCCTAATCAAAATTTAAATGATTGTCTCAATTCAAATCAATAAAAACTGAGACTTTTAAGTTTCGAGTCGTTCTCCCACGAAATTGCAGTGAAGTATGCATATCATTGGCTATGAAAAACGGGAATTGATAACAATAAACAAGAATTTAAAAGACAAAAAACTAAAGAAAAGGCAGTTACACTTAAAGCAATTAATCAAAGGAAAAAAAATTCAAATGAACAAAAAAAAAAGGAACTTGGCAAGGTTTGAAAGTCAAAGTTTTCTATCCTAGTCATTGACCATAAAAATAGCAATTATGAAGAAATTATCCTACATAGTCAACTCTAACATCGAGGGTAAGTCAAATAGACATAATTGATCTTAATCCACAAATCTTAGCCGACTCACTAATTAGCTTAGTGAAAGACTAGCGTTAATAGAAATAAAATCAACTAGCAACCCTAAGTCACTAATCAATATTGGACATCAATGACTCAAGATCACCTAAATTCTTAGTCCCAAGTCAAGAGTGTAAAAAATTACTCAATAACTAAAAGAAGTATTTTATCAAACACTTAGAGGGCATATAAATAAAACATCATAAATTGCATGAATTATAAAAGTTATAACTACCAAACTCAAGAAAACAATGAAGATAACTCAACTAAGCATCAATAACATGAAAAACATCAAGATTACATTAATAGAAAACCAAATTCACAAGTGTTCATGAAACTAAAATAGCATAAAACAAGAAACTAACAATAAAAGGTAAGTGAATTAAAAGGATAGAATAAGAAAAAATATAGAAAACTAAACTAAAACAAGATTAAAAACTAAATTTAAGGAAAAATTAAACTAAAAAACTCTAAATTCTAGAGAGAAGTTGGAGCTTCTCTCTCTAGAATTGTCCTAATACATAATAAAAATCTAAACTATACTACTTCCTTCATCCCCTTTCAATCTTTGGTTCAATAGCATTAGAAATGAGTTGGATTGGACCTTTGGAATCACCTTATTTGGACCTTTGTAGCTCAAGTTATGATCAATTTAGTGTGAAGAGGTCAGGATTGACAACTTTGCAAATCCTTCATTTCTTCATGAATTCTTCCACTTTGCATGCTTTTCTTCCACTTCTTCAAGTCATCCTTACCTTCAAAACCTTAAATCATTCAAACAAACATATCAAGACGTCGAATGGAAGAAAAGTGAATTAAAATTGGCAATGTATGCGTGCAAGTATCATGAGAGCTTTTCAAGGGTAGTAATGTAACTAAGGTCAAGGTAGGATTGTATTTGACTAAGTGAACTTGAAATTGAATCTTTGATTAACTTAAACTCGCACCAAACCTATGACAACCTATTCAACTCTAATACAAAATCTAGCTACCATTATTCACTTTCTTCCACACACACATGCATTTTTTTCAACACATGACATGCATTTTATTTCTTTTTTTAACTTTACTTTTAAAGTAACATTTGTCCCCCTTTTTTTTTTTCCTTTTCTTTTGAAACATAATATATACACAAGGGATTAATGCATATGATTTAAACATTTAATGTATGAATATGTAGCTAATTCCAAAAATTTTTAACAAAAATCCAAAATACCCATTTTACTCTCTACACATATTCTCAAACTCCATTCCCCACCACTTAGATGATACACACTTACTAATCTAAGCTAATCAAAGATCTAAATTAAGACATATATTGTTTTTCACTTAGGGGTGGTATTGTGCTAAACATTAGAATAAAAGGGGATTAAAAAAGCTCGAAATTGAATAACAATGGTAAATAGAAAGGGTAAGGCTATTTGGGTAAGTGAGTTCTAATAAAATAGAAACCTCAATCATGTAAATGCATTCATACAAAAAATATTGGAAATAAAGAATTAACAAATCAAAGATTACAATCATAGAAAGAGAATAATACACACAAGAATAAAATAGTGGTTAATATAATACAACCACACATTAGAGCTCAAATCTCACTTGATTGCATGTTCTAGCTCTAATCTATGTTCTACAATGTTTTTCGAGTAAGTTCAATAAAAACTTTAACTCAAATCAATGGGTTGCCCTATAAGAAAATTATCTTGAAAATTAATTATTTTGACTAAACTTATTATATGTGTATATATGTATGATGTGGTTTGATGAAAAGCAAAAATTTCTAAGTCCTTTTCCTATTCTCTATCAATCCAAATCATCACGTGCAGAAAGAAAAATGAACTAGGTCCTATTATCCACATTATCCAATCACAACTAAAAGATAAAAAGATATATGTACAAACCATATTAAGAGAAGAAAATATACTAAAGCTAGAATAGATATCTAAGCTATGTTCAAACCAAAATGAAATGCAATTAACAAAAAGTAAAACTAGAAAAGATAACAAAGTTATACACAAACCAAAATAAAATGCAACTACTAAAAGAGAATTCAAAGTAACCAAATAGCTAACAGAAAATCTAAAAAACATAATAGTAAAAAATAAAATGTGAAGGTGTTTGGAAGAAGTGTCTTTACAACCAAAATTTCTGCTCTAAACCTCCCCCACACTTGAATGTCGCACAGTCCTCTGTTCACTAACTAAGAGCAAAGGGGCTAGTGCTTCACTAAGCATGCTTTTTATAGGGTATCTTCCGTATCCATGTCCATCGCCTTGCTGCTTCTGCTTTCCTTATTGTTTACGATGACTCAACCTAAAAAAGTAAAAGAGAATTGAAAGCAAAAGGTGCTTAATTGACTTCAAATTAAATATTAAATGTAGAAAACATTGCAATGAAGCCAAAGCAACACTTAAACAAGAAAGTGAGGTTGAGTACACTAAAATGAGTTGAATTGATGCGTTTGTGACATGAAGAAAAGCAATGTGTGAATTCTAAGTTTGCCGGCAGTTTAGAATATCCACATTGTAGAATTGAAAGCCCTGTGCCACATTATTTCAATCAAAGTTCAAATTCAACTCAATTAGTATGCCTAAAGTGATTTTCAAAACATTTACAAGCTACAAATAAGTAAACAAGCAACAAGAAGCTCAATTAACACTTAGGCAATCTCAAAATTGATGTAATGGTGAAAGACTCTATAAAAGAAGAGTTTTAGCATATGATATGTAGGGAATGAAATTCAATTAAAAAAAGAAAAAACCAAAATGAAATGATACAATTACATACACACCAAAAACTCAATTAATACAAATGTTAGCATCTCAAGCAATCCACCATCACAAATTATACCTAATGAATTATGCCAAACAAAGTTAAACATTATAAATCATATGGTAGCTACAATATGCAATTCAAAATCCAAAATAGTCATAGATTCGTATCACAAACAACAGTGTATGAATTAAACAAGAACAATGTTCAAGCAAAGTAAGAGGAACAAGTTCAACACCAATGTACTTCCTATAATCAATAACACGAGATTAATTCCAAGAATTGAAAAGCGTTCCTATTATAACCCAAAACCAAAAGAGCATACAAAGTTGACATAGTTGGGTTACCTAGGACCAATATAATTAATCTTGTACCATTAGACCAAGGCCGCAATCATTCAAAAATTTTGGTCAATTAGTGATACTCACATTCACATCAATGCATAATAACAATAATAATGTGAAAGCAAGCATTGATTTCTAAGAGTTGAACCAAAATTCTACTTAAAACTCTTTGAGGAATTTTATCGAACACTAGGAGTGCAACTGCATCAAACAACTCAAATAACACAACCAAGCATTTTTTTCAACATCCATTCACAAAAATCAGCATCAATTATACAGAAATCAGCAATATATCTCAATATCAGCAGCAATATCAGTCAATCCAGTCCAAACCAAATGAGATTCAAACTCAAGAAGCATAATAGCATGATTAATTATGTACAAACTAACACCAGAGAATCCTAATTCCACTTTAAATCCAACTAACAGCAGCAAGTTTTCAGCAATAACAACCTTAACGTAGTGAATTAACAAATATCTAAATAATCAAAACAATTCCAAACAATCAAACATGCAACAATCAAACATTATTCCGTCAATTTCAGCATAAAAAATTCATCAAAACCACCAGTAAAATAGCGCATCTCCACACAATCAAACAAATTTCAACCAATCTCAATAGCAAATTTCCAGCAATTCAGCAACAAAACAGCAAATCATGAATACAGTCAAACAATTTCCAAACAATTCTAGCAGCAGTTATAGAAAATCAACAATTTCAATGCTTTCAGCCCAAACGAATTCAGCAGCAATTTTCAGCAATTCAATTCAATCCAAATACTTTTCGGCATTCTCAGAACCTAATAACCTAAGCTAATCCTATCTTTAACAACCTAAATCCACTAAAAAAAATAAAAAAAACTAAGCTGAATTAATCATGAAATTGGTTGACAATTTAAACTAAAATTCTAATTAAACCTAACTTAAACTAAACGAAAATTAAAGGAACTGAAAATGGGTTGGTTCATGAACCTGTAATGAAGAACAAAACAAAAATAAATCAGGGAAGAGGTGGATGTTGCAGCGGCGGTGACTAGCAGCGGTGGTGAGGACAACAGCTGCTAGAGGCGGATGAGGTGGTCACCGGTGCTGGGTCTCTGGGTTTGTAGAGAGGGGAAGAGCGGGGTGGAACCGTGGAACTGGGACGGGCTAGAGCTCTGCGTTAGCGAGAGATGGAGAGCTAGCTGGAACAGGTTGGGGCAGCGGTGGCGGTGGTTCTACGACACGGAGAGAGGAGAAGAGGGTTGGCTATGGTGGCGCTAGAGTAGCGCAAAGAGGAGGGTCTCTGACGCGGTGGGCTTTGGTTCGAGGCCGATGGTGATGGTGGCGAGAAGCTGGTGCGGTGGTCCTAGGCTCGGCGGAGGTCCACGACGTTGCCAGCGGAGAGGGAGGTGAACGGTGATGATGATCAGAGGTGGTTCTGCGTTTTGTTTGAGAAAGAGGAGGTGATGATGGTCAGAGGAGAGGGTGGAGAAAGAAGAAGAATGGGTAGCTCGCCAGTGGTTGGGACAATGGTGGCCGGCAAACAGAGGAAGAGGAAGGAGGCTGGACGGCGGCAGCGGTAAGGGAGAAGTGGAAACGCGAGAAGGGGGTCAGTGATGGTGGTTCGCCAAAAAGAGAGGAGAGTGGAAGAAGAAGAATATGAAGAAGAAGAAAGATGAGAAAGAAGGGCTAGGGTTCTGGGTAGGAGTAGATGGTGGTTTTGGAGGGTGGTGGTTCAGTTGAAAAGCATGAAGGAGAAAGGAGAAGAATGAGGGATGAAGAACGAGGGTTCGCAGGGGAGTTTCATGTTTTTTTGTTTTGAGTAGAAGGCAAATATGTTTCTGAACTTTTTAGATGCAGCTATTTTTGTCTTTTAGGAATAAAAAATACATTTCGATCTTTCACCATATAAAACACGTAACAATTATGCCTTCCGTTGAGTTGGAGTTCAAAAAGGTAACAGAGATTGCTGACTTGGAGGGGTGGAGAGTGATTTATCGATTTTGGTTGCTGACGTAGATAGAGAACAAAATGTTAGTGGACAATTTGGTCTTTATGCTCCAAAATGATGCCGTATGCTGGAATGAGCCCTATTTGATCGAAATCCATCGACGAAGCAATGGCCATTGATGGTGCGATTGTCCATAATGAGTGAAGGGGGTTCTTTATGCACAAGATCTGAAGGGAGATCTTCATTCGTCGTGCCAGGAGGATACGAGCGAGATGGGGTTGCACCAAAGTGCTTCTGCAGCGTATATGTCATTCTGTACAAGTCAAGAACAGCAACTAACCCTAACAGAATGTTTCTCGGGTGTCCATTCTTCAAGGTAATTTACTAATTTGGCAATGGTTGGATGAGACTGTAATGTGTCTAATTGGGTGATTTTCTGAAAATTTGCTCCAAGTTAAAAAACGTCACTGCTGGTTCTTTGTCTGACTTGATGAACACCTGAAAAAAATCAGAGCCATAGAGTGTGAAGCATTTGGTGCTGTGGATGATGCTGAGGGAATAGAAGTTGAAGAACAGCTATTTCAAAGGCAAGAGGTGGAAAAAAACTGGAAAATTTGGAGAGGAAGCTGTTATCTATGGAAAAGGAAAAATTCATGAATTTGTGGCATATTACTATGATTAGTGTAGTTGTTGTTATTCTTGCTGTATATTTCTTAAAGGCCTGAAGATGATTGATGTACGATGTTGTAATGACAATTGCCACTGCTGGCTATGTAATTTGATTTCTTTGAGATGAGAACAACTAAATAATATTGCAAGTCAAGTATTATATAAGGTAGTAATTTTGTATAGATTATAACCAAACATTACACGTTAACATATCTAAGATAACATCATAAATATGCCACAAAATAATAAAATAACAATATAAGTTTACCACAAAATAACAAAACGTCTACTTGGTATGTAAACAAATTTGCCAGACTATGATAACTAGAAAGCATTATTCAATTGATAGTAATAACTAGGACAAAAAACATAATTTTTGTAATAGCTAGAAAGCATTGTCAGTTCTTCTAATGCTTGGATCCAGGAGTAGGGATGAACTTGCAAATCCTTGTAGTGCCACTGTTAGCTGCTTTCAATGTCTCTTTTGATGGTGCCCCACCGGTGCTCGTGCTTTGAGTTTGTGGTAGATTTGGTGGTCCAGCATGTGTTGAATTTGTACTTGTTGGGGGCCTGACAATTATTTGCTTGGGTCTGAATTTAGAGGCAGCAGCTTGGTTTCTAGGTTGGTCCATTCTTTGCAACTGGACTGGAGGCCTGAATGGAGTTTGGATTGGAGGAGCAGGTGGTGTTGCTGCAGCTACTTGATGGAAGAGTGGTGTAGCTAATGGTGCAACCCCTGATGATGCTAGCTGCATTATTGTGTTGGATGTTAGTCCAGCAGTATTCTGAAGGGTGACGTTATTCTGCAAAAGTAACCAAAATACTAGATATTCAAAGTAGTTGCAGAAGAAAAAAATGATTGGATTTCATTGTGTAGCTTAATGCCAGTCTTACAGCAGATTGTTCTTGCACAGTACTAGTTTTAGCATAGCTTTCACCCTGAGATTAGTTTATCCACCTTCGCGTTAAAAACTTCACACATGTCATTAGTGAGGTTATCCACCTTAGGTCCGTGGCTGAAAAAAGCTTTAACCCAAGTAGCAGGTTCGAATTTCATCAAATATTCCCATGCTGCCTTGTTAACCCGTTCAGCTTCTCCATGGTCTCCTTGAACTCTAGTTCAGTTATGCAATTAGCACACTCCCATACTATGCTTCTAATATGCATGTCTTTAAACCGGTTAATGAAGTTCTTCCACAAGTACATTACATAGTTTCGATGATGTGCTCTCGGCATTACCTCCTTTAAGGCTGGTAGCAGGCCCTACATAAAATATAATGATGCAAATAAACATTGTAAGTGTATAAGTCTAAAAGTTTAAAAGTGTTTAAATAGAGTCATGCAAAGATGCTAATCACTGATTACTAGCCTAATCTATCCAAATAAACAATGTAAAAAGTCTGACCTTTTGCTGGTCAGACATAAAGTTCCAACCGTATTGATTGGCATCACCCAAATCTTTCTAAAGCAATGTGAGGAACCATTTCCATGATTTCTTAGTCTCCGATCTTGCAACACCATATGCCACTACATAGAATTGGCTGTTCGCATCCTGTGCAACTGCTGAAAGTAGTTGGTCTCCATGGTATGTCTTCAGAAAAGCTCCATCTAGATGGATGAAAGACCTACATCTGCTCTTAAACCCTTGCTTATAGCCCTCGAAGCAGATATATATTTTGTCAAATACAGGGAGAGATTGTGGAACAGGCTTCACATCAACTCTTGCTGTCGAACCCGGGTTACTCTTAATTATCTACATGCCATAGTCCTTGAGCTTCTCATACTATTCTTTTTCATTTCCCATTATTCTCTCTTTGGCTTCTTTTACTGCCCTGTAAACCATCTTCGGATGTACCACCAAGTTAAACTCTTCTCTAAGAAAGTCACTTGCCTCATTAGTTGTCATATTAGGCTGGCTTGTCATTCTCTTCTCCATTTTCTTACTGATCTAGTGTTGATCAGCAGCATTACTACCCAAGTCTCTTGCACAAGTATGCTATGGCTTGTAAGTCTTTACCTGGAGTTATAAGAGTGTCTTGTTGTAGGATAAATGTGCCAGCCATGAACAGTCTTCACCCCTGCATCCAACACTCACCCTTTCCTTATCATTTTTTATCCAGAGAAGTTTCCTGCCTTCAGATATGAACATATCTCTTACCACTTCTTTGAACCCATCAATGATTGCAAACTTGGTCCCAATCTCAAATCTACCCTCTCCAAACCCATAATCATCATTGAACACTGGAAATTCATGCTTGTCTCCTCATCCTCTGATGACACTGGTGCGTGAAGATCCTCTGATTCATATTCATAAATGGGGTCATCATCATCTGAATCCTTTTCATTTAGATAGAGGCCGATTGGAGGCCTATCATTAGGCTGCACAGTAGGCACAACTTCCTCAGCATGTACAGCAGGCCTAGTTCTTTGGGCCTTCACATTAGGCCCAGTTCCTTTGGGCTTGGCAGTGGGTCTAGTTCTTTTGGTCTTCACAGTAGGTCCATAGTGCACGAAATTGTGATCCTTAACAATGGCGCCAAAAATTTGGTGCTCAGAACGTAATTCACACTTTGTCATAACTTCGCACAACTAACCAGCAAGTGCACTGGGTCGTCCATGTAATAAACCTTACGTGAGTAAGGGTCGATCCCACGGAGATTGTCGGCTTGAAGCAAGCTATGGTCACCTTGTAAATCTCAGTCAGGCAGATTCAATTGGTTATGGGGATTTAATAATTAAAAGATAAATAACACGTAAAATAAGGATAGAGATACTTATGTAATTCATTGGTGAGAATTTCAGATAAGCGTATAGAGTTGCTTAATTCCTCCTGAATCTCTGCTTTCCCATTGCTTTCATCCAATCCTTCATACTCCTTTTCATGGCAAGCTGTATGTTGGGCATCACCGTTGTCAATGGCTACATCCCGTCCTCTCTGTGAAAATGGTCCAATACACTGTCACTGCATGGCTAATCATCTGTCGGTTCTCGATCATACTAGAATAGGATTTACTATCCTTTTGCGTCTGTCACTACGCCCAGCACTCGCGAGTTTGAAGCTCGTCACAGCCATCCGTTTCCAGATTCTACTCAGAATACCACAGACAAGGTTTAGACTTTCCGGATCTCAGGAATGGCCATCCATGGGTTCTAACTTATACCACGAAGACTCTAATATCTCGGACTCGGTCCCCTGTATTAGATATCTAAGAGATACTCATTCTGTCTCATCTTCATGTAGAATGGAAGTGGTTGTCAGGCACGCGTTCGTAGGTGAGAATGGTGATGAGCGTCACATAATCATCACATTCATCATGTTCTTGGGTGCGAATGAATATCTTAGAATAGGAATAAGCTTGAATTGAATAGAAAAACAATAGTACTTTGCATTAATACTCAAGGAATAGCAGAGCTCCACACCTTAATCTATGATGTGTAGAAACTCTACCGTTGAAAATACATAAGTGATAATGGATTTCATTGGTCTCGGCCCCAGAGGGGAACCGGAGTAACCAAGTCTTCGAATACAATAATAAAAAGCCCTATTTATACTAAACTAGTTACTAAGGTTTACAGAAATGAGTAAATGATGCAGAAATCTACTTCCGGGACCCACTTGGTGTGTGCTTGGACTGAGCATTGAGCTTTACACGTGTAGAGGCTTCTCTTGGAGTTGAACGCCAGTTTGTAACCTGTTTCTGGCGTTTAACTCCACTTTGCAACCTGTTTCTGGCATTTAACTCCAGAATAGGGCAGGAAGCTGGCGTTGAACGCCAATTTGCATCATCTAAACTCGGAAAAAGTATGAACTATTATATATTGCTGGAAAGCCCTGGATGTCTACTTTCCAACGCAATTGAGAGCGCGCCATTTGGAGTTCTGTAGCTCTAGAAAATCCACTTTGAGTGCAGGGAAGTCAGAATCCAACAGCATCTGCAGTTCTTCTTCAACCTCTGAATCTGATTTTTGCTCAAATCCCTCAATTTCAGCCAGAAAATACCTGAAATCACAGAAAAACACACAAACTCATAGTAAAGTCCAGAAATGTGAATTTTAATTAAAAACTAATAAAAATATACTAAAAACTAACTAAATCATACTGAAAACTATGTAAAAACAATGCCAAAAAGCGTATAAATTATCCGCTCATCAGCCACCTTGACCGAGGTAGTGAATAATTTAGTAACCCTATGCTTCAACACACAAAGTACCCCCATGGCCACATGTGGAGAATTTAATGAGGAGCGTAGCATGAAGGAGAGATTAGAAGTTCCGGTGGAAAATGAGGAATGTGATTTTGTACTAGAACAATTGGAGAAAGCCGTAATTATTGAAGAGAAAGAAGTGGTTGAAGACTTAGGGGATGTTGAGAGTCCATGAGAACCTCAAGTCATAGAGCGTAAATCCAAGAAGTGTACACCCTCCAAGGCACATCATGGTTGAAGACTTTGAGAAGGTTGATCAAGAGATGGATTCAATAATTGATGAATTTCTTTCTACAATTGAATCATCCCCCTTTGGACTTGAAAAAGAGGTTAAGGAAGAAAGTGCACAACTTCCAAGGCATATTCCCTATGAAGAATTGGATGGAATAGATCAAGAGGCAAGTTCCCTTGGTGATGATGATAATGAATCAAGTCCTCCTAGTGATGAATCTACATCCACAGATGAACTCCTTGAGTATGAAGAACCTTCTCCGATTGAGTTTGAGAATGATGTGGAGAAGGAAGTTCTACGACAAGGTTGGACGGGAGTTGAATATGCTTTGTCAAGATCGTTGGAGATTTCTTTACCTAGGTTTCCGTCTACTCCTTCCATTGAGTGGGTAAAACTTATCTCTCTTAGCTTTATTGTCCCACTTGAGTATGGTATGCTTAAAACGGATGGCCAACTTAGGAGTCTTTGTGGAATGAAGCGTAAGAGAAGGATGTTCAATGGTTGGAGTTGCAAATCAAGACTCATCAAGGTTGAGATTTCAAGAGCTAGATGCAAGGGTTGGACTAGTGATCAATTGGTTGGATCTAAGAGAAGAGTTTGGTACTTCATTGAGAATTCGGATTGCTTGCCACCCGGTTGGAACAATGATGATCCATTTAAAGACGGGTGTAGAAACAAGATTTGGGATCCTGGCATACAAGAGGATCAACTTTGGGAGCTAAAAGCTTATGAAGATTTTCATCAAGGCTTGGTAAATTCACTTAGAAATGTTGGAGCTTATTGGAAGTCCAAGCGTTGGTGGAAGTTTCAAGACGAGTTCAAGCACAAGCCACCATGACAAGGAGCTCACCAAATGTCCAACTTAAGGACTTTAACTAAAAGTGCTAGGTGGGAGACACCCCACCATGGTAAATTCTTTCTAATTTCTCTTTTATTTATATTGGTAATATGTTGAATTTTCAATTTTAGTTAGGTTTATTTAGTTTATGTTGTGGTTTCACTTGTTTAATCATGTTTGTCATTAATTTGATAGCTTGTTGGTGTAAGAAAAAAAATTTCCACACGTGCGCATAGCCGACGCCCACGCGTCAAATTGCATGCTACAACCTCTGGTACAATAACCAGAGAGTTGCGCTGGAACTGTGTGGGTGGGGTGCCAGGCGCATAACCCAACCCACGCGTGTGCGTCGCTGATGCTTATGCGTCATTTGCATTTCTAGCCTTCCACGCATGGGCGTGGACGACGCGTACGCGTCGTTTCTTCATGCTACCTCTGCTTCAAAAAACCAGAGAGTTGGGCTGACACTGTGCGAGTGTTGTGCACAAAGCATAATTCACATTCACGCGTACGCGTCAGTGACGCGTATGCGTCGCCTCTTATTCTGCAACCGACGCGCGCGCGTGGACGACGCTTATGCATCGCGTCTTCTCTTCCTTTCTTCTTCTTTCTTCTCTCCTTTCTTCTTCTTTCCTCTTCCTTTCTCACTTTCTTCTCCTCCCTTCTCATCTTTATTCTCTTTTATTCTCTTTTCCTTATTGCATTTGCATACTTTCATTCATTGCATTTTAATTTTGTGCATATTTTTATTTTCTTTTCTAAGTTCGCTATTTTTCCATTGGTGTTGAATTTTCTTACTCAACTGTTGAATATTTCTCGCATTATTTTGGTGCTTAGTGACTTGTTTATATTGTTGGGTGATATTATTTATTGGTCAATGCTAATCTCTTATGACACTTGTATTCCTTTTGCATTGATATGAACTTATATTATCTTTCATGACCCACTCTCTCTCCCTCATTGTTGCAATTCTTGCACTATTGATATGCCATTCACCTATATTATTTTCTCACTTGCATATTGTAGCTACCATGTAGTTGAGAACCTCATTATTATCTGGCATTAGCCCACATATATTTTATTCATTTTGATATCTTTTTTTGTGGGCTACTCTTCTTCCTTTTTCTCTTCTTTCAAGATGGCCACCAAGAAGGGAAATGGAAAACTTCTAAATGGAGCGACAACAAGTCTTGCCGCACAATCTTTGGAGAAAAAGCATCAGTTGTAGCAACCTGTCCACTTGCACATCTTTGCATGCACCAAGGACGGTGCAATATTTAAGTGTGAGGAGGTCGATACCGACTTCCGTGGGTAACTATTTTCTTTTCCAACACCAATTCTTACTCTTCTATGTTAGTTAGTTATTGCATTTGCCTAATAGGTTGCATGTATAGTTAATTGCTTGCATTTATGTACTACTTGGTTGAAGTGATGAATTTCTTTGTCAAAAAACTATTTTAAGGCATTTCACTAATCTGAATTAAAAATTTTTAAACTTGCTTGAAAAATTTTATTTTGGACCATGGTTTTAGAGCTCGAACACACAAAACCTAGTGAGATTTTTGAACATATTTGATTGGTTGCATCTTATCAACCAATATGTTTTGTTTTGGTGTGTTGTTCTCTCTAAAATTGTAATCTTTGTCTTGCTTGATTCTATATTTTCATTGTTTGATGTATGCATGCACTTATGTGATTGAGGCCTTTGTTTCACTAAGCCCACATACCCATATGGCCTTACCCTTTCATTACCTTTTACAACCCAATGTTAAGCCTATTTGACCCCATTTGTTCTTTACTTTTGCACATCATTAACTCTAAGCGAAAACAATAATGTCTTTAATTTGAATCCTTGGTTAGTTTAGACTAGTGAGAGTGTTCATAATTTAAGTGTGGAGAAGTTGGATTTGAAAACATCTGGTTTAGGAATTTGGGTATCGTATATTTTTGTTAAAATGTGAAAAAGATAGTTGAGAACATATTCTTACATTCAATACCTTAATCATATGCGTTGAGAAAAAGAAAAGAAAAAAAGAGAAACAGAAAAGAAAAGGAGCAAATAATAAAAGGGGACAAAATGCCCCAAAATAAATGGTGATAGCAATGCATATGTACTGTACTCAAATTCGGATGCATCAATATGTGGAAACATAGTTAATGGGTAGTTAGATTTTACACTCTGATTACATGGATTGTCTTAAGTTAGGTGGAAAGTGTAGGTTAATCACGGATTCAGATTTTAGTCCACTTAACCAAATACATTCCTACCTTAAACCTAATCCCATTACAACCCTTGAAAAGACCTCTTGATATGTGTATTTGTGCATTAAAATTTTGTTGATTGGTTGAAAAAGAGAAAGTCTTAGAAAGCAAGATTAGTAGAGAACCGAGAGAATCGAACCTTAAACACTTGAGCGATTAGAGTGTATACACTTCTGGTGAGGGTTCGACGCTCGATTCTTTGTTCCCTGCTTTCACAAGCTTTATTCTTGCAGGTCTACTTGTACTTTATTTTGAGATTTGATTTAGTAGAATATAGTCTATATTTGTTCTTGGAAGATTTATTTACTTTTTACCAAGTAGGTAAAAGCATATTTGCATGTAGTTGCATTCATATAGATAGGTCGCATTTCATAAAACCTACCATTCCTCTTCACTCTTTTGGTTCTCTTGAGCTTAGCATGAGGACATGCTAATGTTTAAGTGTTGAAAAAATTGATAAACCACTATTTTATGGTTTATTTTGTATTGAATTGAGTGGATTTTATCAACTATTCTCACACTTATCCATGTAAATTGCATGTTTTTAAGTTCCCTTCCTAATTTCGTGCTATGATTGAAAACATGATTCTTTGGCCTTAAAATTGCAAAATTTTAATCCTCTTTTATTACCATCGATGCCGTGATATGTGCGTTAAGTGATTTCAGGTTTATAGGGTAGAAATGGCTTAGAGGATGGAAAGAGAGTATGCAATATTGGAAGGAACACAAGAAATTGAAATTTTGAAAAGCTGGCAGCGACGTGCAAGCGTTGATTACGCGTACGCGTGACTGGTGCAGCAGACAAGCGACGCTTAGGCGTGACTAGGGGTTTGTTCAGTGATGCGTACGCGTACGCGTGGCTGACACGTATGCGTGACAGAGCATCACGTGCCTCAGTAAAGCGAATTTGCCGGGGGCCGATTTCTGGCTGTTTTTGGCCGAGTTTCAAACCCAAAAATGAAGATTAGAGGCTGTAGAGTAAAGCTGGAAGGGGGAATCATTCACTTATCATTCATTCACATTTTAGGTTTAGATGTAGGTTTCTAGAGAGAGAGGCTCTCTCCTCTCTCTAGGTTTTAGGGTTTTTAGTTTTATTTCTTCTCCAATTCAGATTCCCATCTTGCTTTAATTTAGTTTCTATTCTACATTCTATTATTCTAGCATCTTAGTTTATCTTCTCTTGTTGATTTCTTTATTTTTTCAATTTAGTTTATGAACTCTTCATGTTAGATTCAATTTTCTTTTTAATGCAATTTGAGGTATTTCATGTTTATTGCTTCTTTCTTCATTTGCTATTATTGATTCCTTGCAATTGTTAGTCTTAGATTTTATATTCTCTTATTACTTTTCTATGCTTTTATTTTGTGCCTTCCAAGTGTTTGATAAAATGCTTGGGTGGATTTTAAATTAGATTTTTATGTTCTTAACTTGGATTGATCTATTAGAGAGTTTTGAGTTATCAAAACTCATTTGTTGATTGGTAATTGAAGATTGCCAGTTTTCTTGTACTTCACTAATTCTAGTCTCTCTCTTTGAGTTGACTAGGACTTGGAAACTCAAGTTGATTGTATGCACTTGACTTTCCTCCATTGGTTAGAGGTTAACTAAGTGAAGACAATTCGCATTTACAATCACAATTGACGATGATAATGAGGATAAGACTTCTAATTCTCAATCCTTGCTAAGAGCTTTCTTAGTTATCAGTTTCTTTTTCTCGCAATTTATATTTTCTTATTCCTTATTTCAAAAACCCCAAAAATATACTTTCCCATAGCCAATAATAAACATACTTCCCTGCAATTCCTTGAGAGACGACCTGAGGTTTGAATACTTTGGTTTATTTTTATTGGGTTTGTACTTGTGACAAACAAATTAAACGTTGATTGAGGTTTAATTGTCGGTTTAGAACTATACTTGCAACATGATATTTTTGTAAAAATCTTTACCGATATTTTTCCTCCCATCAGTACACACTGTTAAAATTTTTAAAACATATAATAATTTGTGTTGTTCATTAAATTCTAGGGTGTGTGTTTCAATATGATTCCAAGTCATCGTCTACGGATGTATGATAGGGATAATGGTGGAAGGGGAGGGGTTTATAACCTGAATTCTTTGAGGGGGTTGATGTGTTTGTTGCGCATGTCTTCAGCATAGAATTGTTTATGTTTGAAGGGTTTCCAGGTGTCCGTGTAAAAAGTGTCAGCTAACTAAGTGGTTAGGACCTGCAGATATAATGCTTCACCTTTACTATAACGGGTTGAAGGATGGGTATTAGATGTGGATGGAATACGGAAAAGTGGACGAGCAGGGAATTAACCGGTCTGCCTCAAATTTGAATAGGTCCAATTGTCGATCAACGAAGGTCTGGATGGTGTTTGATGGTACAACAAGACGATATTTGATGCATCAGGTGTTATGGAATTGGAAGAGGTTGAACAAGAGCCTAACCCAGAGGCAAAGAGATTTTATCATCTGTTAGAATTTGCTGCGAGACTGTTGTTTGAGGGTTGCATTCATTCAGAATGGTCTGTATGTGTTAGAATGATGAGTATTAAGTCGGAATCAAATCATACCCAAGAGTCTTTTGATAAGTCATCCATCTTGTGCAACAAACTGGTACCCGTTGGGACCAGTGGCATCTCCCATAACCACTAAGAAGCAAAGAAGCTAGTTTTAAAATTAGGTCTAAATTCGGTGAAAGTTGATTGTTGTTTGAATGGTTGTATGTTGTATTATAGCGGGATGCAGACTTTACTGAATGCAGATTCTGTAGATCACCGAAGTTTAATGTCGAAAGAGAACATATTGGTAAATGCCGGTTAAAGAGAGTTCTAATGAAATGGATGCACTATTTCCCCTTAATTCTTAAGCTGAAATGATTATATGCATCGATGAGTTCGGCCCCTCACATGACTTGTCTTAGTAACAAGAAAGATGATGGAATCATGACACATCCATCACACAGACAAGGATGGAAGCATTTTGATTGGGTCTATCCTACATTTGTGAGCGAGCCAAGAAACGTTAAACTAGCTTTGTGCTTTAATGGGTTCGCACCAAATTCCAATTTTGGTAAGATATTCTTGTTAGTCTGTAGTAGTTATACCTTATAACCTGAGTCTCGAAATGTGCATGAAGGACCCATACATGTTCCTAACTTACATTATACCTGGTCCCAACAATCTAAAGCCAAAATAGATGTCTACTTGCAGCCCTTGGTGGATGAGTTGAAGGAGTTGTGCATCCATGGGGTAGAAATGTATGATATTTCGATGAAGACAAACTTCCAACTACGTGCTGTATTGATGGATCATTGATGATTTTTTTACATATGGGATATTGTCAGGTTGGTCCACTCAGGACAGAATGGCATGTCCTATTCGCATGGAGGATACAAAGGCATTATGGTTGATGAATGGCGGTAAAATTTGTGGTTTGATTGCCATCAAATATTCCTCAATATGGATCATCCTTTTGGCGCAACAAGGATTTGTTTAAAAAGAATACAATTGAACATCAAGAGGTACCCATGAGGTTGGGTGGTAGGCAAGTTTGGTATCGTGTTAGTAGAATGCCAAGGATCGTTGATAACAGGGCAAGTATAAGACCTTCCGGATATGGCAGGGAGCATAATTGGACTAAACAGATTATATTTTAGGATTTGATTTATTGGAAATACAACTTAGTTCGACATTGTCTTGATGAGATGCACATTGAAAAAAATATGTTTGATAACATCATGCACACAGTATTGGACGATGAGCAAACAAAAGATAACGATAGGGCTAAGTTAGACTTGGTAGACATTTGCAAGCAGACAGATCTGAATTTAAAGAGATTTGATAATGGCTGATGGGCTAAACTAAATGCGGTGTTTGCTCTAACAAAGAACTAGAGACAAAACTTTTGTAAGTGGATTAGATGATTAAAGTTTTCTGATGGTTATGCCTCTAACTTGAGCAGGTGTGCAAACGTGTTAGAAAGTAGGCTTGTTGGGATGAAGAGTCATGACTGCCACATTTTTATGGAGACTTTGCTTCCTATTGCGTTCAGAGAACTTCCAACCAACGTCTGAAAACCCTTCACAGAAATAAGTAAGTTCTTTAGGGAGTTATGTGCCATGAAACTTAGCATTATTGATCTCAAAGTCATGGACAAGAACATTCCCATCATAATTTGTAAGCTAGAGAGGATAGTCCCTCCATCATTTTTTGATGTTATGGAACACTTAGCATTCCACATACCGTACGAAGCAATACTATGTGGGCCGGTCCAATTTCGGTAGATGTACGCATTTAAGAGGATGATTAGTTCATTCAAGCACACCATGAAGAATAGAACTCAGATTGAGGGTAATATTTGTGAAGCATTCCTAGCTAAGGAAACATCTACATTTTGCTCATTCTATTTTCAGCCTCATGTTGAGTCACGTAGAACAAGGATTGTAAGAAACGATGAGAGGGGAGAATCCTCATCAAATAGAACAACATATCCAATCTTTGCTCTTGAAAGAGCTGCAATGGGTGCGGGCAATGACTACTGGTTGGAGCAGAAAGAAATCGATACCGCACACCTGCATGTGTTACTTAACTGTGACCAGATTTCACCATACCTCATGTGAATTTTTAAGTCTTCGTAAATATTGCAATCCGTAAGATACTAACTTCTTAATCTAATCAAAACTTCCAACTCCTATTCTATCATATAGGTTATTCCAAGAGGCATATCCTGATACCTCATTGAACAGTTTCCCACGTTAGTTCAGAGAATACATCAGCGTGTACCTAACTGACACAACAAATTCAGAACTAGTTGCACTTAGTTGGGGCTCAATAAACAAGGGAATTAGCTACCTGATATACAATGTTAATGTATATCAGTTTCATTTTTTACAGTGGTCGATTGAAAAGAAAACAGATAACATTGGAGTTTGGGTTCGTGGGGATTTAGGCGGGAGACATTCTGATTGGTTTTGTGTGTTGCACAACATAATTGGATTAGAGTATTTCTGTTGCAATATGCACAAGGTGTGCGTGTTTAAATAGGAATGGTATGATCCAAGTTTGCGACAAAGAACACAAAAGCATAATGATTATGATATCACTGAAGTTAATGTAACCAAAAAATATAAGTACTACGATCCTTTTATTTTACCTCAAAATTCATGATAGGTGTACTATTTGCCTTATCCAGCTTCATGAAAGTCTAGTTGGGTGGTTATCAAGTCTGATGATAGGACCCAGGGTCAGGAACCTTACCAGATTGATGACCTAACTCCTTCAAAAATGGTGGTTGATACCGATGAGCCGATCACCCTTGCGTCAGCTGTTATGGATGATGACATCATTAACCTTGTTCTACATGCCGACACACTACAACTAGAGGATGGTGATGTTCAAGAAGAAGATGGGGTCGATGGAAACGAAGAGGAGGAAGCCGATTTCGATGATCAGAAAACTACATCAGAAGAGGAGGATAGTGAACCAGAGGACGAAGATGATGAATCTAAATAGAGCTAATGTAAATATAGTTCCATGATATGTATTTCTTTAGCAAACTTTAAGAAGAACGTAATGTAATTAGTATCGGTTTAGATATTTCAATTACCATCATTCCGTATTTTTAGTTTGTATGTTTAATATTTCACAGCAAGTTTAAAGCACTGTTTCAATTATTAATTACCACGGTATATTACAGATGGATGGAAAAGTTTGAAAAAATTAAAAAATACTTCAGATGGAATTACCGTCAGAATACACCGACAGTAACTGCCCAGCGAATTCTTAAAAAAGAAAAATTAAAAAACATTTTCATCGGCATTCCGACGGTAAAATCGCGCGGAGAATATCAAATGGCGCCAACGTTACTGTCGGAAGTTTTCTGATGGTAACATTCAATTTATCTCGTCTACTTTCTAACTATATTTCGTTGCTAAATCCGATGGAAATTACCGTCGAATGAAAAAAATTCGACGGTAATATGTTACCAGCAAGGTTTATTCCATCGGATAAGTACCGACACAAAATCCGATAGTAACAGGTATACGGTCAGTTTTCATTTGATTTTCTGACAGTTAATCTGACGGTACTCAATGTTTTTCTTTTAGTGACGCACATGCCATTGTCTCCCATTCTTGCTGCGACTGATCATTTGTTCTGCTCTGACTGTTCTTGTTGCTGCTGCTGTGGCGGCGCTGCTACACCGGTGGGGTTGTACATTTTGTATGGTGATGACGCGACGGTGGAATGCGAGTGAGAGGAGAAAGGGTTTTTCTTTTATTTTCTGCTTTGTGTTTAGATAGAATAAAAACTAGAGAGAGTATTTTTATTATTAAAACTATTTTTTAAAGATTTTGAACTGAGTTAACGGTACAATAATATTGATATAATTTTAAAACGTTAGAGATATAAATAGGAAAATTAAAATATTAGGGTTAAGTTTGGGAATTACCTTAAACGTTGGGGATAAAAATGATACATTACTCAAACAAATATTATTTATACACAAAGTGAATTCATATACAAATTGATATTATTTAATTTATTTTTAATGCGTATTTTATATTAGTAGTTAATTTTAATAGCTAATTTTAGTGTATATTTAACATAGTTAAATTCTTTAAAAATAATTTTTTAATATAGGGAGAATCTATTATTATATTCAAATTAACCATAAGTGTGATTTCTTTAGTCTAACAGTTTAACAACATATTTTTAGTTTATACTTTTTTTTACGGACCTGCCTCTCGGGTCCCATACTCGAAATAGCCTCTGAATCTGAATACCTGGGAACGGCCCACCTCCTTCCTCTAGAAGGATGGGCCATCTAGACCTTCTAACCAATATTCAAATTCAAATACCTCCCTTATCTTAGCCAAATAAGATAGATGAGATAACTTCTACTAGCTATATCAAGGGGAGCCCAAGGCCCCCTCAGGTACGTCATTCATTCTACACACCTTATACCTCTCAGATCCATTCTGAATTTAGTGTCAGAATGTCTTTTCAAGTACCACTCAAAACTGGCATTCAACGCCAGCTCCCTGTCCCCTTCCAAGCGTCCAGCGCCCAAAGAGCAAAGCCCAGCGTCCAAAGGCCCAAAGAGAATCCCTAGCTGGCGTCCATGCCCAAGAGACCTCATAGCACGTGGATCTCATCAAAGCTCAGCCCAAACACTCACCAAGTGGGCCCCAGAAGTGGATTTTAGCACTAGATAGACTGTTTTACCCTTACTAGTCATCTGTTTAGTATTTAAAGTGTATTTTACATGATTTTCAGAGACATCATACACCATTCAGCCCTATTTTCGTTTTTACTATTGTATTTTACTTTTAGTATGAGTTTCTAAACCTCCTAGGTTGAGGGGAGGAGCCCTCCTGAGTCTAATGAATAAATAAAAGTATTATTGTTTCTCTTCGATCTGTGTTTGATTAATTCTGAAATGTGTATTCGTTCTTCATCAATATGAATGCGTTGAACTGGAATAAGGTTATCACATTCTACATGGGTTCAGAGTGTATCTTTCATCGGACAATGATGAACCACCAGCTTGAATACATGTCTCTCAGACAGCTAATCCACAACTTCGTTGGGGATTTCTCGAGACATCAGTTCAGCCAATTTACGGTGAGATTAGGGTCTCTGTGGTAGAGGCTAGAACCTAACGCGCTTCACCATCAAGTAGATATGGATCCGTGTAACACCCTAACTATCAAAAGTCACACTTCCGGCTGCGCCACTCTGATAGCTTGGGTATTACAACGACTCTTGAAATATTTAGTACTATATGAGCCTATTTAAAATTTTCCCAAATATTCGAAACATACATCCATACATTACAATACTTACAAATAATTCATATACATATATATATATATATATATATATATATATCAATATAAAAACTTCACACATCAATACTCTTATCCCTCTTGCAAAATGCGCTAGAAATAAAGGCGAGGGAAAAAAAATAAAAACTAAGATCATACAAAATAATGTCGAATAAATAGAAAACGAATATAACTCTTCTGAAGCTTCGTCGTCCATATCCTGAAAAGGGAAAAACCTGTAGGGGGTGAGAACCTAACCACACGGTCTCACCACGGAGTTTTAAAGTTGTCATAAAAAGATATTTAATAAGAAAACTGTTTTCAAGCTCAGTGATTATCATGCCTTATGAATCTTTTAAAAACCAATAAGTAAACATTCAAAACCTTTTCAAAGAAACAAAGTTTAATCTTTCAGAAATCTGAAACCTTTCCTTTCTTAAAAGAAAATCTCAATCAGAAACCAACCACGTAATCAACAACACAATCATTAATTCAGCACCAAAGTTCATTCTCAAATGTAGCACATCACGACAAACACAGGCAAGACAGACAAGGAAAGCACAAGTAGGTAGCAGTTACAGCAAATAGTTCAAGTAGCAGTTAAGAATAGTTTAGCAATTAGGCAAACCCAAACAAGTTCAAACCCAAACAAAGCATACAAATGCATATGATGCATGCCTGTCCTATGGCTGATGAGGCTCATCTGTCGGTTATCCAGCCAACCCGACAAGTCTGAATTGTCCTTAGAATGTCCCCCGTCGCGCATCCCCATGAGTCTATGCATAGATTTTACATTCATACATCATTCAAATCACTCACTGGGGGCTATCCATACCCGGGAATTTATACGTGCCCAGTCACCCTTACGACGTAGGGTCAACAGAGTATCGAGATCCAACCTGGAACACGTGGTGGCAAGCCACGGTTCTTTACCCAGGAAACTCGTATCTCAGATAAACGTGCGGAAGCCACATATGTTTATTCATAATCATTCGTCCATCATCATTTCCGCATTTCATTAACATTTCATACCAAACCAATCATCATTCAAGCCATAAGTCACTTTTTATTTCTCAAATCTCTTCAAACTCATAATTCAACTTTCCTTAAAATCAATTTCCTTTTCAAGTCTTAGTCGCTTAATATAACATTTTACAAAACTTCCAAGAGACTTTCAATCATAACCGTAAAACGGAACTTTCTTTGAGAAGACACAAGTCTTTAGGGAAGAATAACCTGCCTCACTTCTCAAACTCTTTAGAAATCCTCGGAATCATAATTACTCAAACTAAAATCATTTAAAATGGAGACTCAAAACCAAAACCAAGGCATATAGGCCAAAAGTTCCGAACCAGTTTCAAAACCAACATTATTTAAGTCCAAAAAACCCAATTTCTTTTCATTCTTAAATCAGAAACTTTCCCAAAGGCTCGGATTTGTTTAGTTAAAATTTAAAGAATACTTCAAAAGTAATACGAAATTAAGTAATCAGAGCTCAATTTCCTTTAAAATCTGCTAAAACTCCTCCAAAGGTACTTCTTTGATCAAACCTCAAAACATAAGTCCCCTCATGTTTAACTCAAACTTAAAACATAAGCTTTCCTTAAAAGATTAAACTTGAATCTCTTGTTTCTTAATAAATCAAGAACCAAACAACAGAACCTCTCAAATCCAGTCCTTTTCTAAATCATATCTTAAAACAAAATCTTGAATTTCATAAAATTTCGGCAGCATCTCCCCTAAAACTTGGACTTTGCCACCCGTTTCGGGTCCCAACCAAACCAGTATACAACCCCTTTCACGGGTTCAAAACCAAATCAGTTTAAAATCAGACTAATTTCGAAAATTCATATCCTTCTCATAATTCAAGAAATCAAATCCAAACTCAATCCATTTTCAATGAACAAAACTCGTTTTCCAAAATTGTAATGGAATATTTCAGCAACCAACCATATAACCAAATCAAACAACAATCCAATATAACCACAAATACGTTCATCACAAAACAGCTCAGCAATATATAAGGCTTATATAACCACAAAAGTACATTTATCACATTAATATCCATTTATAACAACTCCAAATTATAAAACTAAGTTCTTTGAAAAAGCCCCTACCTCGACACGTTCAAACCACAATCCAAATGCCTCAAGAAATTCCTTTCCTCTCGACCCGAAATCAATGCAACTGAAACCTCAGCTCTGCTCGCTTCCTCAAAAGCAGAACAGCCTCAAACGTGACATGCGGCCCCGGTTTCTAATTCCTAAAACATCAATATCGTGGAAACCTCAAAACACATATCAGAAAACCAAAGGCGAGGATCTCGGGGTAGAGACACTTACTGGAATAAAAGAACGACACGCCAACCACCCCAAACTTAACTGGCAGCAGCTCTGACAGTGGCCAGGGGCTTCAGTGGCTCAGCAACAACCTTAATTTTTGACATGCAAACCCATAAAGTTAACCCTACAACATCTATACATCAGAATCCTTAACCACAGGTAGCTAGAATAATTACAGAAGGAGCTTCAAGGCGCGGCAACTCACCGGAAAAAGAAGAATGACAGAAGTGGAGCAGCGGCTCCGATGGCAACCTCCGGCAGCGGCGATGGAGACAGCCTCACGGACGGCGGCGTGGTTTGGCGGTGGGCGGACCGGCGGCGACAGATTCGACGCGCGTCTCCTCTCTCCATGGCTGAGCACCCTCGCGATTCTGTTTCCTCCCTCGCACATCCTTCTCTTGTGACAGAACAGTGGTGGTGACGGCTTGGAGCACGGCACGGCGGTGGTGACAAAACTGGCCTTTCCTCTTTCGCGCATCTCTTCTTCGCGGCGGCGCAGCTGGCGGCGGCAAGGACGAACAGCGGCGACGGGTTGACGGCGGCGCGAGGTTCTCCTTCTCTTCGTGGTTCTAGAGGCGGCCCGTGGACGAACCGGCAACCCGCCGCCTCCTCCTTCGCCGGCGCTCTCCCTCTCTCTCTTGGATCCACCCTCTTCTCTCGCAACCCTCACTCCATTTTCTTTCTTTTCCCTTCTTTCTGTTCTTTACTGTGAGTGTGGGTGAGTTGTGTGTGCACCGTGTGAGTGGGGTGAGGTTAGTGTATTGTTAGGGTTTGAGGTGGTGTGGGGTAGATTAGGAAATTTAAATAAAAATAGGGATAATAATGTAATTTTTCAAAATAAATAAAAATAGAATAATAATTGAAAACCAAATTAAATATAGAGTATCTATCTCAAAAATACCTTCTAAATACAATTTCTAAATTATTTTCATTCAAATACTAAATTAACAAAAATTGGAGATAAGTAATTTAATTCTCCTTTATTTATAAAGTAAGGTTAGAAATCTAAATATTTAAAAGTAAGACATATAAAATATTTACTATTTATTTATTTATTTTCTTTTATAAGAACTCTAAATAATAAATAAGAATTTACTCAACTTATGTATAAAAATCTCTAAAAATATGATTTTAAATAAATATAATAGACCATAAATATTTAATTAATAACTTTTCAAAATTAGGGGTCTTACCCCACTTATAAAAATTTTCGTCCTCGAAAATTAAGTTAATACACAAAATACTAAAATAGTTTTGAATACTTTACTTTGGTATACTTTAGAAAAATAGAGGTCTTGGCAGATATAGGCATATAGTTTTCCAAATACCGAATAATTCATAAAACTTAGGTGTAAGAGAAAAATATGGTCTAAAGTTAAAAGATGGTTCATAGCAAAAATGTTATAGGGGCTACTATTTTACCAAAACTTGGAGCACAAGAAGGTGTAAGTGTTCAAGTTAGGTGTTCGCAAAAACAAAGGGGTAACTAGGTGGCAGAAGTTTGAAAACAGGTTGACGTGAACAAACAGGATAACGTCTGCGCATACATTTCGTACTAACTCCAAAATTTCAACTTCCCAATTCTATCAGTCACTTCACAACCCCTTAACCGCCACAAGCATAATCATCCGCAAACTTTTACGAGGAACAAAACTACCACACTCCTTATAACATTGCATATTTACCGCTTTCCCTTTTCACGTTTACGAACTGCATTCTAAAGAGACTAACGCTTCGCTTATTACGCCTAAAGGTCATACGTGACTCTAAAGCTATCTCCGAGTTTATTCGAAGGATATAACACCTTGGAAAAGGACAAGCGACAAGGATAAAATTCGCAAGAGCTTGAAAGAATTGTTGAGATCACAAATAAGCAGGTATGCACAAGGAATGAAGAGTGCCAGAAAGAAGATTAGTTCGGCAATCTCAAGAATGACTCTCGAATCAATGAAATCTGATAGGAATAATAAAAAGAAAAGTAGTGCAGTAGTTTGAAATAAAATCAAGTCGAGTCTCGAAATATGAGGTTTACAGAAGAAGAGTGTTTAAAACCAAAGATAAAGCTTATAGAACTAAAGAGTATGGTTTAAAAAAAAATACTTTCTAATACTTTGTTCGTAAAGAATGGAAAACTTAAGGGAAAGTTATTTCATGTTTTGAAAAAGAAAATGGGTAACAAACATCCTTCAAAAGATTAATAAAAGCGTAAATGGGGCATTATCTCAATATAAATTCAAGTGGAAATAGATTACACAAACTTTGTAAATGGAAAGATTAATTTAGCTAAGAGCAACATTGCATTTTCTCTTCTTTTTCAAGCATATATGAAAACTACAATCTTGTTGGAAGGAAACCTGAGATAGAGTTTTACTCATAAAATAAAAGAAGATACGTTACAATCAAACAGGTTTAAATCACATACAGAAATTTTCAGAGTATAAGGTAAAGGAGTGTAGGCTGAATTGAAAGCGATTTTATTAAAACTTCAATAGACAGTTATATCGCACCAAGACAAGTTCAAATCATATCAAAGAGAGGTACTGCTCAAGTAAAGGAATGCAAAGTCAAGAACAACTTTGCATAAGAATAAATCAAAACTTGTTTAAAAAGGTTTAAAACAAAACTCCAATAATATACTTGAAATCACAGCTTTATAAGGATGTTCAATAATATTAAGATGCACTAAGAAGAAAACCAACTCATTTCAAGAAAGGGACTCAGCAGCTTAAAAGGTTGATTCAAAACTTAAATAATTTTTTTTTTCAAAAGAATTCAAAACTTCTTCAAAAATGGTTGAAAACAAAATTTTGAAAGTATACTTGGAATAACCACCTCGCAAAAATCATTTAAGAAGATTACGATGCGCTTAAAAGGTAATCAGCCCATGGAAGAAAGGATCTTTAAATCAAGGGAGTTTAAACAAGATCCAGAGGCATGAGATATCAAACAAGCTTTCAATCGATCCAAAAGAATACAAAACTTGTAAGGAAAGACACTCGATTAATAGTGAATTTTCATGAAAGAACCTTTGATTAAACAAAGACAAATAAGAGGACAAACGTTGCACTAGATTGAAATAAATTCAGGATGACTCGGACGAGTATGAGATTCACAAGAGAAGGAAAACTAAGACTAATGGTGATGTTTGTAACAATAAAAGAATAATTAAAAACAGAACCAAGTATATCATTCAAAGAAGTGAAAAGCTTAAAAAGGAATTGGTCTGTTCCTAAGAGGAAGGATATGAGCCCAATACTTTCAAAAGAACAACAATTGCATAGGCAATGTATCATACTAAACCAAATTCAAATTAAAAATAAATTAAGTGAAGTTTGTCAAATGAAAGTTAACTGAAATAAAAGCAAAAGTCTTGTTTCAGGAAGTTTGAAGAATACGCAAGTACATAGTCAAGTAAATATATATTCATAAAAATTCCAATTGAAAAAGGATCAAATTATATTTAAATGAATAAATCTAAGGTAAAATATTCTTATAAAATTAAATAAAGAGTAAGTAGTACTTTTAGAAAGAAACATGCTTTAACTATACGAAGAATTTATTCATTTCTTATAGGAGAGTACTTATAAAATCAAAAGCTATTGTATTCAGAATTCAAAGAATGATTACAATCAGAATTAAACTGGAAAAAAAAAGTCAAATAGAACTATTTTCAAAAGAGGCTCCAAAATAAAAATTTCAGAAGAAACTACTAGCAGTGATATATTACATCAAAACAAGGTCAAAGTGTTTATCACTCTTGTACGGGAACATAAAGCCAATGGTTGTAATCTGAGCAAAATACGCATAAGTTATAGAACACGAAACAGGAGAACCAAATCGAGTAATTAGCTTGCTAAGAATCGCAACTCTTAAGATTTCAAACGGTTTAGGAATCAAGGATTATGCGTTACACTAAAATAAATTCAATATCAAATCAAGAAATACAGAATTTATGAACAGTGTCAAAGTTGAATGTTCCCTAAAGATTCAAGCAATAAGTAGGAACATAATCAAGCAAGGATATGTATGAAGGACAAGATATGATGGAAAAATATCGAGAACATATTCCAAGAAAGAGACCAAGAGAACTTGAGACTTCAATACAATTAATAAAGAAAGAGATAACATCAAGTACGAATATAGATTATACGTCGAAACGGAACTTATCTCTAGAACTTAGTTTCTAACGTTCCCAAAACTCACGTCTCGCGTTATCTATGACTCGTTTATCGCCTATGATAACCCATTAATGCCTACATATACATAATTCACTAGTGTTAAGCCGGCCAAACTTAATATCAGGAATTATGTAATACAAGACTAATGGCATTAATCAATAGACCGTCATGTGCATAAAGCTCTATTCTCGTTATCCAAACAAGACCTACTACATGACAGACTCTCTGAGTATGCAATTGAAGCATAGTCGGTCCATTCCTCAGGCTCTACAGGAAGGACCGTTCTGATACCATAATGTAACACCCTAACTATCAAAAGTCACACTTCCGGCTGCGCCACTCTGATAGCTTGGGTATTACAACGACTCTTGAAATATTTAGTACTATATGAGCCTGTTTAAAATTTTCCCGAATATTCGAAACATACATCCATACGTTACAATACTTACAAATAATTCATATACATACACACACACACACACACACACACACACACACACACACACACACACATATATATATATATATATATATATATATATACATCATATCAATATAAAAACTTCACACATCAAAACTCTTATCCCTCTTGCAAAATGCGCTAGAAATAAAGGCGAGGGAAAAAAAATAAAAACTAAGATCATACAAAATAATGTCGAATAAATAGAAAACGAATATAACTCTTCTAAAACTTCGTCGTCCATATCCTGAAAAGGAAAAACCTGTAGGGGGTGAGAACCTAACCACACGGTCTCACCACGGAGTTTCAAAGTTGTCATAAAAAGATATTTAATAAGAAAACTGTTTTCAAACTCAGAGATTATCATGCCTTATGAATCTTTTAAAAACCATTAAGTAAACGTTCAAAACCTTTTCAAAGAAAAAAAGTTTAATCTTTCAGAAATCTGAAACCTTTCCTTTCTTAAAAGAAAATCTCAATCAGAAACCAACCACGCAATCAACAACACAATCATTAATTCAGCACTAAAGTTCATTCTCAAATGTAGCACATCAGGACAAACATAGGCAAGACAGACAAGGAAAGCACAAGTAGGTAGCAGTTACAGCAAATAGTTCAAGTAGCAGTTAAGAACAGTTTAGCAATTAGGCAAACCCAAACAAGTTCAAACCCAAACAAAGCATACAAATGCATATGATGCATGCCTGTCCTATGGCTGATGAGGCTCATCTGTCGGTTATCCAGCCAACCCGACAAGTATGAATTGTCCTTAGACTGTCCCCCGTCGCGCATCCCCATGAGTCTATGCATAGATTTTACATTCATACATCATTCAAATCACTCACTGGGGGCTATCCATACCCGGGAATTTATACGTTCCCGGTCACCCTTACGACGTAAGGTCAACAGAGTATCGAGATCCAACCTAGAACACGTGGTGGCAAGCCACGGTTCTTTACCCAGGGAACTCGTATCTCAGATAAACGTGCGGAAGCCACATATGTTTATTCATAATCATTCGTCCATCATCATTTCCGCATTTCATTAACATTTCATACTAAACCAATCATCATTCAAGCCATAAGTCACTTTTTATTTCTCAAATCTCTTCAAACTCATAATTCAACTTTCCTCAAAATCAATTTCCTTTTCAAGTCTTAGTCGCTTAATATAACATTTTACAAAACTTCCAAGAGACTTTCAATCATAACCGTAAAATGGAACTTTCTTTGAGAAGACACAAGTCTTTAGGGAAGAATAACCTGCCTCACTTCTCAAACTCTTTAGAAATCCTCGGAATCATAATTACTCAAACTAAAATCATTTAAAATGGAGACTCAAAACCAAAACCAAGGCATATAGGCCAAAAGTTCCGAACCAGTTTCAAAACCAACATTATTTAAGTCCAAAAAACCCAATTTCTTTTCATTCTTAAATCAGAAACTTTCCCAAAGGCTCGGATTTGTTTAGTTAAAATTTAAAGAATACTTCAAAAGTAATACGAAATTAAGTAATCAGAGCTCAATTTCCTTTAAAATCTGCTAAAACTCCTCCAAAGGTACTTCTTTGATCAAACCTCAAAACATAAGTCCCCTCATGTTTAACTCAAACTTAAAACATAAGCTTTCCTTAAAAGATTAAACTTGAATCTCCTGTTTCTTAATAAATCAAGAACCAAACAACAGAACCTCTCAAATCCAGTCCTTTTCTAAATCATATCTTAAAACAAAATCTTGAATTTCATAAAATTTCGGCAGCATCTCCCCTAAAACTTGGATTTTGCCACCCGTTTCGGGTCCCAACCAAACTAATATACAACCCCTTCCACGGGTTCAAACCCAAATCAGTTTAAAATCAGACTAATTTTGAAAATTCATATCCTTCTCATAATTCAAGAAATCAAATCCAAACTCAATCCATTTTCAATGAACCAAACTCGTTTTCCAAAATTGTAATGGAATATTTCAGCAACCAACCATATAACCAAATCAAACAGCAATCCAATATAACCACAAATACGTTCATCACAAAATAGCTCAGCAATATATAAGGCTTATATAACCACAAAAGTACATTTATCACATTAATATCCATTTATAACAACTCCAAATCATAAAACTAAGTTCTTTGAAAAAGCCCCTACCTCGACACGTTCAAACCACAATCCAAATGCCTTAAGAAATTTCTTTCCTCTCGACCCGAAATCAATGCAACTAAAACCTCAGCTCTGCTCACTTCCGCAAAAGCAGAACAGCCTCAAACGTGACGTGCGGGCCCGGTTTCTAATTCCTAAAATATCAATATCGTGGAAACCTCAAAACACATATCAGAAAACCAAAGGCGAGGATCCCGGGGTAAAGACACTTACTGGAATAAAAGAACGACACGCCAACCACCCCAAACTTAATCGGCAGCAGCTCTGACAGTGGCCAGGGGCTTCAGTGGCTCAGCAACAACCTTAATTTTTGACATGCAAACCCATAAAGTTAACCTTACAACATCTATACATCAGAATCCTTAACCACAGGTAGCTAGAATAATTACAGAAGGAGCTTCAAGGCGCGACAACTCACCGGAAAAAGAAGAATGACAGAAGTGGAGCAGTGGCTCCGATGGCGACCTTCGGCAGCGGTGATGGAGAAAGCCTCACGGACGGCGGCGTGGTTTGGCGGTGGGCGGACCGGCGGCGACAGATTCGACGTGCGTCTCCTCTCTCCGTGGCTGAGCACCCTCGCGATTCTGTTTCCTCCCTCGCACATCCTTCTCTTGTGACAGAATAATGGTGGTGACGGCATGGAGCACGGCACGACGGTGGTGACAGAACCGGCCTTTCCTCTTTCGCGCATCTCTTCTTCGCGGCGGCGCAACTGGCGGCGGCAAGGACGAACAGCGGCGACGGGTTGACGGTGGCGCGAGCTTCTCCTTCTCTTCGCGGTTCTAGAGGCGGCTCGTGGACGAACCGGCAACCCGCGGCCTCCTTTTTTGCCGGCGCTCTCCCTCTCTCTCTTGGATCCACCCTTTTCTCTCGCAACCCTCACTCCATTTTCTTTCTTTTTCCTTCTTTCTGTTCTTTACTGTGAGTGTGGGTGAGTTGTGTGTGCACCGTGTGAGTGGGGTGAGGTTAGTGTATTGTTAGGGTTTGAGGTGGTGTGGGGTAGATTAGGAAATTTAAATAAAAATAGGGATAATAATGTAATTTTATAAAATAAATAAAAATAGAATAATAATTGAAAACCAAATTAAATATAGAGTATCTATCTCAAAAATACCTTCTAAATACAATTTCTAAATTATTTTCATTCAAATACTAAATTAACAAAAATTGGAGATAAGTAATTTAATTCTCCTTTATTTATAAAGTAAGGTTAGAAATCTAAATATTTAAAAGTAAGACATATAAAATATTTACTATTTATTTATTTATTTTCTTTATAAGAACTCTAAATAATAAATAAGAATTTACTCAACTTATGTATAAAAATCTCTAAAAATATGATTTTAAATAAATATAATAGACCATAAATATTTAATTAATAACTTTTCAAAATTAGGGGTCTTACAATCCGCACTTTAATCCAATTGGTTTTATCCCTTTCGGACATTTTTCTTACAACTCTATTCCTATTCCTATCCTTTAACTTAATTACAATTCGGTATTTCTTTCACAATCAACAACCTTCTAATCTGCCTGACTAAGACCTGCAAGATAACCATAGCTTGCTTCAAATCATAATCCTCGTGGGATCGACCCTGACTCGCTCAGGTATTACTTGGACGACCCAGTGCACTTGCTGGTACAATAGTATGAAAAGGTGTAGGGATTTGTGCCACCACAAAATCATACCTTGACTGATTCCTCCCTAAACTTGGAATACCTCAAAATGCCCTTCTTCCAAAATCTCCAAGCCTTCAACTCTTTACCAAATGAATTTTTGGCTTCCAAGGCTCAAATTAAACCTCCAATATCCACCAGTTGGACTCCAATTTAACAAGAAATACAATCTAATACATATAATATAACTATAATAAACATAGGTTTACCAATTTCAATTATTCACAAATGTTCGATAATTTTCTCACCTTACCCACAGTTGTTTTGGACAAAACACAACAATTCCTACTTGCTTGCTTGATCCTAAAATATGAAAACATCACAAATTTCAATGCTTGTAACCCAAAATTTTGAAATTGAAAGGAGGAAGGGATGTGTGAGAAAATATGAATTCCTTACCACTTTGTTTAGATGGTTTTGAAGAGCTCGATGTGGTGGTCGTGTGGCCGCAAACAGTGCGGCGGTCGGAGTTTCGGATTGGAAGATATGACAAATTGAATTTTAGGAGGAGATGAAGTTAGGGTTCCATGGCTGTTGCTTCTTCTTCAGCGTTATTCCATTAAGTTTTTGGAGAAGAAAGCTGAGTTGTGTTATATATGTTGTGCGATGGGCTCAGTTCAGGCTTGATCCAACCGATTCAATCCGTTGGCCTGGTTTCGGACTAAAATCTTTAAAATTAGTGTCAAATTTTGTATTTTTAATATTTCTACTTTTCTAGATTATAAAAATTTAATTTCCTAATTTCTTTGAACAATATTTAATTTATTAACTAATTATTTATCAATTTTACAAAATTTATATAAATAATTAACAATGCTTGTGTTCAATTATTTACATTAATACAGACTTAAACATACAGACAATCCAGAACAACAACAATGAGTAAATGCATATAATAAAAATATCAAATGAACTTATACATCAAGTACTTTCGAATGAGAACTAGAAACTTTATTCCAGGTACCCATATATTCAGTAGATAATATAATTATAATGTAATAACTTGCAATATTTTAGATATAAAAATGTGCAAACTCTAACTAATCCAATAACAGTGATAAAATTAATTGTAAAAGAATCATTAGAAAATTACAAAAGCAGATAACTTTTTTTCAAATCTAAAATAATTTTTAGTCAGTTAAAAACAAAAAGACTATGAATTAATAGTTACAAGTATAAATTAATAATAAAAAATTAAGTACAATTGTAAAATTAATTAATCTAATCCCAAAATTCTATCCGATTAGAATTAAATATATATGTAAAATTAATTTATCATCCCTCATATTGCTAATTTCTCCTAAATTCTTTTTTTTTCTTCAA